>NC_135181.1:23404062-23719843 GCF_041146795.1 Maylandia zebra | reverse complement strand
TCTTAATGTTTCGTAAATCTGTGGCTGTTAAAACTCAGAGGAACATGCATTGAACTCTAGGTTAGTACGAAAGAATTTTAGTAAAACACGACGACTTATAACACCAGTACGTATCAAAAAGTGTGCACTGCATGGTTTAGCTCCCCAGTAATGGCCCTAAAGGACTCTGGGAAGATGTAGGAATATGCAGGACGCTCGTCCTCACCGGCCAGCAGCCGGGGACAGAGCTTTCTCTCCAACGTTGTGGAACGGGACTGTACGTCTCAGCTCAGAGCTACGCTCCCATACGCCACCAGGACAGAGCCAGGAGAGCAACTCTCTGGATGTCCACGTCGGATTAGATTTAAAACGTAGCATAAAGATAAATTAAAGCTTGATTTTGAGTCAGTGAAAAGCAGCAAACACAGCAACAGGCTTGCTAAAACAAAATCTATGTATCAGTTATGTAAATAATTCAATGACACGAAGCTCATGCACACAGGTTCATGTGAACTCTCACCTTTGCTGCAGTGATGTTCAGTTCTCTCAGCTGAGCCTTCAGGTCAGAGTTCATCTCCAGCTCGAGCAGAGCCTGTGGAAAGACCAGTCAAATGAGTAAAGCAAGCACAACCACATCACTCATCCTGACTAGCTCAAACGTTTTCTATTAGCTTCATATTTCTGCTTCTCTCTAAAGGAGAGCCCAATCCCACTGGTGGCAGATTTTCCATGTGGTCATTAAAAGAAACAAAACCATCCCTTTTTAAAATACATTATAAAAAAACTGAAAGTTATTTTGGGAGACTCAATTATCAGCTGCTGCACCAGTAGGTTCTTCATCCTGAAGACAGACTAACAACTCTACCATCTTGGACTCCAACTGGTGACGGTTATGCTCTTGAGCCTCAGTGAGCTTCAGCTGCTGAAGGTTCAGGATTACATCACCTTCCAAGTTACAGGATCTCTCCACAGCAAGGGGAAAGACTTCCATCACCAGCTGCTGTCCAAGACAGCAGAGTTAGAATCTGAGACAGCTGACTGATCGCCATGAGAGCAACCAGGTAAGCTTTAGGGAACACAAGATGAGAAATACCACAGCCGCCTGGTGAGCAGGGTTAAAACATCACTTCAGTTATTGTTAAACTAATCAGTTAAGCCAGGGGTACAGCTTTCTGTCCGACAGTGTGGAACAGAACTATGTTGAGCTTCAGCTGCTGAAGCTCAACATAGCACTCACAGGTGCATTATTTTACTTGCCTTTTCTTTTTTTGAAAGAGAAAACATGACCTGGGTTACTTTTTTTGCTTACTGAACTTAAAATGTACCACCACTATTGCACTGCAATGCTGGTGCTGCTGGTACTTTATTCACCAGACACTTCAAGAAATATGATATAATTTTAAGGCCGCATCACCCCATCAGTCCACCAACCAGTAAGCGGACAAAACCACCAAACAGGGCTGTCCTAATGAAACACTCAGCCTTACAGGATTGAGAAGAACCAGCAGCTGAGACTTTAATGTCAGTCATAATTAAATCACATTAAAGACTCAATCACACACAGCCTTACATTCCTCCAACAGTACAATTCTTGTTTAAATAGTCACTTGGAGACAAGAGAGTTCTGATACTGTACATGAACCCCTGTACACAAAAAAAAATCAGTACCTTTTTTTAAAATGTAATCTGACATAAAATTGGCCTCATATTAACAGATAGTGCAGTTATGTAATGGCTGACCAATAAATCATATAGTTCTCTTACACCATATTTATTCATGATGCCCTTTACAGTTTTCTCCCCAACGGCCCCCACAGTTACTCATTCAGCTGGACTGAAGCTTCAATAATACATGGATCTGTGATGCCGACTTTCTTACCTGAGAGATCCCAGACTCAAACTCGTCTGGCTTCTCGCCATTAGGCTTCACTATTTTGGCGCTGGTACTGAACATGGCCTTTGTCTCTGCACGGAGAAATAAAAACATTTAGGTTAGACCCACCGGCATCCGAACATATTTAATATCCACCCTTTATTGAAAGCCCAGAGCACCGCTAACCTCCAGGCGTAACACCTCTGAGCTAACCGGGCTACACCACAATAGCACAGGAGATTGATATAACAGCCCAATGGACATAAAACGGCACATACATATTAACTACTTGAGTCACAATTAAAAGAGCTGAACATCCGACCCTGAAAATTAACTTAAGCTCTTTTTCCTTCGGTTTTGTGACGGCTAACTGAACACATGCACGGCCTGTTGCTAGCCGCTACTCGCTTGCCGAACTCATTGAGCAGAGCCCCTCTACTATGTCTTATTTAGACATTAAGATGAGCCATCCGATACTGCAAATCACATAATCTAAGCTATCACAGGATTCACTTGCCCTACTGTGTGTAAACCTTGCCATTAAATACATTTAAAGTACATTTTAAAACAGAAAAGCTAGTCCAGAGTAAAATGGCACGACTAACCTCTGTCAACGACGGCCAAGGAAGAGGCCGGAACATCGCGAGAGTTGGATTAATCCAATCGGGAGCGACCTTTTTTTCTATCGCGAGAATTGTAGAAACGCTTGAAGTGATAAGAACTATCGCGTGAGTGTAGTAGAAAACAGTCGGGGAAACTGCAGGCAGATTATTGCTGTGCGTTTAGACTGATTTTTGTTCGATTTTGTTTACTGCAACATTTTCAGATAGGGATATACGGCCAATGAAGAAACTAAGATGACTGCAAGACTTATTAGACTGGTGTTAAATATATATGGAATACTTTTTTGGGCTTTTTCGGGTTTAGCTTTCCCGGACATCTGTACACCTGGCTGCTAATTTGGTCCCATATTTCAAGATTTTATGTCAAACCACGCCTTCCCTACTCAAATCTATTGATATTTGAATGTATCCGAGTTAATATCACGATGCTAGCCACCTTTGTCCCCGTGCAGTGTGTTGGCAGACAGTGATGTTTAGGCTGACTGGTCTTTTCAGAGTTGCATGCAGGACCTTTTGTAGCGCTGCTGACGACATGGCGAAAGGGAAGTTTTTCTACGCAGTTAGGAAAGGACACAAAACGGGAGTCTACACTTCATGGTGAGGCCGGACACAACTCAATGCCTGCACATTTGTTTTTAAGAAAATCAATGTTATTGGCTATTCAAAGTGCATGTTCTTTCAGTGAGAGTGAGTGGATGCCAGCTTCCGTTCAGATGCACGAAGATTTCTTTTTCTCCTTGAGCTACAGTAAAACAACCCAGCGGGTTTAAGATCATATCAATGTTTCCCTGTCAGTACATCCCACACTTTAATTCGGCATGGAAGCATAACATACACGGCTTCGTTTTCTCCGTTTTTCAGGTGGTTAGCCTTCAAACTGTTAAATGTATTTCCGCCATTAATGTGGCTCATTTGTGAGTAGGAGGGCCTAAAATTGATTTATTCTTACATAATGTAGTATGTCTTTGGTTTGTTTATATTACAAATAAATACATATAAAATAAACAACACGCCAGTACCAGACCAGTGAAACTCCACCTTCTGTTAGTGCACAGAAGTTTAACTACACATTTAATCTTTGAGAAAATAAACTTTGGACCTATTGTTACAAGAAGGGAACATTTTTGTTATTGTTTTTCTGTTACTTAATTAGTTTAATGTACCGTAAATGATAGGAAACAGTCAAAAGTTAAAACACAGTTAAAGTCATCCTCCACAGCTGCCCACTGGGCCGGATTGGAGTCTGTCCTAGATATTTTCTCTCATTTCATTTTCATGCTGGAAATTCAGAAATCACTAGTTTCTGAAATATTCAGGCCAGTGTGTCTGCCACCAACAATCACTGCCATGTTCAGTGCCACTTAAATTCTCTTTCTTCCTCACTCCAGTGGCTCAGTTTGAACGTCAGTGGGTCATCTTGACCATGTCTGTGCCTGAATGGATTGAGTTGCAGTTGAAAAGGTGTATCATTAAAGTGTCCGGAGGGGAGAATGAAGACATCTCAAGGTTTTTATTCTCCTGATTTTTTACTTTTTATTTTTTTTGTCATTTAGGGACGAGTGTAAGAGCCAAGTGGACAAATTTCCGTCCGCCTCCTTTAAGAAGTTTGCCTCAGAGCGAGATGCCTGGGCATTCGTCAGAGGGATCGAGCCTTCTGCAGTTCCAGACGTGAAGAAAGGTGAATATTTTCTAATTTTATACTCTTCAAATACACACGAGAAACTATAATTACTTGGAGCTGGGATTGAGGCTGAACTTGGAGCATCTTGGTTTGGAAGTGGCCGTCAGTTTGGAATCCAAGAATATGTTAAAACCCTCTACTGCATGACTTTTTATTTTTTGGGGAAAAAAATATTTCTGGGGGAGCTTTAGGGTCCCTTATAATATATCAATCATAAAATTTGACCCCCCCCCCCCCCCCCCCAAAAAAAAAACAACAAAACAAAACAAAAAAAACAGATATTGGTTTGTTATTTCAAGGCAACACTGTGCGATAAGGGTAGTCAAATAACAAGTTATTCTATAATACGTTTTATTAGTACAACCAGGATGAACAAATAAATAAACAACAATAAAAAAACTATGTAAACATTTCACAGAACAATAAAACACCAAAATACATCCAACATTTGACCCTAACCCCATGCGTGTACACACACACACACACACACACACACACACACACACACACACACACACACACACACACACACACACACGTTGTGTTTCCATCACTTTTAGGGATATTACATTAACTTGCATTCATTTCCTGGAGACTTATCCTGACCCTACCCATCACAAGTCCCTGCCTGAACCTAACTCTAACCCCGACTCAAGCCTTCACCCTAAAATTGAATGATTTACCTTGCAATTGTCCCCATAAAGTAGGCTAGACCTCACAATATGAGTGTAAACAAATTTGTGTTCCCACAACAGTAAGACACACACACACACACACACACACACACACACACACACACACACACACACACACACACAGTTACTTTACCAACTGACCCCTGAGCTCCTAAGTGTCCCTCAAACCTGATTCAGGGATCCACTCCTCTACTTCACTGTCACTCCCTGAAAGCTCACTGTCCTCACTTTCTGAGGACAGAAAGTGCACATCCCCTTGGTTTCCTTCCATAAAAGGTTTTTACATCCATGTCCTGTAATTGAAAAGTAGAACAAACAATCAAATATGCTTCTTAAACTTGCATGTGCATGAATATGTTTTCTTTTATATACATTTATTTGTGTGAGGCATGAAAATGTGGTTTGTTGCCTCAGGGCAACGCTATGCAGTAGAGGGTTAACCCAGCCACTGTGTCTGTTTGAGGTGGTAATACAGCATGCAGGTCTGGATTCACACAAAGCTCACAGGTGATTTTAAGTGGAGAATCAGGTACTTGCTGCACACTGTTCTTGATGAACTTCTTGTGTTTGTGGCTTTCAGTAACTCAGAGCGTGGAGTCTGATGTCACTCTGCTTCCTAAACGAGGCCCGGAGCCGCTCGAGTACATCCCTCTTGGCAAAAAGAGATGTCACTCGGAGGAGGAGGCGGGGCACCAGCCCAAACGAGTTAAGCCATCAGAAAGCTCGACATCACAAAACTCGTCATCAGAGAGCTCGGACGGATTCACGTACATGGGTGAGATGTGCAAGATTTAATATTAGAGCTCAACTCCATTCAACATGTTATCGGGACAAAATCATGTCATTTACTACATACAGAAATATTTAAATATAAAATGTAGAAAATGGAAGCAATAAAACTTGAACTCCAGTCTGAACTGTTCTGCGTTCTCCGTACAGGTGACGCTGTGGTCGTTTACACCGATGGCTGCTGCTCAAGAAACGGACAGAGCGGCGCACGGGGGGGCATCGGGGTGTACTGGGGATGCAACAACCCACTGTGAGAATATGTGCACGTGCTACAACGAGCATGTTTTAAACAGTTCCTAAAATCTGCTCAGTCTAAACCTCCATAGTGAAAGTCTTAACTGCATAAATGGATGCATCGGTTTCTCACATTTTGTTGCCTCTGGCTTTATAGAAATGTTGCAGAGAGGCTGCAGGGAAGGCAGACCAACCAGCGCGCAGAGATACAAGTAAGATTTACATCTCAGCATGAGAGTTTCTGTCTTAAAAGTCCAGTTTAATGCTCAGTGTTAACTCTGCAGGGCTGCACTTAAACAGTACTTTTTAAATTTTTAACACTAACATGGGGTGATTTTCATTCTGTTGCTTTAGAATCTTTTTAAAGGGACCACCATGACACCCTTTTTTCCTTTTGTGAGATGTTGTGTAGAGAGAAATAAAAGAAGAGCACTTCAATTTGCCACTTATTGTTGTGCTTTAATATATTTTAATGGGAAGTATGTTTTTTATTTTTTGGTTTTTTTTTGGGTGTCGGGTAAAATCTACCTGACATTAGTGATAGTGTTATAAAACTGCATGTTAGTGTGCTAGGGTTAAAGAGAGGAGAGGCTGAGGCAATTTTAACCAGTTTAAACTACTGAGGGCCAGCATGTAAAGAGGCTTATTAAATGTACAGCAAATACAAAGAAGCGCCACCTGATGGTCATAGAGGGAACAAAACTAAAAATGGCACCATGAGAATGAAGGTTTTAAACTCAACTTCTGAAAAGTTTCCTGAGGGAGCAGATATGTAAATGTACCTATTTATTGGAAAGAATAGCAAGACGCAGGCCTGTAAATGCCTGTTTGTTATTTTATGCTTGGATTTTTCTCTACAAGCTTTAAAGCATAACTAACTGTCGTCTCTGCTCTCGCTGCACCAGGCGGCCTGCAGAGCGCTGGAACAGGCCAAACAGAATAACATCAAGAAACTCGTTTTATACACTGACAGCAAGTTTACGATAAACGGTGAGTCACAAACTCGAGTCATGCTGCAGTCATGTTGCATTACCACTCAGATTTCAGCTTTTGAATTTCCCACTGAATGGGTAAAGGTTTTTCTTTTCTTTTTCCTTCATGCAGGTGTGACCAGCTGGGTGAAGAACTGGAAGCTGAACGGCTGGAGGTTGAAATCTGGAGGTCAGATTACCAACAAAGACGACTTTGTGAAACTGGACAGGCTGAATGGACAGGTGGAGGTGGTCTGGGTAAGTATCAGTGTTTCTTTGCGGACGGGGTCTTTAGATTCATGCAGGTCAGAAGTAAACAATGTTTTTACATTTACCGCAGGAGTCTTTTTGCAGTCAACCGCCCCCTGCTGGGGAGGTGATAAATCTGTCCATGGCCTGAAAAATGGCCACAAGGGGGCACGGAGGGCTCAGTACAGTCAGACAGAGCAAGCAGCCGAACAGCTTTCCTCAGAGGCTAAAACTGTATATATCAAAGGGACAGTTTCAGTGGATTACTTGGATTAAGATGATTATGTTTTGTTTTTTGTTTTCTGAAATCTTATGCTTTTGATAAGCAGATGAAGTGTTACATATCCAAATAATTTTGCTATTTCAAACGTCTTCAAAAAAGAAAAATCTGAGCATTCGGCTGAAGACAGGTTCAGCGTTCCTGTTTCATTTTGTTTGCACATTAGAGTCTTAATTCAGAAAAATATCGTAAATTTTTATTCTTTTAATCAGCTCTGAATGATAAAAATGTTAAATGATAGAAACTCCCTGGTTTGTTAATAAGACTAAGTGTTCGACAAGTACACATTTGATACTAAAATATGCTAATGTTTCTTTCATTAGTACTAATTAAATGTGCTAATTTGCATAAATGTTGAATAAACAACAACATTTTATTCAGACTAGTCTCACAAATGTGTAAAAGGTTCCTGCACTGCGTCACCTTTCTGTTCTTTGGTTAAAAAAAAAAAGTAATTTTATTCCTCTTGCTGCGGGATCATCTGTGTTTTTATTTTAATTGTACGAAGTCAGGCTGGCACAAGGTTGATTGTCACTTAATTTCTGATTCAATTATTCGAATGCTTAAAAATGTAAAATATACGTTAAAATAAGGGTCCACAAATAAATCGTGAATGCCAGAAAGATATTACGAAAGGGTTCAGATTATCGTGAGGGAAGAATTAAACCCCCTCAGTCCAAATTAGGCCCAAAAAAGGTGAATATTCAGATTTTTGAAGGTGAAGCCAGAGAAATTCAGCATTTTCTGCTTGGAAAATTTAACTTAAAATGATGAGCTCATTATTACATTGTTCTCTTCACTTCTGGTGGATTGTTTTGATGTGCAGAAAGTAGTCTGATCTGGAAACGGTGTGACAGGTTCAATTTAAAAGTAACAGTCAGAGAAAAGCATCAGCAGTATTGTTAATGCCTTATCTGATGGATGAACCGGTAATGGTAAAAACCGCCTGTTTGAAGGTCGTACGTATCAGGATGTAATGAAAAATCTTCTGGTCATTTGCAGGTCTTAATGATTTAAATGCAACCCGTGATGAGCACCCCATGATTTGGCAGCAATAATTTGAAGTGATCATTTTACTGTGACTGCATTACAGGCCGCAGTAGTAAACAGTCTTAGTGCTGCATAGTACAGCCATATCCAATCATTTGTTTAATGCTCAGTAAGCGTCCAAGTGATTGATTATTAGTTGTTATTTTCATGTTTTTATACTTACTTGTCTGCCCTTCTGGTCCTCCTCCAGATGCACATTCCAGGTCACGCCGGCTACAGAGGCAACGAGGAGGCCGACAGGCTGTCAAGAGAAGGAGCGGCGAAGCCTCTGCAACCAGAGCACAAAGAAAAAGACGAGCACCTTTAAAGAAATCTGCTGCAGGACTGTTTAATGCTCTTTTTCTGGTTCTTTAGCTTTGAAACAAACCTTTGAGAGGTTTGTTTCTTGTCCGTGTCAGTTGTGACTGTACCGAAGCTTGAAGGTTGCAGAGAGTCTGCACGCTCATCCTTTTTCTTTTTTTTTGTGTTGAATGTAAATTTCGATTTGTTTTGGGTCTGAATAAAGATTTTAAGTTTCACCTGTTGTTTCCTGTGAAGTAGCAAGAAGTGAGAAGACAGTTCTTGAGTCTAAGAAGTTGAGGAAATCAGGTGAGCTCAAAAAGGTCAAGGAGATGGAGACATGTTGATGAGAAACTTGGACGATGTTTTTAGTTTATTCTGTCTCGTTGTAATCCCCGCAGCCTTCCAGCAGGAGGCGCTCCAGGTTATCATTCGAACACAGACAAAGGGCTCCTGAGGATTTGGGGTTTATTTAAGGATCTCCTCGCGAGCTGATTGATACATTTTGATGAACATCGTCCCAAACACGCCAGTGCTTGGGGAATATTGTTTTCAAATCACATGTAAGTAAAGTTTATTACAGTGAAACTGAAATGAGAACGAAGGGGTTTGAGATCAGCGTCTGAATCCTGAAAATCCTGTTTCTCTGTCACAAAATTAAACTGGGAGATGTCTACTCCCAGTCTGACAAACCAGTAATCATTATCACATTATACAGTATTAACTCTCCTTATGGGCAGCTTATCAGAGTAATCCTTGTTTCCTGGACTGAAGATGTACATTTATTTTAGTTTTCTAAAATAAAGTTTTATTGTGAAAAACACCTTCACTACATTAGCAGCAGGTAAATTCCCCTCAGAGGAAACTCTGACATACTGCTGAGGGCAAACACGAAACCTCCTAGAGACTGAAAGGGACACTGTGCATTAAGAAGTTTTTTTTATTTAAAAAAGGACATGTTAATTAAATTGAACGCTTAGTCATGCAGGCTCAGTTTAATATGCAGGTTGGTGGCATTTATAAAGGGTAAAAGAAAAGCAAAGATGAAGAAGACAAAAGAACATCATTGATAGAAGCATAATAACATTAAAGGCCACTTGTAAAGCTCACAAGCACAAAAACACACGAACCTGATTAAAAACATGTATAAAACAGTATTTATCTTTAAAGACTTGGACACTGCAGAGACAGACATCACCTTTCAAAACAATTGAGCCATTATTGTAAAAGAAACCGGAATCCTAAATAGGAGCATAAATAATGAAAGGAAGACATCTGTAGAACTAACAGCTGACAAGGAGGAAGGGCAGCACTGTCTCCCTTTATTGCTTAAAATGTACATTCTCAGTTAATCTCCTCACATCTTAGCCTTCCTGTGGTCCACCAGAGAGGAGCAGAGGAGTAAAGCAACAGGCATTTAACTTAATGAGGCATCCTTCTTTCAGAGCCTCATTTTAAACCAGCTAAGTAGCCCAACTAAATCTTTGTCTCAGATGGAGCAACAGCTTTTTGGAAGGGACAAATATAAGCTAAATAATCAAAAATCTCCAAGGCACTCTCTTTTTATGTGAAATTATATTTCCTTAAGCTCATGGCATCATTATACTCAACCTAAAACTCTGACTTGTTTAGACACACACACACACACACACACACACACACACACACACACACACACCTGGAAGAAAACGGACTCCATGAACACACCGACTATTTTCCAGTTGGTGCTCTACCAGTAGGAAACTTCCATTTAGGTGAGAGCGGAAAATTCCACCAGGAACACTCCACCAATAGGAGGAGTCTTCAGTATCCTAGAATTAACCAAAATGAATCAGATTCAATCCAAATCAGATGAGAAAAACAAAACACAGATAACATAAATGTTATAACAAAGTAATAAAATCTTAGTCCTCATTTACTGTAAGTTGGGGTATTCAGTAGTTTCCTTTTGGTTAAGATGCCTTTTTCTTCAAGATGTGGTCAATTCCAAGTGTTTATATTATAAAAGTCCAGGTAGTGCTTGGAGGTAATGTTACATGTGCCTATAGGATATTTTATATTCCCAAATAAAACAGTGATTTAACGAAACGTGTGCTGCTTAAAGAGTCCTCCTGTATTTTCCAGCCATGCTGTGGCATATTTATATACTTAAAGGTGACCTCCCCCTCTGAGGATACACTTGTGCCTCCTTGATTATATCTCCTCCGTCCTCCAGATGCTTTTTAACAACTGAGACGCACTGAGACTGATTTACGTGTCATAAGCAGGAAATCAGAGCGACGAAGACAGGAAGTCAAGCCGCATATTATCCAGTCAATTACAAATGTTTGACTGTGAATTTAGTACATAGGTCTTTTTATATTTTTATTACTTAACCTGGCAGGAGTTACATATGGTCATATTAACCAATTATAAAGTGCTAATCTGAGGCTGCACCTGCTGAAATTTCAGTTTCCAGTATTTCCATTCCAGCGTGCAGTCTCTTTAATATGCTGCGTTGTTGTATGCATCGCTGCTGATAGGTTAACTCTTCATACATGCTCACAAGAATGAGATTAAACTAAAACTACTATGTTGTTACCACAGTGAAAAGTTGTTCACTTGTGTCCCTTAAATTGATCTAGTCCTTTCGATATTTGGCGTAAGCACCCTTTAAACTCTTGACATCGATGATGGCCGCTAACCCTGCAAGTAAACCCAGAGCTCCGCAGAAGTTTGAATCACAAAAGAAGCACCTCCGAATCGAAGGATTTAGCAATGCTCCCAGTCTTTTATTTTGAAAAAACCAGCTTCTCTGTGTAAGTCCTGTGTCAGGCTTCCTGACCTCCTCATCTGGTCTGTGCAGCCCAGCAAGCCTAAAAAATAGACACAGCTATATTTTAAGTGAAGCTCAGTGAATCAGATGCTTAAAATATTCCTGGTGGAATGACAAACATTGTCTTGAGGAGGTGACAGGATTGGAGCTGGAACGCGGTCCAGCATGTGGGATGTTCTCGTGATAACCCTTTGCAATCAGAACATGGAATTTATTATTTATTTAAATTGTGCTTCCAAATATTAGGAATCAGTGGGCAAAAAATTGACATTTTAACTGACACACCTCAAAAAAATAATGAAATTCTTTCCAAATGAGTCCTGTTTCATTTTCTTTAAGACATGGGCTTGGGTTTGTGACCTCACAGGGTTCAAAATGACACTTGGTTGCAGTTGGCAGAATTGTTGTTTTGAACATTTTGGAAAACCCATCTGAATGTCTTCTTCTCCATGAGGCCTAAACCTTCTGCTGCAGGACTTGTTCTTCTCGTGGCTGAAGTTAGTTCCTCATCTGCAGCTGCTTCAGAAGGAATTCAGAGCCAATCAGACGCCTCCCTGATATTATTGGATAATAAATGGAAACATCTTGTAGGCCCAAAACTTCGGCACACACTGAGAAAAGCTTTGTTTCTCCAACACGGAGAAAGAGGAATTAGACTCATTTGTCCTTCCTCCTCCTCCATTCTCCTGCAGCCTTTCGATTGGTCGGTGTCGATGTTGGAAAAAGGACGGAGGCTCTGGGTTTCTCGCTCTGACCTCGACCGCTGCCTTCCGGCAAGCGTGGGGCACCGCGACCCCGCCAGAGGCAGCTCAGTCTGAAAGAGAGTGCCTCTGAGGGTCAAAGGTCACCCCGCAGCAGCTTCACCTCCTCGTTGGCTGAGACTCGTTAGCACTCCTCCTCAACACATACATGCCTCCTTAGCAGAATGAGCTCTGGCATCGTTCCGCCGCTGCCCTGCTGGAGGGGAGGAAGACCAAACAAACTGCAAAGAAACTTAACTAACCAGACATTAGAAACATCCTGCTCACACTTCAGCTGGAGGTTTTGTCAATTTTTAGATCATCTGCTCTAAAATAAACCACAATGTTCTGCCGGGGTTGCAGAACTCTCTGACACCGCAGACCGTCTGACACTGAGCGGGGGATGTTCGCTGAAGTGCTCGCAGTGCTGACGGGGAGAAAAGAAAACTTCACGCAGGCGTTCAGCCGCTTGACAGGAAATCAACCCGGTCTACGCCGCTGCGTTAGCCAAGTCGCTCCATTCCAAGTAAAGTCTCATGAAGTTTGAGGCTTCGGAGTTAAGGTCCTGCTTTCGGTCGTGTGCAGGTTGACGAGGCTGCACCAAAGTTGCTTAGAGGTTAGAGCTAAAGTGTCTCACATGGTGCTACTCAGAGCTTTGCACACACACATCTAAATGTTATAGCTCTACTCTGTCAGCAGGGGCAGTGTTGAGAATATTTATAATAACTGGCAATGTGGGCTGCTCGTGTCCATCTTGGTCCTGCCTCTGGTCCTTCGGCCACAAGCGGGGCGCAGCTGACTTCTTTCCACTGAAATGAAACACAGTGTTGGAAACCAGTGAAACTCTACTGCAGCAGCTGTCTGTGCTCCTCATGCAAGGTTTTTTGATCTTTTATGTAGCACCTTTTCCTCTTCGTGGAGAGCAGTGTTGGTCAAGTTACTTGAAAAAAGTAATCAGTAACTAATTACTGATTACTTCCCCAAAAAAGTTATCCCGTTACTTTACTAATTACTTATTTTCAAAAGTAATTAATTACTTAGTTACTTAGTTACTTTTTAAAAACACGATTTACAACCTGATAGAGGTGATAAAGAGATAGATCTTTCAGCCCAATTCTACTTTTTCTACATAATCCATCATACAAAATGTAATCAAATGGAAAAGTCTCTTTTTTTTAACTTGTTTTATCAGTTTTAATCTTTTAACTTTATGCATCAAGCAAAAATGTAATTATATGCAACATTCTCTGCGTTGAATAAATTAGTTTAACATTTAAACCTATTTTCTGCACATTCCAGCACATAAAATAAAATATTTTTTGTGTTTACACTCACTCTTTCAAATAGATGCAAATGAGGAGACTTCACTCAGGCAAGTCTGCTGGACCAGACGGAGTGAGTCCCCTTGTCCTCAAGGCCTGTGCCCCCCAGCTGTGTGGAGTCTTTCATAAACTGTTTATGCTGAGTCTGAGTCTGCAGAGGGTCCCGGTGATGTGGAAGACATCATGCCTCGTCCCTGTACCAAAGACGCCTCGTCCCAGTGGCCCCCAGGATTACAGGCCCGTGGCACTGACCTCCCACATCATGAAGACCCTGGAAAGGCTCATCCTGGACCAGCTGCGACCCATAGTAAGACCACATCTGGATCCCCTTCAGTTCGCTTATCAGCCTCGTCTCGGAACAGAGGACGCCATCATCTACCTGCTCAATCGTGTCTACACCCATCTGGACCAGCCGGCGAGCACTGTGAGGGTCATGTTTTTTGACTTTTCCAGTGCTTTCAACACCATCAGGCCGACCCTCCTGGGTGATAAGTTAGCAGCGATGCAGGTGGATGCTTCTCTGGTGTCCTGGATTGTTGATTACCTGACAGGAAGACCACAATATGTACGTCTCCCACAGTGTGTGTCTGACAAGGTGATTAGCAACACAGGGGCACCACAGGGGACTGTCCTCTCCCCCTTCCTCTTCACCCTCTACACCACAGACTTCAGCCACTGCACAGAGACCTGCCATCTTCAGAAGTTTTCTGATGACTCTGCGGTGGTTGGATGCATCAGCAGGGATGATGAGACAGAGTACCGGGCTGTGGTCGACTCCTTTGTCACGTGGTGTGAGCAGAATCATCTGCAGCTCAACGTGGCAAAGACCAAGGAACTGATCGTGGACTTCAGGAAGACCAGGAAACACTTGACCCCTGTTTCAATCCAGGGGGTCAGTGTTGACATTGTGGAGGACTATAAATACCTTGGAGTACACATTGACAATAAACTGGACTGGGCTAAAAACACCACAGCACTTTACAGGAAGGGCCAGAGTTGTCTCTATTTTTTGAGGCGACTGAGGTCCTTCAACATCTGCCAGAAAATGCTGAGGATTTTCTATGAGTCTGTGGTGGCCAGTGCGATCCTCTATGCTGTTGCATGCTGGGGGAGCAGGCTGAGGGTCGCAGATGCCAACAGACTTAATAAACTAATCCGTAAGGCCAGCAATGTTGTGGGGATGGAGCTGGACTCCCTCAAGGTGGTGTCGGAGAGGCGGATGCTGTCCAAGATAAAGACAATGTTGGATAACACCTCCCACCCACTCCATGTATGTGCGCATGCGCCAACCAGCGTGCAGCCTGTTACAGTCGCTCCTGCTTTTCTCTTAGTTTAGCTCTTTTTTCTTACGTATTCTTTTTTTTTTCTGACTTGTATTTTCCTCCGTTTTCTATCTCTTACTCAATCATGTGGATTGAGAGAGTTTTTGTTCTTCTGGTGGCCGTGGAACTGTTACTTTTATCATGGAACGGGACCGCGGCACATCTCCTACACGCACGGACTGTTTACTCCAGAGATCAGCTGATCGCCCTGATGCCGGCCGGCTCGCTGGCCAGGCCCGCAGAAGTGCCCGCAGAAGTACCAGCTGAAATTTGGAGGAAAACACATCGGGGATGCAGAGGTCAAGGACAGAAGAGAAGAAAAAAGGTGACGGTGAGACAGCGGAGGCTCGAAGCGAGGAGGAGGTTTAAACCGTGTCTGCCGTCTATCGTGATGGGAAATGTGCGATCGTTGGCAAGTAAAATCGACGAGCTCTCAGCACTGGTACGGAGTCAGAGGGAATACCGAGAGTGTAGCCTGATGTGTTTCACCGAATCATGGCTGCACCAGGTCATTCCCGATGAGAATGCTTCCGTGGAAGGCTTCCACACTGTTCGGGCGGACAGGGACAGCATCGCTAGCGGTAAGCGTAAAGGAGGTGGGCTTGCTGTTTTAGTTAACAACCGGTGGTGTAACCCTGCCAACATAACAATCAAAGAAAGGATTTGTTGCCCGGACACTGAACTGTGTGCTGTTGGACTCAGGCCGTATTATTTACCCAGGGAATTCTCTCACGTCATCTTGGTGGCTGTTTATGTTCCCCCCTCTGCTAACCCCACAGCTGCATGTGACACTATCCACTCTGCCATAGCTCGGCTACAGACTCAGCACCCGAGTGCCTTTATTGTGATCTCGGGTGACTTCAACCATGTATCACTGGACAATACACTACCAACATTCAAACAATATGTGGACTGTCCCACCAGGGGAGAGAAAACTTTAGACTTACTGTATGCTAACGTCAAGGATGCATACAGCTCCTCCTCCCTCCCCCCACTTGGTAGGTCAGATCATAACCTGATTCACCTCACCCCCCGCTATGTGCCAATTGTGAGGAGGGAACCTGTGACCACCAGGACTGTTAGGAGGTGGTCAGAGGAGGCAATAGCGGAACTACAGGGCTGTTTCGAGGTGACCGACTGGGAAACACTCTGTGAGCCTCACGCCGAGGACATCAATGGGCTTACTGAGTGTATCACAGACTACATAACTTTCTGCACCGACTCCATTGTTCCAGCTCAGACTGTTCATTGTTACCCAAATAACAAGCCGTGGGTGACTAAGGACATCAAAGCCCTCCTCAACAACAAGAAGAGGGCTTTCAGAGGGGGCAACAAAGAGGAGGTGAGGAAGGTCCAGGTGTTACTAAAGGACAAGATCAGAGAGGCTAAGGACAATTACAGGAGGAAGCTGGAGTGGAAACTCCAGCAGAACAGCATGAGAGAGGTGTGGAGGGGCATGAAGACCATCACTGGATTCAGGCCAACCAACAGCAGGGGAGCTGAGGGAGGTGAGAATAGAGCCGACGAGTTGAATCTGTTTTTCAATAGATTCGACACCACAGTGTCTGCTCCTACCCCCACAACCTCACCTGCAGTCAGCCTGGAATCCAGAGCCACACCACTGTGCCAGCCTCTCTCTTCACATGTTGCCTCCTGTGAGATTCCTGACACCCCTCCCCCACCCATCACCTTCACTCAATACCAGGTTGAGATGCAAATGAGGAGACTTCACTCAGGCAAGTCTGCTGGACCAGACGGAGTGAGTCCCCTCGTCCTCAAGGCCTGTGCCCCCCAGCTGTGTGGAGTCTTTCATAAACTGTTTATGCTGAGTCTGAGTCTGCAGAGGGTCCCGGTGATGTGGAAGACATCATGCCTCGTCCCTGTACCAAAGACGCCTCGTCCCAGTGGCCCCCAGGATTACAGGCCCGTGGCACTGACCTCCCACATCATGAAGACCCTGGAAAGGCTCATCCTGGACCAGCTGCGACCCATAGTAAGACCACATCTGGATCCCCTTCAGTTCGCTTATCAGCCTCGTCTCGGAACAGAGGACGCCATCATCTACCTGCTCAATCGTGTCTACACCCATCTGGACCAGCCGGCGAGCACAGTGAGGGTCATGTTTTTTTGACTTTTCCAGTGCTTTCAACACCATCAGGCCGACCCTCCTGGGTGATAAGTTAGCAGCGATGCAGGTGGATGCTTCTCTGGTGTCCTGGATTGTTGATTACCTGACAGGAAGACCACAATATGTACGTCTCCCACAGTGTGTGTCTGACAAGGTGATTAGCAACACAGGGGCACCACAGGGGACTGTCCTCTCCCCCTTCCTCTTCACCCTCTACACCACAGACTTCAGCCACTGCACAGAGACCTGCCATCTTCAGAAGTTTTCTGATGACTCTGCGGTGGTTGGATGCATCAGCAGGGATGATGAGACAGAGTACCGGGCTGTGGTCGACTCCTTTGTCACGTGGTGTGAGCAGAATCATCTGCAGCTCAACGTGGCAAAGACCAAGGAACTGATCGTGGACTTCAGGAAGACCAGGAAACACTTGACCCCTGTTTCAATCCAGGGGGTCAGTGTTGACATTGTGGAGGACTATAAATATCTTGGAGTACACATTGACAATAAACTGGACTGGGCTAAAAACACCACAGCACTTTACAGGAAGGGCCAGAGTCGTCTCTATTTTTTGAGGCGACTGAGGTCCTTCAACATCTGCCAGAAAATGCTGAGGATTTTCTATGAGTCTGTTGTGGCCAGTGCGATCCTCTATGCTGTTGCATGCTGGGGGAGCAGGCTGAGGGTCGCAGATGCCAACAGACTTAATAAACTGATCCGTAAGGCCAGCAATGTTGTGGGGATGGAGCTGGACTCCCTCAAAGTGGTGTCGGAGAGGCGGATGCTGTCCAAGATAAAGACAATGTTGGATAACACCTCCCACCCACTCCATGACATGTTGGTCAGTCACAGGAGCTCGTTCAGTGAGAGACTGAGATTACCGAAAAGCACCACTGAACGACACAGGAAATCATTCCTGCCTGTGGCCATCTCCCTGTACAATGCATCCACTTAACACACTGTTTGCTGCTACAACTACACATGTTTCTTTTCCAAATATTTATTTATAAGTGACTTATGTATGTATGTATGTATATATATGTATATATTGTACTATTCTTAGTTAGCGTATTGTCTGTCTTGTCTTAATGTTGGTTTAAAATGGAGCACTGTAACAAAAAATAATTTCCCCCAGGGATCAATAAAGTATTCTGATTCTGATTCTGATTCTGATAGATGCAAGTAAAACACAGCAGAAAGTAAATAAAGTCAAAGACTCAGCGGTCCTGTTGCTCTATTTTCACCTATTAAGCAGCACTGCGGTAGGCGCAGGTTTACCCTGGTGCAGGTGTGCCGCGGTCAGTTGAAGAATCCGCGACTTTCTCTGCGAGTTTCCCATTATGTGGTAGCGCACTCGGTGCTTGCTTGGAAGTTTAGGGTTTTTTTTCACTGTAAAAAGAAGTTTTCTTCCCACGCACAACGGACGCTAATGTTTTTGTCACTTTTTATGGAATCAAACTCAAAGTAAGGTCAGTACTTTAAACGCTGCACGCTCATACTCTCTCCCACAATCGATATGTGATCCATTGTTGATCTGCACACAGCTGTTGTCACTAACGGCGCACTCGCTTACGTCACTGTCGTGAGACATTCTCGCAAAAAAATCACGGTTTTAGTAACGCAGTAACGCAGTGTTCCTACGGGAAAGTAACGGTAATCTAATTACCGTTTTTGCAATAGTAATCCCTTACTTTACTCGTTACTCGAAAAGAGTAATCAGATTACAGTAACGCGTTACAAGTAACGCGTTACTGCCCATCTCTGGTGGAGAGCTCCGATGTGGTTCTTCTTCCCTGTTCAAGTAAACCTTTTAACCAGTCAGCAGTCTACCAATGCAGAGCTACATGCTGTTGGCTTTTTGGGCTCTGTGCTCGCTGAATTCCCATAATCCTTCCCTTCATGTAGCTGCAGAGCTACGAAAAATGGACATTAGTGCAGGACCAATAATTGCAAAGTTTATCCTTAAGTCACTAAAGTCATGTCTAAATGTTTGAGTCCATAAACACTGGGGTATTTTCATATGTGAGCATCTGTGCTGCTGCTTAGCATTGGATACTTAATGGGCATGTTGCAGTATGTGCTCTCCCTCTGCTACCACTGTGCAAACAACTGGCCATGTCTCAATATGCGTACTTGTGTGTACTTGCGATCTTGTGGACTTATGATACATCATCAGCCGCAGATCAAGTACTGTTCCAATTTAAAGTATGCTCAAAATTCCCAGATGTGTTCTCGCTCCTCCTGTTTTGTTGAGCATGCATCAGTGGACTTGGTGCAGCCAAATATCCCAGAATGCATGAGCTGCCGTACCGCCCGCTCTTTTCTAGAATCGGACGCATGCCTGGATACATAGACAGTGAATGGGAGATATGCACATTATGCTGTGGCTCATTTACAAACTGGTTTATGACATTAGTGAGACGGGGCTGGCAGTCCCAACTCGTCATTTTCAGCATGCAGGGTTTGTGTTCTGGAAGGTAAGTCAATCTTGGTGCGTCAGCCTGAGCACTTAAAGACTGAGTCAAGTCAAAGTTTATTTCTATAGCACATTTAAAATAACCTCAGCTGACCAAATTTTACTCATGCTATAAAATCACTAAATCAACAATAGAAATGCAGTAAAACACACAATAGAACATACATTTAAATGATAATTTTCTATTATATTCTGCTAATCTAGAAACGAATGCCATCAAGACTAAATACGTTTTTGGAAGTGTTTTGAAAATCACTGAGTGTCTGGGCAGCTCTTCTATGAAAAATTAGGGATGGACCCAGGAACATCCAAGAGCAGTTGGTTCATAGGTCCAAACAGTAAGCAAACTGCAGGATGAGAGCATGCCGTGGGCCTCATATCTGAGTTAGTGAAGCCGTGGTAAGTCTGAGCTCATGTCAGGTGTAGCTGCTGTCATCCTCTGAGGTATTGTCAGAAATATCTGGGGTCATATCACTGGTTCCGGGTCTGATCACGGCTGAGCTCATGAGCCAGGCTCCTGCTCTGAAATGATTTCTTCCCCATCTCTCCAGTCACTGGTGCTTCCTTTTTCATCAGACATGAGGCAGAAGTGTAGCTCAGCACGGTGTCATCGGCGATCAGGGCACAGAAGGAGTCACAATCAAAGATGGTGAGATGTGAAGTGGCATCTGTTTCCATGACAGTTGCCTGTGTCCAGCTCCCTCCACAGGAAGAAAATCCAATCCAGGGTAATTTTGAGGTGACTGGGGAATAGTTCTCGAGGTTAACTGAGCTCCGTGTGTGTGTTTTTGTTACCGTCAGTGATAACATACCACCCCCACATACCATATATACATACAATATATATTTTCCCCTTAAAAGGGAGGTTTTCACTACTTCACTGAGGGATCAGACCCACCGCACATCCTGATCCCTATAATTCAAATCTTGTGGTCAAGATTTTTGTGCTTTTAATTGACTCTTCTGGTTTCCTAAGAGGAAGGCATTGGCCAAAATCTCTCTCTGATTTGTTAAATAATTTGCTCCCATCGGGATCTGATTTTTTTTTATTTATTTTTTCGCTTTAACAAATCAAGCAAAGAGGCAGCTGCTCAGATTTTCCTCTCTGGGTAAATTTGTGCTAATCAATGAAATCAGAAAATACTCGAGGTCAAAACCCCGCCAGCTCTCAGCTCATTAAGAAGCTAACACATTTATCTTTAAAAATAAAATCTCAATTTGTTCCGTTGTGCTGATGTCAATCAGTCATGCTGACATCAGCTTAATTCCAACTCTGGGCTCACAAATTTGAAGCATAGTATGTAAATATATGTAGTCTGACCCTTTAGTCGTTGTGGCCATATGACCATGTGATGGTATTTCCTGGCAACAAAGGATACAAAGACTGCATTTCTCTGCTTTTAACGCTCGGATGGATGAATCTGTTGGTCAGCCAGGTCACTGAACGCACCGACGGCCTCAGTCGGACTCTCTGTCTGATCAATTTTTCCTTCATACCCACCAATCAGTGGATCAGCTATTTGCAGTTTGGCAGGTTCCTGTCATCCGGGGCTTCATTATCTCGTCTCCCTGCTGATTTGCATCGTGGACAGAAACGTATGAATCAATCTGTGCCCTCGTGGAAAGTTTGGCAGGCTCAGCGCCCCTGCAGCCATCTCGGCGTTTGTAAAGTTTCACTCCAAAATGAGATTTCAAGCATTTCAAAATTATGACGCCCACTCTGATTAAAAAAAAAAAGAAAAGAAGAAGAACCCAGATTCTGCCATGAAAGTAAAACTCATTATGGAAATACATTGAACTTATTGACTATTCATGGGATTTGCCTGCAAACGACGGGAAGTTTCCAGAAGGGTATCTGTGGTTTTTCAGATCCACAGAGGTAAATTTGTCATAAGTGATTATTTGTTTGGTGAGTGTATTACAGTCTGTGTTATTCCAGGAAAAAAATATAGAGGGTAAAGTTACAGTAAATATCAGACTCTAATTTACCTGTAAATGTCCTCTTCTGCATTTTTCTAATGCAACACAATTATAGCAATTAAAGGAAATCTTTATTTTGTATTGATCTGTGGCACAGGTGAGTGGTGGTTGACTCTCTTTTGCCTGTTCAGCAGGTGCGAATGTGAACATCTCTGTGTGTGTGTGTGTGTCAGACTGGTACCCTGACCGGAAAGATTTGTTAAGAAGATGGATGAATGGGTTATTTTGCGTGGATAAAACAATAATGAGCGCATTATGATGACCTCGAGGTTTTAAAAAAGCAGAACAAAAAGAAAAGAACAAGTTTTGGAAAAAACATTGCAGAGAACACAAACAAAATTGTGTAGAACAAAGTAACCAAACCTAAAATACTAATTTCTTATGGATGTTTTATATTTGAATTAATGTAATCAGTTGCATCAAGGTGCTTTGCATGCTTTATATTGGAGCTGTGGTAAAGATCCCACAGTAATGCGGATAAATCATCGTGTTTCTCTCAATGTTCCCGAGTTTTTTCTGCAGTTTTGGAGGAAGTATTGCACCACTGAGGGAGGCTGCTGCCATCTGGATGTGCTGTTGCCATGAAGGTCTTACATGCACATGAAAGCCAGGATCCGAGGCTGACCAGCAAAACCATGTATTGTAATGAGATGGTCAGTGTTAATCGCTTCACCTGCCAGCGGTTTCAATCAATCGGCTGTACATTTGTGTGTTTTTTAAGGTTTCACATCCCTCAAAATGAAATAATATGCATGTAGCTGAGAACCACAGTCTGAATAAAGAAATCAGACAGTATGAAGAGACGGACTATTGTGAAGGAGACTCCACTTTAATATAAAATAATCCCTCAAGAAGTGAATAAGGACAAAATGCTCTTTTTAATATCTTTTACATGCACCAACAAAACTGCTTGTAAACGATTCAGTGAATACTGCAAGTCATCTCTGAGGGTACTACAACTTCTCCAATCTCTAATAATGATCAGGCTGTGTGCATGTGGCTGAGGTCCAGCACTTATTCCCTACTCACTCGAGGGTCCCTTAACAGACTCATCATTCTTGCCTGCACACATGAACACTATCAGAGCCTCACAATCAATCAACACCATTAACATCATTAGGTTGCCATGACCTGGCCATGATAATATCTCTACCAGAACTTTCCTAACTCTTCTGATTATGAGATCTTACAATTGGACATTTTAACAGGTCAAAGTAGGAAACTCACTGGTGTAAATAATGAAATTAATGATGATTGATTTGTATTTAATGTGCTGAACTGCTGGTCCAGTGTCAAACTTCAGGCTCCAGACTGTAAAACTTCAAAAAACATATGCAAAATAAACTTAGGCAGGTAATCAGTGATAATAATGCCCACTGATTCAGTTCCTCTCTTGTTTATGTTTATGCTATGTCCTCCAGAGCACAGTCAGGATAACTCCTGAAGGACTCAACTGGATTTTCGTCTTTGCTGGAATCCTCCAGATTTGGTTTTGCACAGTTTACTTTCATCTTTGGATTTAATTCTTTTCTTTTTGTTTCCCCACACAGTGGCATGACTTAACTTTTGGCAACCATCAAACTGTGATCTTCTCACCTTTTTAGACTTTTAGACGCCATTAGGTCATTTCAAGAGCCATCTTTGAAACTCTATCACTGTGCAGCACAAGACTGCTGTTTCAGAGCTGCGACCAAACACATCACCGCTATTCTTTCACGCTGGTCATCTTTTATCTTGGACATACAAAAATTGCACACTATACACCGGACATCATGCAATCCTAATTTCCAAACACACTCCAGTGTATGTTCAGCACACTGTGCGCTTGCAGGGCTGCCAGGCCTGTGTGACTAAACCAGCCAAATACTCAGAATTGTTTTCGGGCCGGAGCATTTCAGCATATTGTGTGTGCTTAGCCATGTTAGTGTGTGCGCTGATGTGGAATTGCTTTGGTAGAATTTGAGTATACGTGATATAATGTATAACATGCTAAATTGATTCAACTTGCAGCCAATTTCCATGGGAAAAACTGTGCACATACCCAGGCAAAATTACAATATTTGACTGTTTCTGTGGCTCTTTGCTCAATGACGCTGGTGATGGTTTCATTCAGCAACATGAGATCACATGCTGAACACCTCTAAGAGCTAATTTAAGCTAGTGGTCTGTTAGTTCAGTCCCATTACACCCTCAAACATCTTTTTCTTTGCACTCTTTACTTTCACCCTTTGTTGTACATGATGAAAATTTAGCTAAGCTTATAATCTTGCTGGTTTTGGCTTTAGTATGACCCCTTGTTATCCAGTTTTCTTTAAAAAAAAAAAAAAAAAAGCTAAAGCATTTACTGCAGGATGCTGATTTAGATGTGAGCACAAATAAATAGTTTGAATCCTTAATCAAGAAAAGTCCTTTTTTACAATACGTTACTTAATCACTTGCTAGAAAAAGTAATTTGTTACGCAATCCGTT
Source organism: Maylandia zebra (assembly GCF_041146795.1). Taxonomy (NCBI): domain Eukaryota; kingdom Metazoa; phylum Chordata; class Actinopteri; order Cichliformes; family Cichlidae; genus Maylandia; species Maylandia zebra. The sequence continues at coordinate 23,695,891 of NC_135181.1, read as the reverse complement.
GTATGACGTCTGTGTTACTCTGTAAAATGACCTGAAATGCATTGTCACATAATTGCCAGTCAACTATAAAAACCAAACACAAATCCCCGAGGACAGAAACAATCTCTCTTTTAGTTTTTAAGCACGAACAATACACTGACAACACAAAGCAAAGATCAAAACCAGCCACAAGAGACTTCAGTGTTCACCTCGGTGATTCTCTTTTACCATTTTCGTCCACCTGTGCAAGGGAAGAAAAAAGGAAACGTTCTGCTGCCCTTCCTGCAGATAACTAAAGACCTGCTGTAACAGCATTATTGTAACTGTAACATAAGTGCTGAATTTTGTGCAGTGACACATTAAATGTATCTATTTTCCTGTAATGAGTGCATTTATTTGACAGAAACAACAAACCAAAAATCATTAGCATGAAAAAAACTGTTAGCCTCTGCTCAAGCTAACGACACCTGTGTAATGTGAACGCCGACTGCTCCCCCTGGTGGTGGCATGTTTTACAGCCCAAATAACACAACCTCATCGGCTTAGCTTGGCTGATAGCAACACAACAAACTGCTTAATTCTGCATCCAGATCATAGCTGGTATAAATCGACATAGTGACTGTGATGTCACGATGTATGAAGCTATGAAGCCTCGAGCTTGGCAATGTTCACTTTGGTGTTTTGAAACCAAAGAGCACACCATAATCATCGTCTGAATCTGAGAATGACCAGCATTTATGAAACTGAGTTAATGCACAATATGACCTGAAAGCAGACGGGGAAAAAAGGCAGAGGCGTCCCTTTTCAAATGTGGAAGCTACATCCATCTTTTACCCTGCTTTTATTTGCTCCAACAGAAGCAGTTTAACTGGCGTGAACAGCCTTCTCTGTTCAAGGCTGTGGCTCTTCATCTTCTTAAAAGCATATATTCATGTTTAAGTTAGCTCTGCATGGGGGAGATACATGTTTGTACTGGATTTCTCAGCACAGTATATGAACTGAGCAGTCATTGTTAATACTCGTGCCTTTCTTACTGCAGCACGTCTAAACGTCTGCCGTGAGACGCTGCTGGAGGTGGCTGCTTGTTTTTGGTCTGTATAAAGGAGGAAAGTAAGGGTCGTTTTCAGGCCCATGCAGGCCTCAGCACGGCTGAGGTGAGGCCAAGGTCGTCAGGGTGGAGGTGCTGCAGTGCCATCCATCAGCTGCCAAGGCTCCAATTATGCAGCAGAGTCCTAACCAAGCGTGAGATGTCATTACACAGATGGAGCTCTAGAGGAGAGAGAGTGAGTCTGCATCTGTTTGTCTGTCAGGCTGCATCAGTGTTCATCTGTGTGTGTGTGTGTTTGTGTGTGTGTGTGTGTGTGTGTGTGTGTGTGTGTACACATTTATTATCTGAGGCAGGATAGCTAGAAACAGTCTTGTCTATAGTATTCTTTATGTGTGAACAGATGCTTCCAGCTGTGGGCTGGCATATGATAATCTGTGTTGCTTTTTAATGTCACCTGTGAATTCTTAACATGATAGATGAATCTACCTCTGCATTACTTACCGCGCAGTAAAGACGTGCTCCACCAGGCTGTGTGCGCACAGTGTGTGGGCAGCTGTTGTCAACATTCAAACAGTGACAAGAGTTTGGTGTTTGGCAAACGTAAATCTCTGTGGACTTTCCGAGTCAGGCGTGAGCAACAGCAAAGTTAAAGCAACGCCAACAATTAGCTTGCTGACAATGACGTTTTACTCTGACACGAGTAAAGTTAAATTAAAAACAATGCTCCCCGACCTTCATGGCTAAAATAAAGTGTTTGTCTGTGATCTGTAGTGACCAGGTGAAGTAAATTCACCTAAGTAAAATTATAGTTACTTTAATATTTGTAATAAATTTTCCTTTTCCTCTTTTGATAGTGTCACTATATTAAACATTTTAAACTCTATATTTATGCATTACTTAATTATTTTACTTGTACAGCAGTAATATATATATAATTATACATGTTTTTTTTAAACATGGCGCCTTTTAAAAAGTAGAATTTAACTGCCCAACTGCAAAGCAGTGTCATTACGGTCATATTATTTATTTACTTATCAGTGTTTCTATGGAACAGGGGTGGAGGAACTCCAGGCCACAAAGATCGTGTCCTGCAGGCTTTAGATCCAACACAGCTGATTTAAATGGCTAAATTACCTCCTCAACATGTCTTGAAGTTCTCGTGAGGTCTGGTAATGAACTAATCATTTGACCCATGGTGATATCTAAAACCTCCAGGACACCAGCCCTTATGGCCTCGAGTTTCCGGCGCCTGCTATAGACCTTTATGCACAGTAAAGTATATGTAGATGTATATGATGGTATAAGACCTTTATGTACGCCAAAAATCAAGGTGCCAGTTCCTCTAGTGGCCACTTGAGGATGAGAAGATGGAAATAGCTTTGAAGCCTCAGGGTGAGTGTTTTCAGCATCATCATCATATTGGTTTCCAAAAAATGGATGTGACGATGTCATGAGATTCTCATTAGCTGAAGAAGATACGAAGGATAACCTCCATCTCGAACCACAGCATAACCAAGTGTTACTAAACAGATTTAATTTTGAATACATGACTTTTATATATAATAGGATCCAGAATGAGGGACTGAGCCCATAAACAGGTAAATGTCTACAGAGGTCATATCAGAAAGCTGTTTTCCCATAAACTTCTACAGGACCAGAAGCCTTTTTAAAACCTCAACTATTGCCATCTGGTGGCCTTCAGACCAAACAGTGAGTGGAAGTGAAACTTAAAAATCCACGATGGGGCTCAAACTCCAGTGTGCTGGTCAAAATTTGTGTTTCTGGCTCGCACCAGTTGTTTCAGAGGGCAGGAACAAACAAACGATGTCACTGTTTGGTTACAGGACTTATTAGGGGAAAGGGAACAGTAATTGTGGAGGAACATAAAAATAGTCCAGCGGAAAATTCCCCACTGTGACTCTCAGGAGGCTCTGAGGCGACCAAACGCTGAAACAGAAACACAAGATCAGAATTATCATGAAAAAGACTCGAAAAGGTTTTTACATCAGAGGAAAACACTCAGCTGTCTCCAGCATCAAGCACCAAACTCCCACTTTCACCTCCTCACCAAAACTGACTCATAAACTTCTTCTAATTGCTGCTTTCAGCGTTTGAACTCGGCACCGTGAGCGCCCAGCGTCCTCATTATGAGAAGAGGTGAATTGTGGGTAGGATCTGCGGGTGGTTTGACAGCCCGCTGTGAGCGCTGATGTTTCAAAATGCGGGAAACAGGAGGAGGGAGACGAAAGAGAGGACGGATGAGATGGAACAAAAAAAAGAGATTAGAATTGGGGGAAAAAAGCTGGCGAGGGCGAGGAGCGAAGAAAAAAAGACGTGGGAAAGGAAGGAGATGACAGCGAGGGAATGGGGAGAGATTTGAGGAAACATACGGCAACGATAGAAACAAAGAGAGGAGAAGGAGGGGGGAGAGGAACTTTGGGAGGACGAGGTGGATAAAACTGAGAAGAAAACCAGGTGGAAAAATAGAGTGGTTGAAGAGAGTGGAGACAAAGTAAAGAAAAGTACAGGCAGGTGAGGAAATCAGAAAAAAGAGTAAATACGGGGTCACTTAGAAATGGCCCTGCGTGGTTTTCCAGTGATCATGTGTCTGGGAAGTTCTTATTTTGAAGAATAAGTTAACTTTCATCTCAATAGTCACCAGGACATGAAAACTGCTTGTCTGGAATCTTCCTCTTTCAGGTGCTCCCTTGCCACAGCAGATCATCTGCCTCCGTCTCACCCAGTCACCAGCATCCTCTTCTTTTACACCAACCTCTGCATGAATCTTCTCTGTGGTCTCCCTCTTCTCTTCCTGCCCAGGTGCTCTTCCGTCTTCAACATCCTTTGTCCGATATACCCACCATGCCTCCTCTGCACAAATCTGCATGCATGGAATAACAAGTCATATCTGATAAAACAACCTCCTTAGAAAGAATTAGCCGACTTTGACCCCTCCAAACATGATGTTTTAAAAAGCTTTTTTCCTCCCCGATAATCCAAGTACCATGTCTCTCTTCTATAATATCAGATAAAATGATGAGGTGATGACATTTATATCCAAAAAAAGTGAAAGGTTGCTTTTACCGTGACATCCAAACGTTCAGCAAAAAGACTTTTCTGGACATTCTGCAGAAATTCTTCCATGACTCAGTGACAAAAGGGGATACTGTGACCATAGTTCATATTTGGTCAGATACTGACTTGGTGACACTAATCTTTATACTTTTGTGACTGCACAGCTCTTCTGTGCTGCTGGGTTGAAAATGTGTTAGAATTTGTAGCTTTGAAGCGGATTTGAAGCTGTCTGTGTTTGTTTCCACTGGCCCAGCTTTGATTAAATATTTGGATTGTTTTTAGATTTTTCTATTAGCCTCTTGTGTACTCTGCATTGTCTCTCCACTGCAAAATTGCTTTAATACTAAAGCAGAAGAGCCTGAAATGTCATTTTTTTAATGGCCAGCAGAGGGCGGCTCCATGGTTTGTAAAAACAAATGTGATTTGTATTGAAATCTACCAGAAAATCAATCTTTTGTATCCTTGGTCTGTGACTTCAGGAAACACTTTAGCTATTGGTTTATGGTCTCAATCAATAGTCTCAAGTCTTTTTGAGTAAAGCATGACACTCATTTGTAAAACATGATCCCAATTAGAGTAAAAAAGCAGGATAATGTAGAATATTTTTAAGGGCAGGCCTATCTTATAATCGATGGACTGCCACTGCACAGAGTGTCCCTCGACTTGTCATTCAACTCTGCTCTGCCCTTTTGATTCCTAGGTTAAGACAAAAAGAGGGTGATGGGAGAAAGACTCATGGGTGAGGTGCCTATGGCTTTGTCCATCTTGTGCACACAGTGGGTGAGGAGGAGGGCACAAATCAGCCGGAAGTTAAGTATTTCTTTAAATATACAACTCTCTGCAGTGACAAATGACAAGTCACCTGTTTGGATGTACGTCATTACTCTCCAGCTCTGCTCTCAGCTCTGCATGGGTTAGAAGTGGGACTGTGCGGGTACTGCAAGCTGCCTGGTGGCTGTTAAAATGCTGCTCAGGTCTGCAGCAGGCTGAGATCCAGTGAGACAGCCGGCAGCAAAAAGGCAGACAGCCTGAATCCCAAGCACACATCCTGCCTGCCTCAACGGAAAACATCTTCATCCACACAGCTCAGCTGGCAGCAGGAATTTTGCAATCAGACTTTTTAGTTGGAGGCAAAATTATTGGAGGAAAGACAGGACTGATGGGAAATGTGGTCTTAATTTAACCAAACACAACCAGCAACAATGCAGAGCTGCTCTTCGTCTGCTTCCGTAAAGGCCTGTGGTGTCTGCCACAGGCCTGCATATTTCTGCATAAATTAACAGATTTTTGGCTCATTTCTCCACTCGGCATCAAGTGTTTCACATAACTTGCTTGAGGGGGACCAGATCTTCCCAGTCATATGCAGTCATATGAAGAATTATTATTTCGTAGGCGTATTGTAATTGAATAAGAGGGAAAATATCTCCGGCGCTGTGTGAATTTTAGCTTCTTCTCCATCTGAAAGTGCCGTTAAAATGCAAAAGGTGAAATATGGGGGTTTCAGACTCCACCAGTGAGACATAACAATAAATAAACAGTCTCCTTTTGAAGTTACACTCTGTTTTGAGTTTGATTTCGACTAATCGATGACAGAGTCATTTCCTGAGGTTGCTCTTTTACTCATCCAGTTGGCAAATCCCAAATAAGATGTGCTCTTAAAGCTGCTTCAGTCTGCCCAAAGTCGACTCTTTGAGTACAACCCATGGCAGTCTTACTTTTGACAGCAGACTTTCATTTATAGTCATAGTCTTTTGACTAAAACATCATAATTTAGGCATCCACATTTTTTAGTTTTAGTCACACTATTTACAAAGCATCTCATTTTTGTTGGCATCAAATGCAAAATGTGTCCATATGTGTGCTGTTCTCTTCCTCCGAAACGCCAGCATTTTGTCGCGTTTTCATGAAAAACAGGGAGCGTGGAAGTTAGATTTCCAGTGGCGGATCACTCTTACTACACAGGAGATTACTTCTGCTTGGTACTCGTCTCGCCTTTCTACACAAGTTCTGATTGGGTCTCATCTCTTCAGAATATTTTCGCAGTATTCATCTTGTTTTCGTCAGAAAAAATCATAGTTGTGCGTTGGTCCTACAAAGACCCTACAGAGTGTTGTCCACATGCTGCAGCTGTTTTCCACCATCAGCGGCTACTGAGACAAGCAACCGGTCTGTGGGCTACTCTTGGGTTTTCTCTTGAGAGAAACTGAAGTTCTAACAGAGTAAAAAGTGAAAATCAATTGTTTAAAGCAATGAAATGTTTCTGTTATGCAAATAACTGAAAAACGTGTATGACTCAGGAGTGTAGTCTGTAACTGTAACTGTAATGTGTGTGTGATGTGAGTGAAGCTCCTACTTATCATGCCGTTTCTCACTCCGTGCCATATCTGTTGTCCCTGATGGCTGATCTGTCCCTGTGCTGGAGTCTTGCTGTTAATCTCCTCATGTCTAGCTTTCCATGTACACATGTGGAACGTCGAGGAGGTCTCAGAGCACAGCCATGCCACCAAATATAAATTACAGCAGATGGAAATGCTGATCTTATTTTGACTCACAGCCCTTGCTGATATTTATGGGTGTGAGGAAGTGAGCCAAATATTTCTAAATGATTCTTTTTCTTTCTTTGCATATTTCCACTGACTGAGACCTCAGCATATGTGGAAATCATCTGCAGACTGTGCAGCAATTTTTATGTGTTAACAAAGAAAACAGACATTTACAGATGCTTCAGAGTCTGTTTGTTTGGATTTTTTGTGTGTTGCTTTGATTTTGTGCTTTGTTGAAATCCTTTATAGGGACTGAAATGAAAGGCATTAAGAAAACATCAAGCAAGGCTGTGAGTTTGGTTTCAGATCCAGTTACAACTGCTGTGTAAATCACTGCAGAAACCCAGCTAATAAATTATTGTAATTTAGTGTAGTCATGACTATAAAAAGGTATGTCCCCTTCACTTCATGTCTTTGGAGAAGAGTAAGTGAAAATAAATCACTTTTAGTCAGAATTCTTTTTATCTTAAAAACAAAAACTTGAGTGGAGTCTGTTTCTCAGGCTTCACACAGCCCAGACAAGCTCTTTAAATAATCCAGTGTGCTCGGGAGAATATGGCTGTAAGCATCCATAAAATGAGGCAGGGCAGCCTGCAGATTGCCTGAGAGCCAGAACCCAGGGCAACAAGAAAAGTTATACACTGAAGTTTCCATGCAAATTAAATTCTGATAGAAGTTTCAGAAAATCCTCAAAAGAAAGTGATAATTCATGTAAATACTGTTGGTGAATTTAGATTACTTACGTCACGTCATTATTGTTCTAACAGTTAAGGGGGCTTTCAGTCTGTGCTGACAGACTGAAGCAGGACTAGGGAAAAATGAGTATTCCCTAACCAGCTGATGAGAGGCTGCCGGAAGTTTTTGGTTGTTGCTGAGTGAAATCGGTTGAAAACAGACCGCTGCACCAAAAACCAATTTGTGATTGCTTTGGTCACTGGAAGATTGATGGGGTTGCCTGTAGTTTGCATCAAAGATGCCAACATTTCTGCAAACACTCGCTAACTAACCACCAAGCAGTAGTGAAACTTAGTGTGATGCAAATTGGAAATGGACACTGTCTGCCTTCAAAGTAAAAGTTGTGCGTTACTGCTGAATCCTACATGTTTCAAACAGCATAAATGACCTTCTTCATTGTTTCACACATGCTTAGCGAGTAGTTCACAAGCATTTACACAAAAGTCTTCCATTAAAACTATGGGTAACCGCACCAATCTTCTAGTGACCAGTAATCACAAGGAGTTTTTCTATGAAGCACCGTATACCACTGTGGTACCATTTTGCCTTGGTATAAGCTAGCAACCACTTTCCAACTGCTTAGAGAATGCACATTTTTCACTAGTGGCCAGAGGATGCTAGAGAGTCATTTTTGGAGCAGTAGTGAGAACACAACCTGCAGCTAATAACACATTTTGATATCAATGTTTCCAAAAGAATGCATTGTGATTGTTTGCGTTCATCAGTGCATCAGTGGAAATCAAAAGTCTACGCTTATAAATTAGATCGCAGACTTTGCCAAACTGTCTGAGAGTGACTGCAGACAGTCAGAGTTGGACCATAACTGTTTGGAGGCCGGTTGCCTCTCACCAGGTGACCCGTGGAATCATCTGACTGAAAGGGGTCATCCAGAGGTTGAGGTTGCCATTGTATAGGAAGAGTTGGACCTCCTCCAGTGCAGGAGTGGGCAATAAATTTTCCAAAAGGGCTGCATGAGTACGGGGACCCAGCAAGGGCATAGTAACACCACCAATTTATCACTATTTGATCAGCATTCCCAAAAACAGTAGTGAACAAACTGAATGAATGTTTTAACTTAAAAACTTTTAACTTACAAAAAATATTCTATTGCTATTTGGCTTGTGGTTTAATTGCTTAATCTTTAGTTTTTCAGTTCATTCAATGGGAAAAATCTGGTTTTGGGCTTGAACAAGTGTAATAAAGTCAGGTTCAGTTTCTGACATAGAAATGTGAATGACACAGCAGGATCTCCCTTCCATTCGACATCTGAGAGCCCTGGGATGCCTTTTTCTCACAGAACTCTCTAATTCCTGCTCTCAGGTCCCACATTATTTATACCACTTTATCCAGTCCGAGTTGGTTTTTCAGCTCAAGCTCCAGATTTCCTGCAATGTCCTTGATCTGTCTTGTTACGGTTCGCCAGGAAGGGGACACAGTTCTCAAATATTTTTTTCTCAGGGCATATCAGTGGGGCACAGTCCGCCAAACACTCTCTGATAACTCCCCATCAGAGAATGATTTACTGGTTTTTGTGATTTTGTGGGAAATCGCCAAGCTGGTCATGACTGCTTCATCCCTGAGTGTGTAAAGCTGAGTAAAAAGTCCTTGTTGCTTTTGCAGCTCTCCTGGAAAAGGTTCAGACGTCTACACGCGGCCTGCATCAGTCAAGTTCTTGTATTCCTTTGCATGTTTAGTCTCAGAATGAAATTCAAACAAACTAAGCACACAGCTTTACCTTTAACTTAAGCAAGTAAATAAACTGCTCAAAAAGGAACACATTGAAAACACATCAGATCTCAATGGGAAAAAAGTCATCCTCCAAATACTGATATGGATTCAGGAATGTTAGGAACGAAAGGATGCCACATCATTTGATGGAAATTAAAATTATACAGCAAAACCTTCTGGCAATGACATGTATTGATGTGGCATCGTGGAGGAGCTGGGCTACTTATTTAACCTCTGTAGGGTCCAGCTATCACCTCATGCTACCAGTAGTGACCCAGACGCTAACCAAATGCAAACCTAGTGAAAAAAAACAGTCAGAAAAGATGAGGGCAAAACTGATTAACAACCCCCTCGGCTACTTACTGCTACTGACCAGAACAGAATGTGAGGGAAAGAAATGCAGTCACCTTCAAAAATAAAAGGTACAAAGTTGTATTGTAGTTTCGAAGAAGTTTACAAAAAAGCACTAAGCCATTGTCTGATTTATTAAAGACTGTTTGGTGTCTGAAATGGGACAAACTCCACACTGATTTGTGTTTGAATTCTGATTTCCCACTGAGGTCCTTGGGGAGAATAAAAGGGCCGGATGTGGTCCGGAGAGCGTCCGGAGAGCGTCCGGAGCGTCTGATCCAGTGTGACAGAGTCGGAATTGAACAGCGAGTGAAATCAAACGTCTGCCTAATCTTTTGGGCAAACGTTTTCTAACTTATTCCGCTGCTCCCCCTCCTGCCTTCATTATACTTCAGCATGTGATTGTTTTTTGTGTATATAAGTAGGTGTATTTTCGCAACTATTTCACAAACTGCCATGGTATTGTGTGTAATTCTTTCAGACTTTATAAAGCTCACTCAGAACAAGTGTAGTCACCGTCGTCCTCGTAAGAGGCAAACTCTACTTCCTGTTGAAAGCTGGTGGACGGTCAGTGCAGTGAATATTAACCGTTCTACCAAATCTGCACATCCTGGCCTTGTTTACATTTACGTACAATGATGTTAAAATTTTTTATTTAATGATCAGCATTTATTTATTCATTACTGTTCAGTGTTGTGATGTTTCCATTCATTTCTGGCAGCTTGAATGAATTCCTTCAGTAACATGGACAGCGCTGTCTCACTCTGTCTGTCTCTCACTTGTATTAAATGTTAATCAGCCTCCTGCAGACTCAGCTGCTCTCTCTGGATTTGTGTTTCTTAATTCAGCTCCAAAGCTTCTCCTCATTCTTTATGCAGAAGTCTTAGAGAGAGAAAAAAAACCCTGCAGAGAGACAAACCGCACTCCCAAATTACAACACAGAAAGACTGACAGAGAGCTATTCTTAGAAAAAATGTGAAGTGTGTCCCCGGGGAGTTACCAAAAGAAAGGTTGAAGGGTGATCCTCTGGGGAGGTTAAATGCTGTCAGTAAATTTTATGCTAATTTTGTCCACAATTACTGTAGATTTTTGACATTTCTTCAATACAGGTGCAACATTTGCCCTGAAGTGGTGCAAGAGCAAAGGTCAGAGGGTTACACAAATCATTAAGATTCAAACCCCTAGGGTAGAAAACTATCCACATGCACATTTCATGCTAATTTCAGTGCTAATAGGTGATGGGAGATTGAAACCAACCGCAATCTAAAAATGCAAAGACTAACTGACATTAAAATCCATAAGAGGAAAATTAAAGCTGTATCAATAAATGTTTTATTTCTACTTGGCTGCAGAAGAGCTGCAAAGCTCTCTGCTCTCTCATGTGTTACAGAGTTGCACAAGCTGTCCTTTAGTATCTGGACGTGCTGGGTTAAGGCAAGAGTGAGACAGCGCTCACTCCTAACCATATAACATGGCATCGCATGTGAACACACTGAGCTAGCTACATTTTTAAATATGCAGGGTTAACGCTGTTGGGGTAAACTTTAAACCAAATCTTGATCTTTTACCCATCGGCCACCAAGAGCACGAGTTTGGATGTATGAACTGCTAATTTCATCCAAACCAGAGATCATGAGTCATGCACACATTTATATTAATGTTTCATCTTTACACTTAAACTATGTTTTAACTCACTGTTTAATTTAGTTTTCACGCTGGTTTGATAGATTTGGGCACCTGCTTTGTTAGGCTGAAGAAAAGATGACAGGGAAATACGCTTGGCCATCCGCTTTATTAGGTACAGCTTGCTAGTACCCCCTTTGGTTTCAGAGTTGCTTTAATTCTTCCTGACATGGATTCAGCAAAGTGCTGGAAACATTTCTCAGAGATTTAGATCCATATTGACATGATAGCATCACACAGTTGCTGCACTGAACTCATTGTCATGTTCAGGAAACCAGTTTGAGATGATCTGAGTTCTGTGACATGCTGCTGGAAGCACAAGATGGGTTCACTGTGTTCATAAATAGATGGACAAGGTCAGCAACAATACTCAGGTAGGCTGCGGCACTGAAATGATGCTCAGTTGGTACTAAAAGGCCCAAAGTATGCCAAAAAATATCCCTCACACCATTACACCAGCCTGAACAGTTGATACAAGGCAGGATGGATCCATGCTTTTACGCTATTAATGCCAAATTTCTGAGTCTACCATCTGAGTGTCGCAGCAGAAATCGAGATTCAGAGTCTGAGTAGCCTCAGCTGTCTGTTCGTAGCTGACAGGAGCAGCACCCAGCATCTTAAAGTCGGTTGTTTGGGAAAATCCTGCAGTTTTTAAAATACTCAGACCAATAACACCACGCCACGTTCAAAGTCTGAAAAATCACCTCTCTTCCCAATTCTGATGCAAGGTTTGATCTTCAGCAGGTCATTTTGACCGTGTCTACATACCCTAATGGACTGACTTGTGATTGCCCAGTAAAGATGAACAGGTTTACCTAATGAAGCTGCCAGGCTGTGCGTGTGGTGCAGGCATGAAAGTCACTTCAGTTATGCCACAAGAAAAATAAAGAATAACTCGTTGTACACAAACAGAAAGCTGACATTTTTGTCGTAGTTGAATGAAATGGCACGAGAACTGGCTGCTTCACCAGCTAGTCTCTGACTGTGTCTGCTGCTTGGTGCTGAGCAGACAGTGTGCAGCAGGTTAATCAGAGCTTGTTTTCTGTAAACACCTCCTGCTGCTGGACTCAACAATCAATGTGCCTTAAAGCCAAAACCACCAGTTATTCTCTGAAATTAGTGGGAATGTCACACATGTTTAAAGAATTTTGAAATTGTGGTTTGATGGTAAAAAGCAAGTTTTCCATCAGCTAATGTTCTCAATTATGTTTAGAAATGTTTTGATATATTTAAAAACCAACAACAACAATAAAAAATAGCATTTATTTTGTGTATACTTAAGATAAGAGTCATGAAGAACATGTATTTCTTTGCATTCAAGCCCACGGTTTAAACATGCACACACACACACACACACTGTACTCTGTATGTGTGTCACAGCTCATATCAGAAGCCCTGTCGCCACGGGGAACCACAGTTTGATTGATGGCAGCCGCATTTACGCCATCAGCTTCCCTGTGAGAATCCAAAATGGCTGCCTGTTTCCACGGAGACAACAGATGTGCCCCCCTGCTAGGGAGATGAATGAAAATTCTCCGTGTTCCAGGAGAGGCAGACGGAGGGAGTGAAAGAAAGGGAGGTCACGGTTTTAGTCGATCTGTTTTATTGCGAAAGAAGCCGTCGTTAATGATGATGCATGTGTTGGGAAGTCCTGGATGGTGTCCAGCTGTTCAGAAATCCATCACCGAGCTTGTGACATCCTTCCTCTGCTCCTGTGTAATGTTCTGGTGACTCAAGACGTTTAGACTACGAGTCAGATCCATACAGGATGTTATTATGTACACTTCAAGCTCTTTATCCACCTCACATCCACAATCAGTTCAGACTCATCAGTTAACCTAACATGCATGTCTTTGGATTGTGGGAAAAAGCGCAGAGGAAACAGAAGCAGGCACAGGGAGAACACGGAAACTCCACACGGAAAGGCCCCAGACTGGATTCACAGCAGGAATCTTCCTGCTGGGAGGCGACAGTGCTAAATGCTGCACACTGTGCCACTCACAGTAACTTATAGAGTACTAAACTCTGTTACATCCAATGTAAAAGATGTCTTAGCTGCTATAACTGTTCTTCAGCTGTGCTACCTGTGCTCCATCAACCTCATCAGCAACTGTATGAAAGGACCAGCTCCTGCTCCGAGTCTCTGCCAGTTCATCGGCCTCCTAAGTGTGGTAATCAGGCTCTTTTGTAACTCCTTTGTGAACGTACCATACTGTTTCTTTGTTTCCAGTGCCTCCCTGCTGGCTGAAGAAGTGCTTTCCTCCACTCCTGAACCAGCCTGTTTCCGTTGAGCTGGTCAGCTTCCACCGAAATCCTGCTTCCCCGTCTGCCTGCTCAGCCTCCATTGACCTCCTCCTCTCCAAGGAACAACCCAGTGGACAGACACCTCTCCGCATAATTCCTCCCGAGATCCAAGTGAGCACTGTGTTTCAGTTCCTTTTGCAGCAAAGGACAATTCTAGTGGATTAACTGAATCGACTCGTCTGGACTAACCACTCTCTCTTCTTCTGGTGTTTGAACTTCACCAGTTGTTTTTTCGGTTTTGAATACTGGTCTGACTGGCCTTTGACACCAGGAGTTTTTTTGAGCATTTATTTTCAATCCCTTATCTAAATGAATGAGGATAGAGCCTCAGCATTAGCATGACATAAAAATGGTCCAAAATATGTAGTCAAAAAGGAATGACACAATCTAACCAGAAAACATGAAAAAGTTCACTTACCAACATACAGCTGAAAAAAAATGTAGCCCTCGTCTGTGTGTGTGAGTGCAACAGCACAATTGGCTAATAAGCTTTTTGGGGGTGAGGGTAGGGATGGAATAACCACCATCTTTGCTGTTACTGAATGTTCCAGATTTGCAGTGCTGGGTCTCAGCAACTATTAGAAATGAGACTGAATGCCCCCTGGAGTCTAGACTTTGGTGGTGATGGAGATGAAGCAGTTGGAGTCTTGAATGAGGCTCCCTGACCAGAGTGCGCAGAATGAGGTGGAGATGGGGAGGAGGTCAGATGCAGAATGATAGAAGAACAATGAGGTTTAAATCACTGGGAACACAGGTTGATTGGCTTGCAGAAGGTGGCAAGAAAATTGTTGGACCACAGTGATGATGACAGAATTGAGTCTAACAGCGGGGCAAATGCTTAAGTGATGTAAAGAGCTCAAACACTCAGCAGTGCAGGCAGAGATCTTGTACAGGTTTGCTTGAGCTTAATTTAAACAGTTTTATCTCTAGTCCATTTATTATAGGTTATAATCACTCAACAGCCTTCCAGTAGTTAGCCAATAAGATGAAAGTGGCTTTTCGGGAGGGGTGGGTGGGGGGTAAGAGACCGAAGCTAAAAAGTCTTGTCCATAAAATTCTTTAAGCGTTTGCTTATGTAAATTAAAGGCAACTCAGAAGTGCCTTAAAACTAAATTCTTTCTAAGCAGCAGGGGGCATTTCCCGTGGCCCCCAAAGGATGTCCAGTTGTACAGAAATGAATGGAAAAGAAGTGTCACTTTATACAAAGTGATTATCACTTAACAAATTATGTGAGATAACAAAAAAAAAATGCAGATAATGCGTAGGGTATGATTTCAGGTTCAGATCCACTCCTCATCAGTCACGTTTAATTTAGAAACACCAAGACACCGATGTTTAAAGATTCAGCTTGAGGCCCTTAAAGCAGTGCCCAAGTCTTGTGATATAAACAAAAACCCAGCTTCACAGCCAAGTGGTTATTAGAGCAGGAATTTGGCTGGGGAAGGAACACTGCAGGGACATAAACTTTTCCTAACCTATACTATAATAGCTTCTATAATTGCACATCAGGCTGTTGTGGAATTAATTGGACGGACATTAGATATAAGTCAACTAACAACAGTGTGTTTGTGTCCTTTTATTTTTTTATCTCAGCAAAAGAATTGAGAATAAGCAAACTGGAAACAACAGAAAAACATATTGTTTATTGATTCTGTTCAATCAATAAAGACATTATATATTAATAGATTTTCTTGTGTTGTGCATCATGTAAAATGGTGCTGTATCGTTTAAACTTCAGTTTTATATTGATTAAAATAAAACATGTCCAACATTTCAACATCCCTCTAGTTTTTCTTCTTGTTTTTTTTCTTTGTTTGTTTTTGGATGGGTTCGTCCCTGTAGAACATCCTTGAATGTGTAGGAAAAGTTCATGAGAAATATTTAATTTTTTCCTCTCCAAAATCAAACAGTCAAGTAACTGAAACATTATCTGGGTCCTCTCTGTGCCTAAAGGGCAGAAATGCAGATGAAGGAAAACAAAAGAAATAAAGTCCATAAAGAAAACTCAAAAGGTGGGTTCGATTAACTGGGTAAGCACAGGTGAAAGTAATACAGGTAATCATACAGACAGAATTTCATACAAAGAACACGAGCAAAACTTAACCATCAAAACAGGAAACAACTCAAACGTCATATACTGAAACACGGAGACAGTGGAACGCTGACTGGAAAACACTGTGGAGGTTAGAATAAGGAATACAATTAAAACAGAAAGCAAAGAATGAATCAAAAACAGGAATATAAAACTGAAAACATAATGATAATGGATTGCATTTATATAGCGCTTTTCAGGGCCCTCAAAGCGCTGTACGATTCCACTATTCATTCACTCTCACATTCACACACTGGTGGAGGCAAGCTACAGTTGTAGCCACAGCTGCCCTGGGGCAGACTGACAGAAGCGAGGCTGCCATATCGCGCCATCGGCCCCTCTGGCCAACACCAGTAGGCGGTAGGTGAAGTGTCTTGCCCAAGGACACAACGACTGAGACTGTCCGAGCCGGGGCTTGAACCGGCAACCTTCCGTTACTCTTTGAGCCACGATCGCAAAATATGACTAAAAAATATAACATAACATGAGCTGTCTCCATGATAAAATATCCACTTTCTCATAAACGTTTCTGTGGCTACATTCTCTATAAACGCCTCAAAAACACACTCCCATGAGCTTATTATTATTATTCTTTGACAAGTCTTTTTTAAAGTAAGTAAATCTGTAATTTCTTATTCACACTGATATTTGCGTCTCTGAGAAAAACCAGTGAGGAGGACTTCATCTCCATCGATACCTCCACCTCCTGTCAGGGGTGATTTTCGTGCTTCTCTGATTGGCGATTCATCACCCGGCTGCTTCGCTTCAATCCCTCTTTCTCTCTCTCCTCCAGCACAGAGGCCGCGCAAGATAGGAAATGACCTACATAGCGTGGCGGCTCCCTCGCCTCGGCTGTCGTTTGCATTTCAAGGGGTGATGAATAATTTACACACACATGCACACACACGCTCGCAATTCCCAGACCTCCCCATCCGAACATTGAACGTACATCCCACCGCAACATGACAGGCCTCAATAACGTTAGATAACTGAATTCAAATATGGATCCGTATGTGTGTGTATGTGTTATGGAGGAGGTGGTAAGCTCTTTGAGGAGGTGTTAGGAGGAGATGTGCGTGCAGGAGAGGGGCTGAGAGAGCTCAGGAACCACAGGTGAAACTTTCTGTCTGGAGTAGGAGCAGAAGACGAAGAAAGAGGGGGCGGCAAGAGAGGTGAAAAGTAGAAAGGAGGAAGAAGAGATGACAGGAGACGAGGGGCAAGAAGGAGAGGAAAGAGTTGGATGTGGCAGAGGAGGTAGTCATGCAGTTCAGATGTTTCTTTACTCGTGGCTTGTTGTTTGAAAGACAGAAGTTTGGGGTGTTTGCACTAGTTTTGCTGACATTGTGGGGTCTATCACCTGTTTGCTCTCACCTTTTGGGGATGCAGGAACAAAAAGGACACCAAAGCCTGGCACTCACCCCAAACAAACACAAGTATGATTGCACTTCTATATAAGTACGACGAGCCTTCATGTGTGATGCACTTCATGCTCTTCATCGAGTTCTAGTAACAAACAGATCTGGTAGGGCACATGTGGGGTACACTCTGAGAGTACGAGGTTGTAGGTTTGTTGTTATAGGGCACCAGGTCTTTGTATAACTAAAGTGAGCGCTGAGTCTGTGTCCTTTGCACAAAGTCAAGAGTGTTTTGAGTGGGTCTTGAACTTTGTCATGATCACCCCTTGTCTCCGATCATGTTTCTGATGTTCGTGAACATGATCTCATGGCTTACTGGGGGCGGGGAGGCTGTCCATTTTTTGGGAACTTCAGATTATCATTCCGTGTTTATGCAGATGATGTCATTCTATTGGTATGCTTCTTTATCTTCTCTTACTGACATCATACAGGCCAAGAGTAAAAAAAAAAAAAGAAGACTCAAACTGAGCATTTAAAGCAGCCTGAAGTCTGAACT
Source organism: Maylandia zebra (assembly GCF_041146795.1). NCBI lineage: Eukaryota > Metazoa > Chordata > Actinopteri > Cichliformes > Cichlidae > Maylandia > Maylandia zebra. Next base: position 23,678,442 of record NC_135181.1, on the reverse strand, counting down.
TCTGGGTTACAGAGATTACTTGTGGATAAACTGACCTCATTATTTGAAACTTGCTTGAGATGTGCATTCGCCAATGTAACGATGTGAACATATATATGCATGTGTGGCATTAAATAGAGAAAGAATAGGTCCCTTTTATTCAAATTTGACACAGATAAAGTTATTTTAAGGAGTATTTTCAGGAGTGGATTAATCCACATTTGATTCACTATTGAGTATTTGATGAACTGAATATGAATAAAATCTATAGTGTTTTCACTGATGTATTCTCTGATAGATTTAAAAAACTAAAAACAAAACAGAATTTGCCTACATGTTAATTTTAAAACCTACACAGTATCAAGAGTTACCCTTTGAGTATTAAGAAAATAAAATGTGTTCAGCTATAAGATGCGGGAGTGTCTATAGTGAGACACAGGGGTGTAATGTGGTGCTTTAAATCGCAGGAACAAACATGATTAACCCTCTGGTGGGTATGCGGTGGGTTATATTTAGGTATAAAGTGTGTTGGGCTTTATTTGAGGGTACATTGGTGTAATGGGAGCTGAATGGGGGGTATATGAGGTATAATGCTGTAATCAGTTCACTGCAGGAGGAAAACCAGTGGAGCTTATTAGCTTCTGCAGAGACAGAGAGAGAGCGCGCCCATGAGCTCGGCGCTCTCTCACAAGACTACTAATCCTGTGCAGCGAGAGCTTTAGGCTTTCAGATGTACACACACACACACGCACACACGTTGTATATATCACCGTGGAGACCTTCACCTGATATAGACACATTGGCAGTGTCCAATATATCTAATTATACCTCAGCATTTTCCTGATAACAGTTTATCAAATGCTAACATGAAACTGATATGAAATCAGCAATAGCGAGAGCCTTCAGAGGATTATCATCTGAATCTGCAGCTTTACGGTGACTTTCAGCGCGCTGTTTGGCTGCCGGGGCCCTCAGCTTTACCGTTTTGGTTCACTGCTCTCAGAGCATCATTTCTGGCTGCAGCAGAAGCTTTGGTTGCTCCGAACAAACATGGCAACAAACAACAAAGCCTCCGAGTTGCGGGAGGTGGGCTGCAGTCAGAATGAGGATTTATTTATTAATTTTCACATAGAGTTCAGCTTCTGGTTTTGTCAGACCACAGTTAAATTTCTTTTAAATTAACCTTCAAAGACTTAACAGTTGTTTAATCCTGAATGTGTCTGTAGAACTCTTTATACCCAAGATATGCACTGCATTGGAAATATGCAGGTTAAAAGATCTAGATATAGCTGACTGGACAGCTTTTATTTCAACAGTATTTATACACCAGTAAGTAAGTAAGTTATATCTTAAATACACAGTGAAATATTACATCACAATAAATTAATATTATAATATTACAATACTAAAAACCTTTGTGCATAACTGCACAAATCCATCCTCAAAAGACACATCGTAGAATGTATTTTCTTCAAATCTAGATTTGATTTGTTAGTGAATGTGGACATCTATCCTAGTCTGCTGGGGAGAAGCCACAAATATATATATATATATATATATAAACAGGAACACACTGTGGTGAACAGTAAAAAAATAAATAAATGAATCAATAGAATCTGGTGCTTCTCTTTCCAACATCGAGGGCTTCCACTCTTCAGGAAACAGGAAGCAGGTAGGGAATATTTTCACAGATCCCTCACACCCTGCCTTTTTTCAACTCCTCCTCTCCAGCAGGCGGTACAGTCAACACATTCTCACTCGCAGCTCGTCAGATGGTGACGTTTGGTCAGAAGCCCATTCTCCTCACATTGTAACGCAGGAGTTACCCCCCCTTTATTATCACTGATCTCAAAAGTGAGCAACAACAAAAACCTGCCAAAGGCCACATTAGGAGAACTGTGTTGAGAACAATGCCGCTGTCCCAGGTTCTTTTATGGTATTTGTTGAGTTCTGGTTTCTGTTCTGATTTCATTAAAATGGTTTGTTTTGTTTCTACATTCATGTTTTTCTGTTTACTATGTTGTCTTCCGTATTTAAACTTCCAGTTTTATTTTGATAGTTTCTTTGCTTTTCCTTGCCTGTGTCCTTTATGCTCCTGTTGTTGATTTCGAGCACATCCACCCAGTGCTGTTTGGACCAGTTAAGCTGATTCTGTTCATTTCAGTGAGTATTTGGGGCTTCTGGTCATGTTTCAGCTCTATTTCAGTGGTTAGCAGTTTAATCACAGAAACATTTCCCTGCTAAAATTCTCACATGGTTTCATTTCTATAACTGTTTGAAAAGATGAATAATTAATAGTATTTCACAAAGAGATATGCCTGGGATAAGAGAGACTTGCAAAAAATGAAAATGTTTCCTTTTTTTCTTACCCGTTAACGACCTGAAAACACCTCCGATTTATATTCTGACGTGCTGCAGGGGAATGCATTTGCAGATAGTCTAAACTTAAGCAGTAAAAAGTGATGCATGTCACAAATCGGTGACAGTTTCTCAGCTGCAGAATGAATGCTTATACTTTTAATATTGTATTTTTTAGATGATACTTTTGTACTTTGACTTGAGCAGGATGCATATTGAGCAGGCTGTTTCCATTGTAGCAATGTCACCTTGATTTCAACAGTGAAGTTATCATTACTGATGCAAATGTCAGGGTCCTGGGTCTGAGCAACCCAGGATCCCTGAGCAGTTATGAATTATATGATTATTATTATATGTATTTTGGTGTTGCTGCTGCTCTTCTCCATGCTTGTAGATGTGAGTGTGTGTGTGTGTGTGTGTCTGCGGGTATGCTTGGAGGATGGAGCTCAGCCACCTGCAGGCCTGAGGGGTGTGGCCCTGCGGAAGGACTGGCCACACCCGAAGTCACACACCTGCTGCTGATCAGGCCTCGTCGGGGGAGCTACTTAGGAGAGAGTTGGAGCTCCCACCGACGCGGGATCATTTGCTTGGGACTCCACGTTAGTTACCCAGTTTAGGTTTTGGTCGTGTAGTGTATGCCTGCCATTGTTCAGTGTCCTGACTGCTGCCGCTATTGTTTCCCGCAGGAGGAGCGTGGAAGGCTTAAGGAGCAGCGAGCACCGGGAGTGCAGACACGGGAGCAGAGAGCACTTGGAGGACACGACACGGGAGTCTGGGGAGAAACACGGGGATTTATTGTTGTTTGATATCACCCTCTGTAAATAAACACTGTCTATACGTAGAGCACCGCGCCTGGGTCCTCCTTCCCCACACCTTCCACGGTGTGCCATGCCGCACCGTGACAGCAAATGATAAACAAAACTTAGGAAACAAGCATCAAGATGCAGTGAATCACTATATATTATTAAACTCTGTGAATAAAGTGCAATTTTACAAGGCACAAAATTAATGATCGGGTGTATGGATCGATACAGCTAATCAATAAATGACTCGTGTAACCATATGGATGTGAAATATTAAAGTTTAAGAGTCACCTCACTTCCTCTCCTGCCTTCCTCAGAGGTTGTGCTGCAGCTTTCTGGCTCTGCGTCTGGAAAGATGCAGCAGGGCAAAGTGCAGCGCTCGCCGCCCATGCGTGCAGCTGGGGGAGCGCTCGTCGGCAGCCATCTTTATGTTCTTATCTTCCTCCCATACGCCCCCCCGCAGGCCAGGCTCAGCCCTGCTGTAATTGACTTTCTCCCACTGAGCCCAGTGGAGGCTTCAGGCTGCAGAGCTGCACTGAAAAACCTATTACACACTGCTGCACACCTACACACTGCAGACCTATAGAGAGGGAGAGGAGGGAGGGAGTGTGTGCCTGAATTCATCCAGAGGAGTCGACAGCGTGTGTCTTGGTACAGATCCAAACAGGTAGGAACGACAGAAATCTGATTAACCAGCTTAGATCAGTGTGAGGATGATGGATCTGTGTGTGTGTGTGTGTGTGTGAGTGTGTGTGAAGATGTGTGTGTGTGCTTTCAGACAAACCCATCTGCAGAGGTCTGAAACTAACTCAAGTTTGTGTGATCTATCTAGAGTAATAATCCTGCCTACTTTTATTGTCAGAGTTATATGAAGAGAAAGTGCGCTGCAGCCGATACCAGAGGACAAGGTCACCTTCTTCTGTTTTACTGTAAATTTTCATATTATCGATTCAGACAGTATTCAGACGCCTTAACTTTTTGCACTTTGTGTTTGTGTTAGAGACTTCATTTACAATTCACAAAGATCGAGTGAAAGTATTACAAATAAAAACCTGAAATGTTTTATATTTACACCAGTACCTTGCTCGAGCACGTGATCGAAGCCTATCATAATGTCACAGGACATTTGCCCCTTGAAGTGTCACCTTCTCATGCACCTGGGGACTGTTTCCATCAGAGTTACTATATTTAGGGTGTTTAGGGCTGGTGCACTTCGTTTGTTTCGCAATTGGACCAAAACAACTAAACTCAGAGACTCTGGGGTGGTCTAAGTCCAGCTCCAAATGAACTCCACTGTGGTTTGTTTGTGAAAGAGGTGTCAAACAAAAGGCCTGGGGACCAAAATTAGCTATGCTCACTGCAGAGCTTTGGAAAATGTAAAGGACGACATACATTTTGGACTTTTAACGATATTTAAACTTTTGAAGCTTTCCCTACTGATAAAGACCAGTTTCACTGGTCCGGCCCACTTAAGATCAAAGTGGGCTGCATGTGGGCCATGACCTAAAATGAGTTTTACATGCCTGGTGTATGGTGTGAACATGATCAGACCGACCCAACTACCAGGTGTACGTTTCAAGTTTGAGCTAAACACCTTCCCGTAGCCACATATTCATTGATGTGCAAAGGTGCGCTAATGGGCTAACAGCTAGCTGTGAAATTAACTGAATTCTTAATGTTCTCCAATAATCCAGAACACAGACACTTCTTCCTGCATTTACTTGTTGATCTCAGCTCAGACGCACCTGGCCAATTAGTGGACTGAACATTCTCACGTGATTTCAATTCACCTGGATTTTCTTCTGTGAGTAAAGAAAACAAACCAGAGGAATAAAAACGACAGGTTCACAAACTCGTCAGCTGATTTGGACCAGAGTAAACGGATTATAGGTGTGAAAGTGCCTTTAGTGTCACGGTTATGGGTCCGTTGGACCCAGTATTTTGAGTTTATTATGTTTTGGTTTATTTCTGCTTCATGGATTGTTTTCTTCTCGTAGTGATGATGATGATTATTATTAGTTTCTTGTTTCTGTTTATCCGTGCTTAAGGATTTGTTCTCAGTTATATCTCACGTTTAGTTTAGTTCAGATTCCATGTGTCATTCTGTCTGTCTCTCAGTGTAAAGTCTGCATGCTTGTTTAGTAATTCATGTTTCCTGTTTTATTGTGAAAGTCTTTGTCTTATGTTAGTGTGTGCAGCTTAGCTCCCCCGTCTCGTTAGCCCTGATCTCTCCCAGCTGTGTCTCCCTCCTGTTGCCGATTCCCCCGTTACTACCCTGTGTATATAAGCCCTGTGTTTTCCCATGCTCAGTGTCGCGTTGTACCCTCAGAATTATGCCTGTGTGTCCTTGGTCTCAGTGGTCCATCCTCACTCCATGTTTGTTTTTCTGCCAGCAATAAAGCTGAGGTTTTTTGAGTTTCAATTCTGTGTTCGAGTCCTGCATTTGGATCCTCATCTCTGCCTGCCCGCACACAGAGCCCTGACATTTAGACAATTATTCTGACTGCATGGTGGATGGTGAGCAAGAAATGTTTTGGTGCATTAGTACATTACAGTAGACCTTGGAGATTTGAATTTAAGGTGCACTAGCACCCGGTGTGCTGCATTTGAGTTCAGAAATTGTGGAATCATCTCCTGAAAACCTGCTGTTTGGTCTCCCATTTGTAGCTGAGATAAAAATCGGATCATTTTAACTCTGAAAGTTGTCTTTTTATTAATTATTTACATCATTAAAGCTGTGATGCTGTCAGTGAGGCTTGCAGCTAGCAATTGGGATCATAAACTCATCAGGAAAGTTGTTACTGAGGTCATAAGTCAAGGGAACAGAAGTATTATTTTCCCATGGACTTTTAGAAAACTGGACAATCAGAGGAGTCGCCCCCTGCTGACCATTAGAAATCATCATGCCTATTTCTGCTACCTCATTGGTTCACTTTATAGAACCAGACGATATGTCCATCCTTTAGATAAACTCCAGGGTCCTGAAGATTTGGAGAGCGTTTCATTCTCGATAGCATTTATTCTTCTCCTTCAACAACATAATAAAGTTTGAGAAAAGAGGAAGGGGGCTGAAATCTTCCAGAATTCACTTTAAGAGTTAAAAATAACAGCTGGTAGTCAAATAAATGCAAAAATCAATAAAAAAGCAATATAAAAAACGGGACCCTCACTCCGTTGTATTTACACTGAGTTTCTTTTTAAACAGAAATATTTTCGAGGCTCTGCTTATTTCAAGTTGTTTTTTCTTTGCCTAAAGTCAACAAAACACAACTTTCTTTTTTTTTAAATTAAAAATGTGCAGACCAGTAAAAGCTTGTCTGTGGGCTTGAAGGTTAGAGGGAACATAAATATTCTGTAAGTGTTCATAATGAGGAATATTTCACAGCCAGACATTATGTTACATAACCCTGATTATGTGAAAGCAGCTGGCATCGAGGTCATTCTTGAGACTATTAGAGAAAGAGAGGAACTTGGAAAAAGGACTTCAAGGGAAACTTTTTGGGGTTTCAGCACTTAAATGAAGAAAATCCCAAGGTTTAGTCAATATATTGAATTAAATCCAGAATTTGTAAATGGAAAAGTTTTTTGGTGGAGAAGTTCCTCAGGTTGAGTGAATTAAACCCCTGTTAGGTAACTTTTTTGGATGGCTTCATTCTTGCATATTTCATTGTGAAAATGCACTGGAGGAGTCGATGGTCAAGCAGCTTTTTTGTTTTCCTGCTGGATTTTTGCAGCCTCTCCTTCATTTTTTGTGCTTTATTTTTTCAGACATCTTAATGAAGACTTTCAGTTTCTCTCGTCTGCTTTGTCTCAACTCTCTAAACAATGTGTGAAATCCTTCACAGTTTGTTACTTGTGCACAAAACAAAGACCCTTTTCTCATTGTCAGTTGTTTGCCCAAATTTTTAAGCACATTTGGGCAAATAACTCAGGACAACTGTCTGCACTGTTAACAAATATTGTTGGGATGTCTTTGTGAGAGCTGTTTCCTCTCTCCAAAATTCAGTCAATGGTTACTTTATTAGGTACACTGCTCAAATGTTTAGCTGCTTGTTAATGCACTTATTTAATCAGCTAGTCAGCAACTCAGCTCACTTGGACATGTAGACATGGTCAAGACGACCTGCTGAAGTTCAATAAGAATGAGCAAGAACGAGATGAAAACTGTGAATGTGGCCGAGATAGGTCTGAGTATTTCAGAATTCCAGATCTCCTGGGATTTTCTTACACAATCATCTCTGAAAGATGGAAAATATCAAATGAGCGGCAGTCCTCTGGCCCTATTGATGTTAGAGGTTAAAGGAGAATGGCCAGACCGCTTGAACATGGTGGTATTCTCTTGGCAGCATTGTTCAAATAAGACAGCCGACCTGAGTTTTGTTGCTGACCACATGCATCATCATGTGGCTGCAGTCTACCAGTTTTCCGATGGCTACTCTGAACACGATAATGCTCCATTTCACAAATCTCACATCATCTCAAATTGGCTTCTTGAATATGAAAATGACTTCACTGTATTCAAATGGCCTCCACAGTCGTCACATCTCAGTCCAATAGAGCAGCTTTGGGATGTGGTGGAATGAGACACATCTGCAGCAACTGTGTGATGCTCTCATGTCAGCGTGGAGCAAAGTCTCTCAGGAACGTTTCTATCACCTTGTTGAATCTGAAGCAAGAAGAATTCAATCAGATCTAAGGGGGTCCAACCCACTGCTATCAAGATGCATCTAATAAAGTGGCCAGCAAGTTGTTGGAGGAAAGATGTCATCGCCTAAGTCATCAACAGCAGAATATTTCATCTAATAGTCATAACCTACCCTCAGAGCCCAGAGTTAAAATGCATTTACAGACTTGTACCCACAGCAACAACTGAAACAGCAGAAATTTTCAGAGATAAACACGATGCTAAGGAAGGTAAGATCGATGGATAACCTCCGCATACATGAAGCAGAGCTGGAAGACCTTTGTTTAAACATTTTCTGAAAACATTACCATCTGTGTTTGATTATAGTTTGGAACAGCAGGTTTTTATTTTGTTCCCAAAGTGATTTTTTTTAAAAGCAGGATGATGTTTCTGGAAGACGTCTAACAATATTTGATGATAACCTTAACAATGGCATTGTGTATCAATGGTAATGTTGGAATAATTCAGAAATATCATTTAAGAAGCCGAGGTGGAGCACCTGGCTCAGTTTCCGCTGATGCTGTTGGTGATGCATTGGGACTACATAGAAAAACAAAGGGAACTTTTCTCTTTTAAGAAAACTTTGCAGAATGAAAAGAAGGTCAATCACGCTTATGAGGATCTAAGCTGATTTGAGGATTTTACAGGAGCAGATGATACATCTCTGGGTCATAAAAGAGCCCAAACTATTTTTCCTGGCGATGTGGAGAAGGTTTTGAGACACCACTTTCAGTTTTTCTCCACTTTTACAATAATTAAATTTCAGTCTTTGAAAGCCTTTCATATGTCTTTTCATGTGGCCCCGTGTTTCTTTTTTATGTAAAGAGTTGAAATAAAGGAGCTGAATGTGCTGCTCTGCAGAGAGACGCTGTGCTCTCTTGATGAACTGCTCGAGCAGAAGCGCTGCCCTGATGCTTTTTGCAGCCAAAGTTTTGAACTAAATAGAAACCTGATCTCCATAATATATGAGAGATGTCAAGAAACGTTACAGATTATAAAATACAAAACTCATTACAAATAGAAAAGTTAAAGCTAGCCTTATGCAAATTTCAGAATTGTTCTGATTATGAACCGCAGCAGTAGCAGCATTAAACAGACTTTCATAAAAGCAGCTGCATTAGTTCGAATCAGTGACACAACAGCTTAGATTTAAATTAGATGACTAAATAACTAAGGCACTATAAATGTTCTAGTCTAATTTAAAGGATAAAGTCTCATAGATCACACAGATTAACAAACGTGAACCTCATCATCTACAACAAGCCAACATTAAGGACTCCACCTGCTCTCTGATTAGGATAAATCTGCAACAGGAGAAAAAAAACATTTTTTTTCTGCTGGCTGCTGCTTTCACTCACAGTGGGCTATCTTCCTGTGCCTCTATGTACCTTACCTCACATGTGTAAAAAGACATTTCTGGCAGCCACTCTTTGTTGATTCTCTAACTTTTATCAGAGGTTATATGACATTCCAGATTACTGTCCAAAGCACAGTTCGAGTATCGCTGGATCTTGTTCCAGGATCTGGAACTACAGTAATGTGTGTGTTGCACTGGACTGTTGTGATGGGTCGGGAAGTTAATCCTAAAATTTACCGGAGGAGCTATGTTCTAACCCTCATCTCATCGTGAGCTCAGGGTGGAAGAATGAGGTCAATGAGTTTCCTCTGTGGGGTGGCTGAGTTTAGAGACTCTCTGATATTGGGGTAAAGATGCTGCTCCTTTGCATCCAGCTGAGGTGGTTGTAGTTTCTGATTGGGGTTCCTCTTCAGTGCCTTCTTTGGAAAGCTTTCAGGAAAAGCCCAATTGAAAAGAGACCACCCCAGATAGACCCAGAACTCCCTGAAGATAGCTAACTTTGAAAAGTTTGGATGGATGGATAGATGGAAATAGTAGATTATCGACCCCAACATTAAAGCCATGGAAGTTGCAGAAATTGATCATCTGATGTTACAGTGAATGTCAGTGCAGAGGTGCTTACTAATCACAGCCTGCGGGCCCCATGCTGGAATATTACAGAGACCCAATGACTTTGACCCAGGCTCCAAGCTCCCCTGATCCTAATCTAATCAAACATCCATCCACTTGGAATACACCAGAACATGTCTATCCATCTCCATGACTCATAGAAGCTTTTGGCAACATCCTCATGCCATCAGCACATGACACCCTTAGATGTACTGTACCCATTCTCCAACGGCCCAGAGGGAGCACCTAACCCTAACACAATATTCAGTAGGTGGTTTTCAGGTTTTGGCTTTAACAACATTGATCCATTTTCCTTAAGCTTATTTCTAATAACATAGTAGTTTCGCATAATTCCCAATCTAAATGAACGATTATGTTCATAATACTGGGGCTGGGCAGTTGATCTTATGTCCGACTCAAGGGATTTATCTCCTCTTCTTTTAGCCAGTAGCTCTCAACTGCTGGGTGGGCCATAGGGATGTGGATGCTCAGAGGAAAGATATGGAGTAAAACTAAACCGAACTACCCACTGATTACAAATTGTGGTGAGCAGGGTGTGGCATTTGAAATGGGGCTTGAAAAGATGCTTTAAGCCAGCTTTCTTGTGATTGGCTCCCTCTGATAAACAGAAGGTTTGATTAGGAGGTGGGCTGGGCTTCAATGCTCACATATTATAATAACATATTACGGTAGCTCTCACTGACATCACACAGATCTAATTAAAGAAAAGAAAACTGCTTCTGGCTCATAGGAATTATTTGTACACACTTAATCTCTGACATGTTTAATATCAGCATCCATCATTGTAGCAATAAAAATCATAAAATATACACTTAAACTGCTTCTCTACCAATTTGAATTTGGCAGCAAATGGAGAGAAGAGGAGGCAGTACTGGGGGGACATGGAGGTTATGATGTAGGGCAGCTGGCCTGTAAGTGCCCATATGTGGAGAGCCGGTCGAGAAGTAAAAAATTGGGAAATAGCAGATTTCTGCAGTAATAACTGACCGATACAACAAAACAAGTCCTGCAAACACTGAAACTCTGCAGCAACATAAACTGTTGGCTCCAGTAACTTCATAAGTCACAAACCATGGTAACAACAGCCGTATCCCAGTCGTGTCCAGGCACTCCCTAGTTTCCCCTGGAAACAGCTCTCTTATTTTCTCCTCTGTGCAGGATTTTTAGTAAATGCCACACAGGTGAAAAGATGTTTTTCTTTCTGGTTTGCCACTGTTTTTACTTTGTGTTCTCTCATAAATTGCAGATCTTGGAAATTTCAAGGCCACTGTAAGTTTTCATATTTAGTCAAACTGACATCTTTAACAAGCATCGCAGGAACTGTTTCTCAAGTTTCCAGAACTAAACCTTGAATCCAAAACTGAACTCTCCAAAAGAAGTCAAGGTAGAGAGAGCTGAGGAAGCAGAGAGAGAGGGGGAGAGAGAGAGAGTGAGGGAGAGAGAGACCTGTGTGTTTCTTTTCTCAGGCTCAATGTTTTATTGAAAGGAGAGTCTAACTAGGTCAGCCTGTTCAAACCAAGCTCTCTCTTCCAGCCTCTCTCCCTCCATCTCTGTCCTCAGTTCACTCTGGTCTGCTGTCAGAGCAGAGAGACGAGAGAGGGGAGAAGAAGGGATAACAGAGATGTGCAGGAGGACACGCAGCGATGGAGAGAAATACAATGGTTCAGTTAAAAGACAAAGCGATGGATCAGGGGAAAGGTGGGGAAAAGACAGCGTGGCGATGGATTGAAGTGAATGTTTAAAAAATGGGAGGGAAGGAAGGAACTTTAAAGGGGTGGGGGAATGAAAAGATGAGGATAAACTAAAGAGAGAATTTAAAACTAAAGAACAAAGGTGGATTGGTGTGGTACTGCTTCCAGGAAATCGCCCAAGTGTCTAGTAGTGTCTAGCACTGAGCAAGCTTCTCCCTCCTCGTGATGTCTGTGGAGGCGAGGAAAGCAAACTGAAATGACTGACAGCTCAAGGAGAGATCAACAAGATGTTTTTGGTGTCTTAAACTTCATTCTTTCCAAGCTCCTTAGACCTTAAACTTCATAAAAAAGTCATGTTCAAATTCTACCATGCAGCTCTGAGCTAATGGAGTCTAATGGGGGCATTTAAGGTTTATAAGCTCTAATTCTGCTACTGTTTTCAATATTCTGCTACTGTTTCACTCTTCTGCCACAAGGTAGCACAGGGCTGTGCAACAATTTCAGCATAGCCCAGTGCCCAAACAGCATTACAATTTCCATCGTTCATCATGTGACTCACACTGGCCACAGTGAGCATTACCAAACCTGATTATTCCTAATTCCTGTCATTCCACTGCCCAGGAAGCGCATTGCTCCAAAGCTGGCTGTAGTTCATCTAAAGCTGATTTTAGTTTTCACAAATGCAGCATTGATTATTTTACCAATAATAAATAAATAATGTCCTTTCGTTCCTTTTACAGAGATTGCAGTTTTACAGAAACATCTAGTGCTAATTCCTAATCCTAATCCAAATGTTTAATCTATAAATTCAAACCTATGAAACAACTAAGGAAAGGAGAAATGAACAATTAAGCTAAATGTTCATACCAAACATGCATTTCCAAACTTTTAGTGTAGTGAATGATTCAACCAAATATCCTTAAAACTAGAGTTTAGAGAGGCTGTCGCAAGCCACCCCCACCCTTCATATCAGCCCAGATGCATTCAAAAGATGAGTTAGAATGAAATCTGTTTCCATAGGATGTAAATTTTGTGTTTGCAGTACGTTTGTTTCTACTTTTACTTCTCAGATGGGATGAAAATGAGTTGTAATTTATTTTAGTTGAGTCCAGTAATTTTTATAAGATAAGAGGTTTAATGCATTTGAAATCATGCAGGTAAGTAGAGGATGCATGTAGGATTCAAACTGGTACTCTGGTGCTGGCAGTGAAATGCCCCCTTCAGCTTCCAAATGTGGCCCTGACTGCCTTTCAAAAAAGAAAAATGTGCATATCAGTGTGTACATGGACACTTTGTTTGTCTTTGGGGTTTTTTTTTTGACATATGAGACCAATCTGATGAAAATTGTGTCCAGAAACACATTTTAATAAAATAAAAATCATGAATATTTTACAAACTGTTGCCAAAATACAGAAGAAAATACGTTAAATATTAAATCCTCCTGTCAGCAAATTTGTGTCTTGTTATTTCCCACTTATTTTCCAGCAAGCATAATTCCCCTGCACTGTAGAATATCCAGAAACCACATATACAAGTTTTAATGCAAGCCTGCCCAACTTGGTGCTTACATAAATGCATTTATACTCTTCTCAATTATAAATGTATATATAGAGAGAGTCTTAAAAAAATGTACATCACTAGACGTCTTCAGGAGAACCATGATGAGCAACAGCTGTAAAAAGAGGTGCTCCTCCCAAGCCAACCCAGTTATCAGGTGTGGATAATTGGCGACTAAGGAATTAAGCACATGCAACAACCAGTGTTGGGCAAGTTACTTTGAAAAAGTAATTAATTACAGTTACTAGTTACTTCTTCAAAAAAGTAACTGAGTTAGTAACTGAGTTACAATATTCTAAAAGTAATTAATTACTTGAAAAGCAACTATTGCGTTACTTTAAAAAAAACAACCCTCTGTGGTCCAGGGTATAATTGCATATTTTTCACTACTTTTGATGTTTCCTCTACATTTCACCTTTAAAAACTATTTAATTTGCCTTGTTTGGTATCATTCTTTTCAACACAACCTTGCGTGTCTGAATTTACAGTTATGTTTTCATTTTGACATACTGTATTAACACAATTGATCTAAAATCAGACAACAAACAAAATCAGAGTAGAAAAAGTTATATTTTGTACTGTAACAACCACAAACATGTTTATTGAATCACATTTCACAACTTTAAATGCAAATATAAATTGTCATTGTTTTAAAATCATATGCAGAAGTTTTGCAAACAACAAAGTTATTTGCAGCCATTTACCTTTTACCCCTTTTTTAAAATAATAATTTCAAACTGTTTACATAACAATCAGCTGTTCTGCAGTCAATAAGATGCCACACAAATTATTTGTGCCACTTCAAATATTTCTGTCCACTATAAAGGAGAACATCACAGCCTGATACCTGCAGGTCTGACAGCAGCAGGTGTATCACTCCTGTTCTTTACCTGGAGACAGCAGTCACCTCATTGTTCTGACACACAACACAAAACTATCCACAACACTACACACTAACTACACAAGACAACACATTAACTACAAACTACAAACACGTTAAATGTCACAAATCTCTCACATCTCAAAACTCGCTCTCTGTGTTTCTGCTGTCTTTCTCTCTCTCTCTCTCTCTCTCACCGTCACTCCTAAAACTTCCCCCTCTTCCTAAACAACCAAATGTCATGTTGCCATATAGTTTTTGATTGGTTGGCATGGTGCATTTTTCCACCAAGATCAAAAGGCTGTTTTTTTGTTTTGTTTTGGGTTTTTTGGTCATAAGCATGGAGTGCTTGCTAGCGCTGTCCTTAGACGTTAAACATGAAGAAACTATTAAGGAAAAAACGCCGCTTATATATTGTTTATCATGACTCTGGTTTTACGTGGCCTATCAACACAATTTAAAAAACTGGTGTATATCACCTTGTTGCTTTGTCATCTTGATGTGGTCATGTGATTGGCTTACCACGACTACTTTATGCTTCCTCAGTCAAACAGCAGCACTCATGCGATTGTTTTGCCCCTTAGCTCCAGGTGTTGTGCCAAAAAGTGATCGTCGGGCAGAAAGTGATTGCCTTCCACGGGAGCGCGCGCAGCTGCTTAAAGCTGTAGCGCCCAGATTACTTACAGCTACTGCCGTGCAACTGATATAAGGTAAGCTGAACACAGCTTCAACCGTCTGTTTGTTGAAAAATAGTAACGCGACTGCACCGGTAACGGTAACGGCGTTGTAACGATAGAAATAGTAATTAGTTAGATTACTCGTTACTGAAAAAAGTAATGCCGTTAGCAGTGTTGGGGAGTAACGGAATACATGTACCGCCGTTACGTATTTAGAATACAAAATATGAGTAACTGTATTCCGTTACAGTTACCGTTTAAAAAGGTGGTATTCAGAATACAGTTACTTTGTTGAAATAAATGGATTACACTGCGGTACTTTCCTGTTTCATTTTGTCGCGGGTCAGGACTGTTTGGGTTTTGTTTGACAGCTATGTTCTGTTGTTCCAGGCGGCAGCGTTACGGTTGCCATGGTTACAGGGCGACGCTCTCTCTCTCTTTCTGCGACTGTGTGTTTCCTGGGTGAGAGAGCGCCTTTTCGTTGTTGTTGTTGTGCTAAGCTAACAGGCAGAATGCTACAAGCATAGCTCTAAAGAATGTAGCAGAGGTGGGACCAAGTCATTGTTTTGCAAGTCTCAAGTAAGTCTCAAGTCTTTATCCTCAAGTCTCAAGTCAAGTCTCAAGTAATGTCAGGCAAGTCAGAGTCGAGTCTCAAGTCACTGGTGTAAAAGCAGAGGTGTGGACTCGAGTCACATGACTTGGACTCGAGTCAGACTCGAGTCATTAATTTTATGACTTTAGACTTGACTTGAAAAAATGTTCTAAGACTTGTGACTTGACTTGGACTTTTACACCAATGACTTGGGACTTGAATTGGACTTGAACCGGTTTACTTGAAAAGACTTGATATTTCACCCCAAATATAAAATTTAACATGCATATTATATAGAGATTGAAAATGTGACGTCATTCACGGGTAGAACCGCAAAGGATTCTGGGAACTCGTGGCAAGCGGTACTAGCGCACGCAGGCTTTCAATTAAAATCAGTCACACAGCGATAAAAAGAAACACAAAAATGTCAAGAAGCTGTTGTATTATTAACTGCAATAGCCGGTCGCATGACAGCCACGGGAAGCCGACGGGTAAAGAGATCGGTTGTTATCGGATTACGTCGTGGAAGAGAAATTGTTCGAGCCATGTTTCTGAAGTAACAAAGATGCGACTGGATTGCAGCCATTCAAAGATCAAATATAACGTCCTAGAACACTCCAGCTCACAGGTTAGTCTGCTCCAAGCATTTACACAAAGGTCAGTCTGCTGTTGTAGTTAATGCGTCATTTTTCTTAACATAATTGGTGATATAGGTTACAAGCAAGTCTGGCGCTGAACAGAAATGGTCGCGCTATGCTCCTTTATTTATTGTGCATAAATAGTAAATTATCCTGACACAATATTGCGTTTCGCTTCTGTTATTATGGTACATTGACAAAAACATATACTTTTATTCACAGGATAAAACAGGTTTTTTGTATCACTAATTGTCCAGTACGATTACAGCATACAATATTATTGTCACTGCTACATTTCTGTGATGCTACCAGAAATTATTTCCACTACTAATTAATTACCGTTGAGCTCAAAGGTCCTATTAATAAACGGTTAACGAATGTGTATTTATGAAGACGATTTGTGAGACTGGTAAACTTATGATACGTACGATGGTCTTTCGTTCTACACGGTGCATTTCAAGGTCCTGCACCCATCCGTCGGTAAACTGTACCTGGGCTTGTTGCAGTGACCTGAAGTTACTAAACTTCATGAGTGTATGCACTCACTCCAAGAACCGTATAATTATAAATATGCATATAAATATGCTACGATGAGATAGCTGACTTCATCTAACTAGCAAATGTTTTCCAGGCTACGTTGGTGATGCAGTTTTTTTTAATATGTATGATATTTTTGTCATGCGATTTTAAAGCTGGTCCTACAACCGCATCCAAGAATAACATGCAGCGTATCTCAGAACTGTCGGTGAAAATTATTCTTGGAGCTAAGTTTAATTGAGCTGCATTTTAAAGAGGTGCAATTTCACAATTTGTGTATATTTTCTAAGTTCACTATTTTGTATGTGTTGAGAAAAACACAGATTTTAAAATTACATGGTCTAATATTTACATTTAGCATATAACTGCAACATTATTTTTTCGTTTGTTTTTTTAAAGACTCGAAAGGACTTGAAATTCAAAATTTCAGACTTGTGACTTGACTCGGACTTTTACACCAGTGACTTGAGACTCGACTCTGACTTGCCTGACATTACTTGAGACTTGACTTGAGACTTGAGGATAAAGACTTGAGACTTACTTGAGACTTGCAAAACAATGACTTGGTCCCACCTCTGTGTAAAAGTCCGAGTCAAGTCACAAGTCTGAAACTTTGAATTTCAAGTCCTTTCGAGTCTTTAAAAAAAAAACACGAAAAAATAATGTTGCAGTTATGCTAAATGTAAATATTAGACCATGTAATTTTTTAATCTGTGTTTTTCTCAACACATGACAAAATAGTGAACTTAGAAAATATACACAAATTGTGAAATTGCACCTCTTTAAAATGCAGCTCAATTAAACCTAGCTCCAAGAATAATTTTCACCGACAGTTCTGAGATAAGCTGCATGTTATTCTTGGATACGGTTGTAGGACCGGCTTTAAAATCGCATGACAAAAATATCATACATATTAAAAAAAACTGAATCACCAACGTAGCCTGGAAAACATTTGCTAGTTAGATGAAGTCAGCTATCTCATCTTAGCATATTTATATGCATATTTATAATCATACGCTTCTTGGAGTGAGTGCATACACTCATGAAGTTTAGTAACTTCCGGTCACTGCAACAAGCCCAGGTACAGTTTACCGACGGATGGGTGCAGGACCTTGAAATGCACCGTGTAGAACGAAAGACCATCGTACGTATCATAAGTTTACCAGTCTCACAAATCGTCGTCATAAATACACATTCATTAACCGTTTATTAATAGGACCTTTGAGCTCAACGATAATTAATTAGTAGTGGAAATAATTTCTGGTACCCATCACAGAAATGTAGCAGTGACAACAATACTGTATGCTGTAATCGTACTGGACAATTAGTGATACAAAAAACCTGTTTTATCCTGTGAATAAAAGTATATGTTTTTGTCAATGTACCATAATAACAGAAGCGAAACGCAATATTGTGTCAGGACAATTCACTATTTATGCACAATAAATAAAGGAGCATAGCGCGACCATTTCTGTTCAGCGCCAGACTTGCTTGTAACCTATATCACCAATTATGTTATGAAAATGACGTATTAAGTACTAAAAGACACTGACCTTTGTGTAAATGCTTGGAGCAGACTAACCTGTGAGCTGGAGGGTTCTGGGACGTTATATTTGATCTTTGAATGGCTGCAATCCAGTCGCGTCTTTGTTACTTTGGAAACATGGCTCGAACAATTTCTCTTCAACGACGTAATCCGATAACAACCGATCTCTTTACCCGTCGGCTTCCCGTGGCTGTCATGCGACCGGCTATTGCAGTTAATAATACAACAGCTTCTTGACATTTTTGTGTTTCTTTTTATCGCTGTGTGACTGATTTCAATTGAAAGCCTGCATGCGCTAGTACCGCTTGCCACGAGTTCCCAGAATCCTTTGCGGTTCTACCCGTGAATGACGTCACATTTTCAATCTCTATATAATATGCATGTTAAATTTTATATTTGGGGTAAAATATCAAGTCTTTTCAAGTAAACCGGTTCAAGTCCAATTCAAGTCCCAAGTCATTGGTGTAAAAGTCCAAGTCAAGTCACAAGTCTTACAACATTTTTTCAAGTCAAGTCTAAAGTCATAAAATTAATGACTCGAGTCTGACTCGAGTCCAAGTCATGTGACTCGAGTCCACACCTCTGGAATGTAGCATCATGGGCAGTATAGTCCGTGTTGCAGGGAGAATGGACTGCCATACACGTTATGTGTCTGTGAGCGTGAGGAGGGAGAAAAAGGCGAGTGGAAAGGTACGAGTTGTCATCGAGGAAAAACGGGAGCTGGAAGCATGTAAATATAATAATAACCACTGCAGCCAAGAAGAGTGCCTGACGAGCCCAGTTGTAAGTAAGCTATTAAGACTCGACTGTACACCGTGTTCGTGTTTTCCTCCGAAAACAATAAGTTCCGTTGGAGCAGCCTTTCAACGCCTCTCTCTGTCTCTCGCAAGAAAAATTGACCCACACAACAAAGTAAAGCTAGTTTTCGGCTACGAGCCGACAGGGACCCCGCCGTATTAGTCAGAGGTCCCTTTACTACAGTTCGGAGTCGCGGACCTTCAGTAATAGTAATAAATCACACAGCAATAGTACATTCACGTTGTTGTAAAAAGCACGATAATATATTAAGTAATCCAAAGTATTCAGAATACGTTACTCTCATTGAGTAACGTAACGGAATACGTTACAGAATACATTTTGGGGCATGTATTCTGTATTTTGTAACGGAATACATTTTAAAAGTAACCTTCCCAACACTG
Source organism: Maylandia zebra (assembly GCF_041146795.1). NCBI lineage: Eukaryota > Metazoa > Chordata > Actinopteri > Cichliformes > Cichlidae > Maylandia > Maylandia zebra. The sequence goes on along the minus strand of NC_135181.1, from coordinate 23,659,314 downwards.
GCCGTTAGTAACGCCGTTACTTGTATCGCCATTATTCCCATCACTGGCAACAACCACAGAGTCTTGCAAGGCAAGTAGAGGCAAAACAAAGAGCCTCCACCCCACAGCATCTACTTTAGATGAGTTATAGGTCATTTATTTTAGCAGCCATCCTCTAAAATGACACTTGTCAAGCATGCTTGTCTTTTTGCCTCTTTGATGCACCAGGGAAGCAGTTCCACTGGACAGTCTGAGCGCAAATCCTCTGGAAAAGCTGCAACACATCTGTGCCAAATAAAACCTGGAGAAGGAGAAAAGGACACTTTCACAATCTGACACCCCAAAAGTTGTGTTAATGAACATTTTACTCTCAAAATAAAACTGCAGTGTGAGTAGTGGCCTACTCCAGCTACTACTAATGAAGAGAGTCTAACCTCTTTGTTCACACAGAGCTGAACAAAGGGAATTACACACTGACACATTTCAACGCCTATGGAGAGACTTTTGTCTGTGTGTGTGTGTGTCTGCAGGGTGCAAAAACAACACACAAGCACACACACACGCTCTCAGAGTCTACAGGCTTGAAATTAATTCAGAAAAAAAGCGAGTGAGAAGGAGGGATGAGGAGGTGGCGCGGTGGTGGTGAATGCATCGCTATCCTTGGAGCCTGCACGCGCGCGTGCACACACCATCGGGAGCGTCGCTGGGCTTGCGTGCGCGTCCTCGAGAAATAAAGAAAAGAGGATCAGGAAGAAGGTGAGAGAGAGAGAGAGAGAGGGAGAGAGAGAGGTAAAGGCGCCGTCTTCTTCTTCTTCGCTCTCTGCTGCAGTGTCTGATTCTCCCTCCACCATCTTCATCAACATCATCATCCTCTTCTCCCTCCTCTCTGTCTGTCTGGCCCCCCCTTCTCCTCCTCGCCCTCCTCCTCTTCCACCCCCTCCTCCCCCTCCTGTGAAGGCATGGCCAGATATCACAGCGACAAAAGAGAGAGACAGTGGTAGAGAGACCTTTAGAGAGAAAGAGAGAGAGTGAGAGCGAGGGAAGAAGGCTGCAGACTTTCAGACCTGAGAGGAAGAGGAGAGGAGGAAGAAGAGATAGAGGAGTCTCCATCTTCGCCATTTCAGTATGTTTTCCTTCTCTGAGGTTTCTCTCATTCTCGCTCTTTCTGCGGCTCCGGTTACGTTGAGCACACTGCTGTAATTTTCCTATAGTGTCACGCTCGCGTTGTTTCACAGCTCAGTTGTGTTGACAGTCCTCTTATTATTCCCGTAAGAGCGCGAGGCTGTGGAGTGTGTCTGTGCCGCTTTCCGCGCGCCTTCGCGGGAACATTGTCTGACTGTGGCACCTCTGTAATCTCCCTGTAGTGAGTCAGTCATGCTTCTGTTGTTCCCATGATATTTTGCACATGTTTGTCATGTTGTGCGTTGTTTCTATGGTGCCGTGGCGCTTTGCCTCACTGTGCCTTTTGTCACGCGTTGTACTGACTTTAATATTCCTGTCCTGTGATATTCCCATCGCAGCGCCACAGTGAGCTGTTTGAGCTGCTCAGTCTGTGGTGACCTTATGCCACCTCTTTGATTATGTTTATGCTCATTATCGTGCTCGTTTATGATTTCACTTTTATTGCTTAGAGGTGTGAGTGAGCAGACCCGGGGCTCCGTAACATCCCTGTAATATTTATGTAATGTTCCTACTGGGTGCCATGAAGCCTGTATTGTTCTGTATGGTGAGTGTATAGGATACCTCTGTAGGATATGATAATCTGGGCTGAGACCACTGTATGTAATGCTGTTTATTCCTACTGGATTACCAAGTAATTTTCCTGTAATGATTTATGCAGAGCTGAAGTGAAGTCTGCGTTGACCTTTTGGAACCTTTAACATCTTTATTTTCAATTTGACATGTTTGAACAATCTGCTTTTCCCTGCATGGGAAGAATCTCCATAAAATTAAGGTAAATTGCTTAAATCCTTAAGAGATTATTGACTTCTACAGTAAAAATAAAAAAGTAGTTACATTTTTAACACTTAAAGTAACTTAATGCTGCATTTTCGTTGTTAACTTTTAACAGCAGGCAAGAATGCAAAAAACGTCATACAATAACATAAAATACATGCTAAAATTGACTAATTTAGATTATGCGACAGCTTCACATGAAACCTGGATTACTTTTAGACTTCATCATCCAACCCAACCATCAGTGGATTATATAGGAAAATCTGCCCTGGCTTATCTTCAGTCTGCTAGCTGTGCAGGCGCCTATGCTGAGCTTATTGTACATATTTATGTCGAACCCAGTGCGCAAATTAAAGTTGCTTAATTTTAAAAAAGGGTTAGTACAGCCGTGGGAAATTACATCACTGAAACTCTTGAATAAGAACCACCTGATTTCCCTGCAGGGGGAAATTTTGGGGGGATTGGAAGCTCTGAAGCAAAATCAGGGCATCTTTAACATTTATGACTCGTGTCTTTACTCAGATATTAACTCTTTTTTTCTTCACCTAAAGTTTCAGGAACTTTCCCAGAATTAAGGTTCCTTCAGTGCATTTCCACACAAGGGTCAAATCCACAGGAAGATAAAGCAAATTATAGCCTGCTGACACATCAAATCTGGACAGCAAACCCAGTTTTCATTGGTATAAAACCTCCTGTGCTTCCTGATTATCATCTGCTACAAACTACAAATAACAAAGAACCGGTGTGCAGCTGAAAGTTTTCCAAAAAAACTGGGTGAATAAAATTGCTGTTAAAGGCGCTAACACAATCAGTGCATTCCCGACAGGTACAGTACACGTTTATGTTTCCCCAAGGACCAATTACTGGGCCCCAAAGTAACCATGTGTTTCTTCTTAAGGTCCTCAAAATGCACATAGAAGTTCTCAAGCAATAATATTTGTGCAGCTGTTTGGTAAAAATAGAAAAAATAAATATTATGATATAAAATATTAACTTTATTGTTTCATTAAAATCAATATATATTACAAGCTTCCTTCTTTTTCGTCTTGCATATCAGCAGCAGAGGTTTGCACACAAGAAGGTCCTGGACTTTGAATCTTCTGGAGGTCTTTGTGATTCTAAATTGGCCAAAGATGTTTAAAAGATAAAGAGTTGTGAGGTGAGCAAGGCTAGAAAAGTGCCTCACAAATGTCATTTCCACATGTACGAATGAATAATAAAAAATAAACCTGTAAAAGCCCCTGAGCCCAATTTTTCCTTTTTTAAAGGGTCCGTTTCTGTGCCGTCACATTAACGTGCAGAGTTCTTACCAGAGGTTCAACACCGGCCTCTGTAGGGAACCAACCCTGAGGGTGCAAATAAATACCCCCAGTCCAGGGTACAAAGGCAGGTTGTTAATTAGGAAGTTCATAAGAAGGTTTTGTTGCCGTCATGAGCATCCGATCAGAATGCACTTAATTAATAAGCTATTAGATTATTATCCAGTGAACAAAGGTTTATTATCTGACTTAAAGTTAATTTCAGCCACGATGAGAAATGTGAGAAAGATGTACACTGACTGCTAAATTGGAACCGTCGATGGTGTGAAGGTGAAAAAAGTGAGTGCTGCCCTCAAATAAGGTGTGACAGGCGAATTCAATGAGGAAATGAGCAGGTGACAAAGGAACAGGAGAGCAAGTCAGTGATGAGGAAAGGATGCGAAGTGAAGAAAGTAAAGAAACATTAAAGCCTTTACTCAATTAGATAAATATAATATTCTACAAAAACCATGCGCTAGCAAAATGGAATCTCATTTATTTATTTATGATTATGTTTGTTTGTTCTTCTTCTGTAGTTTTCTTTATTCTTATACAGATCTTATAGTTGGGGGTGAAAAGCTAAAGAAACTAGAAATCTTTCCTGCAGCAGCGCCTTAAAAAGCACTGCTCAGTGTTGTAACTACTGGGGAATCATTTTGTGGGTTAAATCATTCTCACTGGAAATGGATTTAGACCCTGGCTTCAGGTACACTTGACCCTTGAAACTGGAGAGGTGGGCCGCTGTCTGGACGTACAGTATAGTCAGAAATCAGGGACAACATTCAAGCTTTTCCATGAATGAGTTCCGATTTAATGCAGGATTTCTTTAAACTGTCTGAGGTGTTCACCAGTGAATATAAAAGAGAACTTTAGAGGTCAAAGGCAGGCCGTCTTAGCGTAGGATGAGTGTTTGCATAGATATCCTTTATATATAAAATATACTTTATTCCTTGTGTTTGTTTGGTTCCATTTAAAGCAGAAGTTCATAGTTTTGCAGGGATAGCAAAGTGTCGAGACTGTTGTCTCGATCAGGCGTGAGGACTTTTGTCCAGTTTCCAGCGGCTTTATTCCCTAAACGTGTATTAAAAAAGAGAGACTCTCAGATGCTTCTATACATGACGAAAGATTTTATGAATTTCATGTGAATGCGCTCTGCAAAGTAATGAAATATTCTAGCTCAGGTGTTGGTTAAAGTCTATATTGTACTTTTAAGTGAATCATTTGCTGCGTTAGCATCCGTTCCTGTAGAAGGTCCACTGCATCAAGTGGTTTTTCTCCACTAACCGACCTTAAGTTGATTTAGGTTATAAAACCCACCAACAGCAAGTCGGCACACTATTCAAGACAGTTTGTGATGGTACAACTGTTTATGTCTCATGTCAGGGAAACTCCACCTACTTATGAATTATGCGTCATTAGATTTTTGTGAAAAATGTCTTCGTTTTTAGATGATTTTGTAGCCTTTGAATTCTAATTTTTTTGAATTTGTGTTTGAAGCTTTAAGTGTTGTTGCAGATGCTGAAAGTCGATAGTTTTCTAAAACTTGTTGCTGTCCTACCTGCTAATTTAGAGCCTGAGGTTGTGTAGGGTGAAAGGCCCAAAACTTTATTTACTTTTTCATCCTAAGACAGTATGTCTATGTCTGTATTTAGACATTTATAGATGTCTGTATTTTCACCTTTTGTCATCATTACTGGGTGATCACAGTGTTCTTGGCTGAGCGAGCTCTGATCTTTGACCACGTCTCTGTTGTTTGTCGTATCGCTGTTGTCGGAGGGAATGAAGTGGACTTTAGTTCAGTGATGTCAAACTCGTGCTCCAACCCGGACAGATGGGAAATTTTCTGTGAAAAGGTTTAGGATCACGCTTGTCGTTGATCTCAGCATGTGGTTTTGCGTAAACGGTCTTCTTCTCTGCTGCGATGAAGAATGAGAAGAGACCTGACGAAATATAATCTTCCTGTCAGACCGGGTGTTGTGGCTCTGCATGAACCGTAGGAGATTTCTCTCCTGGCTGTTTTGCTGTGTAAACAAAGACACCAGGTGAACTCAGTTGAGAAGTAATGAAAGAAAAACTCCTTTATTTTCTGTCGGCTCTCTGCAGAGTCTGAGTCAGAGACAGGCCAGAGCCCGGCGATCGTTCATAACTGCAGAGGAAAATAAACCTGCCTCATCTCCGCAGCCCAGCACCACCTGTGTGTGACAGAGGATATTAAACACAGGTTCAGCTTACACTTGACCAGTCATAGCAGACTGCTGGTCACAGATAAATTCTCCATTCACACCTGTGGGTCTCTTCACATCACAGATAAAATAATTCCTGCTGCTGCTCTCCGTGCTCAACGAGCTGTTGTGTTTCAATTTGCAGCATTCGGGAAAGTTCAGCTCAGTTTCTTTACAGCCGGGATGAGGATGTCACTTTGAACATCAGGCTAAGCTTCTGCTACGCAACTGACTTGCAAATCAGTGGTTGAATGCAGATTTACAGCAGTAAGGTGGGGAAGTTGGAGGAATTTTCGCAAACTACAATTTACAATGTAGTGGTTTACACATTCATCTAACACATGAGAGATCTCGGGTTCAAGTCTTGGAGGAGACAAAAATGCCTGGGAGGGTTGTTTCGGTAAAAATCTGCCAAATCAAATATGTGGGTCCATCTGCTGTGGGATCCCCTCATGAATAAGGGAGCAGCCAAAAGAAGTTTTAAACGATAGTTTGCAACAACTTTTAAACGATAGTTTGCAACATGAGAAAGTTTGGAACATTTCACCTAACAAACCAAAGCTATACTGGTTACCCAGACACGAAAGAGCCCAGTCATTTAAGAAACAAAGCATAATACTGTCACAAACTAATTTTTGGTAGTTATGACAACCAAGGGGAAACTTCCTGTGTTGAAGTACCAAAAACTGCAATTCCTCTAATGGCCACTTGAGGCTTCCTCTAACAGTTTGTCAGTCTTCCTGACATCTAAATGTCCAACTTTAAAGCAGAAATAGACAAAAACAGCTTGGAGCTCCTCCTAGTTCCCCATTCTTAACAGCTGAAACACCTGAATTCATTCATGTGTGTTTAGGCTTAATTTAGGGGCGTGGATGCTGTAGCTCAGCGGTCCCCAACCCCCGGGCCTCGGACCGGTACCGGTCCGTGAGTCGTTTGGTACCGGGCCACGAGAGTTGAGGCTCAGGTGTGAAATGTATGGTTTTCAGGGTTTTTATCGGTTTTCAGCGTTATTTTGTTATCGTTTTTATCATTTACTCGGTTTCCCTGGGTCTTTTCACGTGTGTTATGAATAAATCTTCTTTTTTCGGTACCGGTACTAGTTTTATTTTGTTGTATTTATCCACGACACCTTAAAGGCCGGTCCGTGAAAATATTGTCGGGCATAAACCGGTCCGCGGCGCAAAAAAGGTCGGGGACCGCTGCTGTAGCTTATTGGTGTATGGGCCTCACTTCCACTAATTTAAGTAAGTGAACTGCTGTGCAGGTAATTGTAGTTGTAGCTGTTGCAAGTGAAATCCTGGTATTTAATTAGTCTGTCACTTAGTAATAATTAGCAGGGATTGTTGCATCGCTATATCATTGAGCAGTTCTTAAATCCACCCATTATATAATAAAAACTATAACTAATACCAGAACTAAAAAACAAAACAAAAAAGAACTTAAATGAGCTGAAATTTGATTTAAAACTAAAACTGCAGAATTCTCGCAGTGAACGCTGTGGGTCAGCAGTCAGACCGTTCTCATTCTGGGGGTGTAAAATAATGCTGTTGTATAGCAGCTGGTATGCTGTTGGTTATGGTAGTAGTAAGATGGTGCAGTCAACCTGCAGTTTTTCAGTGTGAAGGATTACAGGGTGTGTTATAACCCAAACCATGATCTTTCGGCTTTGGCGCTGGTACAATTCCACCCAGAGACTTAAATTCCTATTGGGGTGGGGTCAGTGAAAGCATCCTAAGAGCTACCAACTGTGGCAACTCCTTTTGGTAAGGAGCAGCCGACAGTAACTTTCTAGTAGCGACTGTGCAGCATTCAGCTGTCGGAGACAGACATGAAGTCACATTGCCTTGTGAAAATGTGATAGATGGCAGCACCATTTGGATCTCTGGGGTTCAAAAAACTCTGCACCCACAGAGCTGATGAAGACTGGAGGAGAAGCTGAAATTAAATCTCAACAGGGCAAATGTTATAGCAAACGGTTCCCTGGTTATAAAGAACATCACATATCAGAATGTTGGTCGTCATGTCTGCAGACAGCTCAACAAATGAGGAAACACATGAGGTGGTCCAGGGGCAGCGCTCGATGTCATTTTAAGTGGGCCAAAATGGCTTTTCCTTCATAATGTAGGACATAGCAGCACAAAACATAACAAAATGAGCTATTTTCTTCAAATTTCACTTCTTGTCTTATAGCCATCATGAAAGACTACGCATTCTTAACACATACACATGCAGTGCCATTTCAGTAATGGTGTATGAACTGTAAACGAGTACAAAAATGACTTTAGCCAGCCTAAAACACCATCAACCCCAAAGATATGTTACAAGGAGCAACCAAATTGCTTTTATTGTTCTATCAGTGGCTCAAATAACAACACTGCCATCGCCATTTTACCTTTGCAGCCTTCATTCATGTGGTGGATCTCTAAGTTGGCATATCAACTTTGAGAAACACTGCCCTAAACACAACCAGCAAGAGAAAGTGGGAATATAAGAATCAGCTAGTGGTAAAAACCAAACATGAATAAATACAAACTAAAGCCTCCTGGCTGGTGAACCTAACACTTCAAGCTATCCAAAAACGGTTGTATCTCTCCATGGCCAATATTCCCAGTTGGTGCACCAACACCAGAAGACGCCTTGTGTCTAACAAAGGCAGAGGAAACATTACGTGATGCTCTGTGATTAGAACACACTGGGTCTGTGCTGGAATTATAACTGACATCGTTTGTGGTTTTCAGAAAATTCCAGCTCAGGAAGACGAGCACCATACGAGACATTGGCATGACACCGACATTTGCAGGTTTACGTAACATCTGAACATCTGACAGTCTTTCTCTGTGATGTCACACTGTCAAGTCAGACCGACACGACCTCATCTGAACTGCCCGCCTGCATGTCTGTCCGTCTGTCTGCCTGTCTGCCTGCGGTTTATTAAATCTAAGCTGCTGCCAAGACTGCCATCAATCTGATTACCTCACTCTGATCAATGGAGGTCACACACACACACTCACACACAGACACGATGCAGAAGGCTTCATCACAGTCTATTGTGGAGCCTCGAATGACTCATAGTGTAAAAATCACAGACGCACACACACTCTCTGGATAAGGACACACACATTTTCAGTGATTCAGTGTGGGTAGATTCTGTTCTCTATGAAGAGTGTGTGTGTGTGTAAAATCATTCATGTTAGCAGACCGACAGCTGGTTTCTGTGGAGTCCGACTCAGAGCGTTGATTACTGGAAAACTTAGTAATATTTTTTCCATCTTTTATGGCCTCTGACCCCTGAAACATCTGTAATCTTATCTCACAGCTGGAGTCTGTCTGGGTGAAAAACTCAAATATCTTAATTGTTAGGCTTCCTTCCTTCCTTTAAAAATGATTCACAGAGTCACCTCAGATTTGGTTGGATGTTTTCTGTTCCTTCACACACACACACACACACACACACACACACACACACACACACACACACACACACACACACACACACACACACACACACACACACACACACACAAATTCAAGCAGGAGTAATGATTGTGGATCTCTGTAGCCACTCACGACCTGCTTTGTCTGCTTGTTACAGATCATTAAAGCTTCACACATTGACCGCATCCACTCATCATCCTGTCAGTCACTCAGCCCCGCCCCGCTGCTCTTTGCCACAGAGGTGAATGATGGGAGGTGGAGGAGTCGTTAGCGGCCAAATCTGTGTCTACATGATGAAAAATGACAATGACGTGAGCTGTGAGCTGGTATCTAACACGTCGGTTTCTTGCTTTTAGAAGCAAAGTGTTGTTTTTGCTCCAGTAAACCTGCTGAAGGTTGGATAAGATTTCCTTACTTTTATTCATTTTTAATTTTTATTTACTTTAAACCTTTTGTCCTCTGTTTAGTTTTTGTGGATGGTTGTTTCATTTGAGTGCTTTCTGTTCCAACAAATGTTTAGTTTCACTTAGGTTTGTAATAGTTTTAGTCTTTATATAATTTGCATAGCGTTTGTCAGACAAGCCAGTTGTCAAATACCAGTCATGTAGACATCACAGCCTCAATAAACAGAAGCACCAAAACCTCCTCATGCTTGTTTCGTTGAAAGGCATCAGCCCAAACAGTTGTTTCTTCTTTATCTTTTTTAATTTATAAGAATACTATATTATTACACCTGAGTTTTATGCCAGTTAACAGAAACTTTTTTTCAAGGATCCACTGCCCCAACTTTGTCCAGCTCCTCCTAAGTAAAACAAACAAACAAACAAACAAAGAAACACTATAATTTGACACTGAGTTACATTGTAATTAACTTTATGGAAATACCCGATCCAATACTTGTGTTTGATCAATAAGCCAAATTCCTCACTCTGTGGAAGAGACTGGGAATCTTTCACTGACGTTTAGGGCAATGTTATTTTACCACAAGTACAACAACCGTTTTCCAAGAACGTGGCACCAGTATGGGTCGCCTATTTAACCCGTTGGTTAAATAGGCGACCCATACCATATGAGGTAAGGCTAATGTGAATGCCTGGGTCCAAGTCTGCTTGGATACCATTTACTGAATGTCTTTCTTCCAGCTTTCCCTGTCTTGTCTCCGCTATCCTACCAAACAAAGACTAAAATGGTTGCAGTCATTGGAGCTCTTTAGTCCTGTTGACTTACTTAATCACAGTTTGTGTTTAAGCGCAAAAAATTGCAGACATACAAAGAGAAGCTGTTGGTGTAGCACAGCTGAAACGCCTCCAAACTGCTGCCACTTTGCTGTTAGGCTCCTGGATGATTTCTCTCAGTAGAAATCGCTGCAGTGCTTTAAAGGTGCTGCAATAAAAACACAGAACAGCATGAAACTGAATTTGATACTTAGCTCATCAGTGCATTGCGACCTATAGTGTAGTTTTATTGAACTACAATAACAGTAGATGTCACAAATTCATTTCCACATATAAACAATTACAATAAACAATTTTTATTTTTAGAAGTTTGGTCAGTCAGTCACCGTACTCAGGCAATTAAGATGCAAGCAAGTTTGCATCATTGCTCTCCAGGCTCTTGTGGTCAGTGCCAGTCTTTGATACTTTTTGGATAAAGTAATTACACTACATTGCAGAGTGTAATGTAGTGTCATTATTTTATCCATATAGGGGACATTATTTAAGCTGGTTCAGCCTTCATAGATTTGCTTCTGTCGCTGCAAGCCTCTTTGCAGCCCACCTCAACTCCTCCGTTTCATGCTACATTTGACTTAATCAGTGTCATATCGATGGTCACTGATGACTGCTCTGTCTTATTTTTTGGTCTTGCTCATGCCTTCCTCACTTTTTCGTGTTTTCTTGTCTGAACACGTAAGTACTGGAAGTTTCAGAATAGAGCCAGACTTTCAAATCCACCTTACTGCAGACAGAACTCCCGTCTTGCATCTTTTGGAGAGCAGTTCTTGCCCTAACATCCAAATTTGTGTTCATCAAAATTGACTTGATGCATGCTCAATCATCCGGGTAAGGAAATCCCAAGAAGTTCATTCTGTTCATCTGGACGTAGGTGAAGAAGTCCCTTGGATGAGTGACGACTTGTTTCTCCCGCTGAAAACATTCCAGATGAACAGAATCAACTTTTTTGGGCATCAAAATGAACGTTTAGCTTTGCTTCCTGTTTAATGTTCTGGAGTGTTCATTGTAAGAAGCACAAGTTACTGTACATGTTCTCTACACACACACTTATCTTGTTATTAAGAGACAAAAAAAAGCACACTCAAAGTGTGTACTTTGTTACTGGAAAACACAGCATAGAGTAATGATTCAGACTGACACTGCTGGACTGGGTTTGGAAGTAGTTTTGTTTCAGTAAAGTTGGAAGTTTATTGTCAGGGATCAAAACTTTGTGCTGAGCCTTAGCAGGAAGTAAGAGCCTTCCTTAATTCTTCCATATCCCTAAGTAAGCTTTAGAAGACTAAACCTCAAGATAAAGTTATTTGAAAATGAAGATCCTGAATGTCCATTGAGCCAAATCCTTCACGTTCAGTACATTACCCTGTGGAGTTTTTTTCTGCATCCTTCAAGCCTCCTCCTCAACACGAACCTGAAAGAAATCGAACTCATGTTACTGGAAAAAAAAATCCAGATATCGAGAAGCACGACTTGTTGCTCACAGTCATCCTGTTAAGAATTCATAGCATGTTAAGATGCTGACTTACATAAGAGTGCTGCGAGTTTCTTTGTGAGATGAAAGCAGGATTATAATATAGTGATCTGATGACTCACTGACACCCATGAATTAATGTTGGCCTTTAGCCTTTTGGCATTTTACGACCTTCTGCTGTATCTCTTTTATCAGTTTTTCAGTTGTCTAACAGAAACAGACACATACCTGCATGTCAGTGATTGACAACCACTGCTGTATGGGATCATTTGAGGTCAAATTCAGCTTTTAAAACTGTGTCCGTGTGTGAATCTTCACAGTTATGAAGTGAATAATGTTTGACAGAAGCTGTTCCAAGGGCTGAGGAGGAGTTTTATCTCCTCTGAAGTGCTGACGTGACACCTCAGACCTGGTCATCTAACTGGAAGAAGGAGGAGGCCGGCAGGGTGTTTGTGTCCAGGTCTGAGGATATGAAACATGGCACTTCAGATTCCCACATTTACAGGAGGGCACATGGAGTGCAGCAGGGTTAATTATGGCCAGCACACCCTGCAGGAGAGTCAGGTCTTTGGCAAGCTCATGTGTGAAGTGGGCTCATGTATCCGTATATTTATGGAAAAAATTACGCCGAGGCAGAAAACTGCATTTATTTCCGAGCTGCAGTTACCAAGAGCAAGCGTAACAGGCTTTTGTTCATATTTTGCGAATTATAAAAGTGATTTTACTGAAAAAAAGTAGCTGGGAAATTATGAAAATAATAATGAGCTTCAGTCCTGTAAAAAGTCATTAAAATGACTCCACTGTGAACAGCAGCAGCGGAAAATGACTCTCACAGTATTTTTGCTTCTTTTAAACACAATTCTCCTGATTAGCCTCTCATACTTTTACTTAAATATCTCAACAGCTCAACCTCACCTTGCAGCAGAGTGATTTTACGCTGTGATATTTGCCTGTCACGCGGCACCGAACGCTTCTTGATCGACTCGAGAAGATCGTTTTTTGTTTTGTTGTATTTCGCCGTTCGAGCTTTTGGATTCTGCTGTGACTGAACCTGCAGTTCACAATGAGCTGCTGCTTCTCAGCCTCTCTCTGTGATTGGTCAGAGGTTAATTGACGCGGCTAATCACCCGATCAGTCCAGTCTCCATGGAAACCAGAATGGAATGAGGGAGGTGATGAACGAGGAGTTGAGGCCTTCACACCAGGCTTAAATGCTGCAGCTTTTTTTTTTAATAGTGTCTGTTTACACCACAAACTGTACTGCAGTACTGTTTGTGCACCAGTGTAACAGCGTGAGGATCCGCTCTGTCCTTTGTATCAGCTGTCAGTCCTAATAGCACGAAAATATTTATCTCCAGGCTGTGAGTGCAGAGGTTGAGTAAATGTGGTCATCTTTTGTAGACACACCTTTACTGTGTTAATATGAACTTTCAGAAAATACAATGGTTCAGGTGAATGAGCAGGTGGTTACGATGCAAACGAGAGCAGTGGATTTCCACTTGGCTTCTTGCTATCTTTCCTTTATTCCTCTCCACTGTCTGTGTCAAAATCAAGACAAAATTCCTCAAAATAAATCTTAAAATAATAGAAATAGCATGGAGTGAAATAGCTATACATAATGTAATCTGCTTATGCACAAGATGTTCTTTGACGCTAGCGTCCTAACGCATTACCTGCTGATAACCGTTGCATCAGGGTACAGATGGTAAAGGATAGCTTATGCATCCATGAGCCACAGAGACCAGCTTGGACAAATAGCACTATCTGATGCCACAGGAATAATACGGACTGCAAATATAGCCCATTCCAATGCCTGGATGCCCTTTAGATAAGCAGAAGTTTTGGCATCTGTGCCTTGATGAACTGGAAACTCAATGCCGGGACATGACGGCCTCTTTTAACAAGCTACAAAATCCTCATTAGGAGGTTTGAAGTGTGGCGGTGGAGTCAGTTGCAAGTTCTTCACCTTCAACACCTTGGTTCACGTCTCGTGGTTTTATTTTTCAGTCACTTCTTTTCTTTTGATTTCACTCGCTGATGTTTGAAGAAATTAAAAATAGGGCTGGTCTCACAAGTGAACTCGTTTTGGTGGATTTCCTGATTATCACAGGTTTAGACACAGAAATAAAAAAGATTGTTACAATGAGTTAAGAAACTAATGTGAACACTGGCTTTATGGTACTTTATTATTATTGTTGTTAGACAACTTCTGGGACTGACTCTGAGAGACACTGGCCATTATTTTTTATGCCTATGCATGGTTAATATGCTTTTAATTGCTGAGGACTGTCTTGCTGTGTACTACAACTGTATGGCTGCTCAATCAGGCTTTAAAATGTGAAAAAAATAGAACAGTTAATTAAGACGTTCTGCAGAAATTTCATGCCAATCCATCAAACAGCTCCACTGATATTTTGGCAAGACCTTAAGTGGTCAAGCAGCTGCCATCGGCTCTAGACTCGCACGGCTCACATAAATAATATTTTATAGGTCACCAATAAAAGCAGTTTACATCCAGAATAATAAAAACATTCTGCAATGATATGAAGACAAACACGAGGCAGCACTGCACCTCTCTCTCTCTGTTCATTTGTGCTGTTTGGTTTGTGCACTGCAGCATCACATCACACACCAGGTGTTTCTGTTTGTTGGGTTTGTTAAAGTTCTCTGCTGTAATAAAACACAGAGCTGCTGTCTGGCTCTGGCACAAACACACACCTCACCTGGCTGCCTGATCTGCGCGTGTGTGTGTGAGTGTGTGTAAGCTTGTTTGGACTCACAAACATTTGCCTGTGAGTGTTTGGATGTGTGCAGCAGATTCTCTGCTCCAGCCTGAAACTGGAGCAATTTTAGGGAGCGATGACAAATGATTTACAATCATTTTTAGGTATGAAAGTGGGTCCTCGGGTTGTTGAGTGATTTCCTGTCCGTCTGTCCATTCATCCATTTTCAGCTGCTTATCTGCAGTCGGGTCAAAGTGGCAGCAGACTAAGCAAATTAGTCCACACGTCCATCTTCCTGGCAATATCTTTGAGCTCCTCCTGGGTGATGTGGGCGGCATTTCCAGGCCAGATGAGATAAATCATCTCTCCAGCGTGTTCGGGGTCAGTTCTGGAGTCTCCTACCAGTTGGTTGGGTCTGGAAATTCTCCAATGGAAGCCACCTAGGAGGCATCCTGAAACACGTAAATTGGCTCCTTTCTGTAGCTCCTCGCTGTGTGAGTCCAGCCACCCCGTGGAGGAAAATAATTTCAGCTGCTTGTACTTTCTAATCTTTCTTTCAGTCACTACTCAGAGCTCATGACCGTAGCAAGGACTGAAACATAGATCGAAAAGTTAAGCCCCTCCTTTGACATTGAATTCCTTGTCTTCGGGTTGTTCTGTCGTTTTCTTTAATTGCTGGGAATTACTTTATACACTCTAGGTTGAAGTAAGTGTCATTACAGCAGGACTTTTCCATTACTTGTATCAAAAATCCCTCAGCTTGGAGTAGAACCCTGGACTTCAAACATTTGGCTTCAAAGGTGGTCCCAACTTCAATTTTAAAGCACTTTTTTGTGGTACTGATTGATTTTCAGTCATACGCCAGGCATGTAAAACTCGTCAGTTTTCAGCCCACTCTTGTGTACTTGAAGGGTCTCTATGGCTTCATTACACATAGTACAGTTATTGTACAAAAACATCAGCTGATTCAGGTCTCATTCTCTCACAGTCTCACCAACAGCTCAATCCAGGCTCTGCACATGATCAGGGGTCTCTGGCTCCTCCCACCAGGGTGCTGAACAAATGCAGTTCATGTTATGGATACAGTAAGCCACATGTTTCCTGCAGTACACGGTTAGCATGCATACAACCCTCATGAATCTCTTTTGTGTGCATGCATGAATGCCACAACGTGACTGGTTCATGTGTTTCAAGGATCGGTTTTTGATTGGCTCGTTGGGGGGGCAGGCCATCTCTAAGTGCCATGCCTCTCCTTTCTAATGTCTATGACATTGCACCCCATGGTGTCTTGATATAGAAAGTAAATGATTTGATGGTGCTTGCTCCGCCTCCTCCATGATGTTCTTACATTGTACTGAACTTTGGCACAGTTTTGCTAAAAAAAACAAGCCCGTCACAGATATAGTTACTAAGTGCTGAGATGGCTTTGACCTACAGGGCAATCTGCAGCCACCATTTCTTTTTAATGTGCCACCTTTAGATTGTTTTCAGGCAAAAAAAATAGTGCAACAAAAATGAGAACACCGTAATGTACATTTCTGCTGTAACCCAAAAGTGCGTGAAACTCGAATGAATTTGTGTGCATTTGGAAGACTGTGTGTGTGTGTGAGGGTACACGCTTTATATTGAAGTGTGTTCCTCAGTATAGGGGAGCTCTGCATCATATTGTACCAGACAGGCAGAGTGCTGGACTGAATACTAAGCAGCAGGAAGCTCCTCTTCACACAGCGCCAATCCAGCCATATAGGACACAGTGACACATACACTCGCTGGCTGAGAGCTTCTATTTCTTTCCATTTTTCACTTTACTAATTCAGGTTGGTCTTTCATAGCAAAATTAATGGACATCTAAGAGGCGCACTGTATTATTACACGGTAATTACTACTCCATAGCTTAATATTTCTTATTATTAGACAACCAAACACATATGTTTGTATGCTCTTCTTGCAGGGGTTTCATAAACATTATGCATTTTATAGCTAATAACATTATTAAAACCACAAAATAGTGAAATTATGAAACTTGATGTTCCAAAACGGCTGCTATTTTAAAATAATATACATTTGCAAACCTACAGTGCATCCTATGAAAACAACACACCTTTCCTTCCAGCTGAGTCCTTTCAAATGCCGTGTGACTTTCAGAAGTTTCTAAGAAAATGCGGGAAGTTCCTCATTTTCTAATGTAATTTTCCAACTTAGTGTCATTTTAAATGTTCCTATTTATGTCATTGCTCTCAAAAAATAAATTTCTAATGGTTTCAAATATGCCCTTCTTTTTGAAAATGTTTTTCCTCACTCGCAAACGTCTATAACAGCCTTTCTTTCTCCATAATTCTACCGTCTTCACCAAAAATGATGCTATATGAAAATATCCTTTTTCATATAGCATAAGATTATTGGATAATATTGATATCAGAATTTCCCCATTTTCCCAGTAAGTCCTTTAATATTATTTCTTCTCTCCAAAAATCTGATAAAATATAATTAAAAAAAATCACAATTCAAATTAATTTTTAAAAATGCTGTTCACCAAAATCTGTCTTCTTTCCAAACACAGTCTGTTCTGACTCTACTCAAAATCCCCCCAATTTGTAGAGATGCTCTCACTTTTCAGAAATAAGTTAACTTAAAACGTTCTTCTTTCCTCCCTTTTCTGAAATGTTTTTAAAATGATTTTTTCAGAATTAAAAATCGGTTTCCACAAAATCTCCTCAATTCCTTGTTTTCAGAAGTTTTTTTCTTCTCCCTGTTATAAAGAAGTCCTTGTCCTCACTCAACAGAAATCTTCTCTTATTTCAATAAGTCCTCTTTCCAACAACATTTTCATTATCCTTGACTTATAATAATGCCCTTCCCCTTAAGCAACAGAAAAAGAAAACAAAAATAATAAAATGTTAAAATCAGTTTCCCAAAATTTGACATTTTGTCTCATTCTTTTCTTATTTACCAAAACATGTTCTTGATTAAAAATACAAAAATATTACAACTTTACATAGTTGTAATATTCATCATAGTTTAGCATGTCCTTAGTTTCTAAAATAGCTCACACTTTCCACTTAATGTCTTTCATTCATGTCAGTGCCAAAATGTCTTTAATTCCTCTCTTTACAGTATTTCTTTCACTCTTCTTATAACGACTTGCTGTTTAACAATTCCAGATGTCCTCCCTTTTCAATAATGTTTTCCTTTTCCGAAAAAAGTCTCTGACTTCCCCCTCCTCTTATTATTCTATTTCACATTACTGTTATTTTGTCCCAGTTTTCCTCACTTTCCAAAACTACTTGTTATTTCCCCCTTCATTCCGTCTACGAATATACCTCTCCACAAATCTCCTCGCTTTCCAGAAATGTCCTCGCAGTCCTGAAAGTCCCCGTGTCCAAAACCTGAGCGCGGTCCTCAGAAAGACAAAGAGAACCACAAAGAGGATGCAGCCTATAGAAATGCACATTCATAAAGGCGCAGTAGTGAGGTTAGCGCACCCTCTGCACGCGCTCAAACTCACATTACTGCGCGCACATTAAGCGTGCAGCCCACTCAGTCGTATAGTTTCCAGGGGAGGTGGAGGAATTTTTTTTCGGCTCAGCTCTTCACAGCAGAGGGAGGGAAGACTGTGTTTGATGTAGGGCGCGTTGGAGCGCCCTCAGTGAAGTGGCGGCCTTAGATGCACCCAGCCTCGGTATGCTGTGGAAACATAATGGGAGCTGGTTGAGAGTTCAGGCGAGGCTGTCCAGAATTTACATTTATATTAAGACTGCAAACCCCCCTGAGCTGCACTGCAGCCGAGGAGAGACGCACTCGGAGCTGCTGTGTTCACGTCTTCATGATCAAACTGTTGTTTCACTCTTGTTTCGCTCCGTCTTATGTTGCTCTTTGCATTGAAATGCTCGCAGCAAGATGCTGTGGAGATTTTTGGGGGGCTCATTTCATCGCAAGATGTGGTTTTTGCGTTGCTTAAAATGTCAAAAAGATGCAGTGCGTTGGTTCGGTTGGGATTTTACTGATCTCAGCGCTGCATTAATGGTTTTTTAACATTGCATCATATTTCACAGAAGAAGCACATTATGAGAATCTTAAACATTGCCCTAAATCACTCCCAGTTTCATTTATCATACTGTGTGCTGTAGTCACACTATACTTTCTCTGGCATCTAAGTGGCCCTCAACAATTCCCACAGTGGACAAGTTAGTGTTGATGGCATGCACTCAGCTTTCTACTACCTATTTAAAAATGCAGTACATCATATAAGAGATTTCTTCCTTCGGCTTCTCCCTTTGAGGATCTCCAGAGCAGACCATCAGCCTTCATCTCACCCTGTCACACCAACCCCTGTATGTCCTCCTTCACTACATCCATGGGTCTTCTCTGTGGTGTTCCTCACAACAAAATAAGATCATTAAAAGGTTTATGGCAAAGAACCTGACCTAAAATGAATCTATTCTGATATTTAACTATATTTAACAATATTCCAGTGCAATCCTTGACCTGCTATGATGCACATGAAGATGAAACTAATGAGGAGAGGTAGTAGTTTTGTTACATAAAGGCTTAAGGGTTCAATTTAATGGATTCTGGCCAGATGAAATCTACTCGATTGGTAATAACAAGCATATTTTTCATAATAATTAATCATTTCAATTCAATTTTATTTATTCAGCGCCAAATCACAACAACAGTCACCTCAAGGTGCTTTATAATCTAAGGTAGACCCTACAATAATACATACAGAGAAAAACCCAACAATCATATGACCCCCTATGAGCAAGCACTTTGGCGACAGTGAGGAGGAAAAACTCCCTTTTAACAGGAAGAAACCTGGTAAAGAGATGTTAGAGATTAATAACAAGTATGATTCAGTGCAGAGAGGTCTATTAACACATGGTGACTGAAGAAGAAATACTAAATGCATCATGGGAATCCCATTATCCCATTATTCCCATTATTTCAATAAGACTATATAAGACTATATATCTATATATATATATATATAAGACTATATATCTATATATATGTATATTAGGGGTGCAACGATACACAAAATTCACGGTTCGGTTCGGTTCGATACTTTGGTGTCACGGTTCGATATTTTTTCGATACAAAAAAAATGTTCATGCCTTTTTAATTTGTCATTTATTAAAATTATAAATATATATTTTAACTCAAAAGTACAGTTTTTGAATTTAACCCTAACCCTTGTGCGCGTTTTTTATTTTGACAGCAAATGCGCACCTGCGGACCACTATGTGCAGCCCTGGTTATTTAGCTCGTCATATTGCAGCCACAGAAATTCTTTTGTCCATGAAACCATGAAGCTGCACTTTCTTTTTGCCTTATAGTCTGATTTGTCATAACTTCTCCGTTTTGTGGTAAGCTTTTCTTTGGCTGTCACTTCTTCACCCTGACCTGTCTTATTTGGCTCAGAAGAAATGAAATATATATCCTCAACCTCTCACATGTTTAAGCTTGCTGCGGGAGATTTCACTTGTCATGTTTGCATAGTGAGCTAACGATTAATAAGACGATGTCAGAGGAATTGGTGCACAAATTTTCATCACTCACAGATCAGTGCTGTCGCTCTCTATACACAGTTCGCACGATTGCAAAGTGAAAGCAAAAAAACAAGCGCAAATTCAAACGCGATTTCAATATGTTACATATTGACAGTGGCTCACCGATGCCAATGACATAATTACCCAGCTACATTTCTGAAAGAATGCAAAAGCATTGACATATATTTTTCTTCCTACAATAGCCCGACGGGCAGGGAAGAGATAGATTTTGGTAGCCCGACTGAAAAAAATCGCTAGCTCCGGGACGTCGGGCTAGCGATATTGCGAGCCCTGTATCTGATTGAGGAATCACTCATCTTTGGAAAAGAGAGTTTATCACAGAGAAATGGCTCTTTCCAAAATAAAAGCTATACTATCCGCTTCTTCTGGGCTATATTCTCAGCAGCATAAGGAGAATCATGTGCTAACAGCTGTCTAAATGACTCGGCTAAAGTTAGTAGCATGCTTGTTGTTTTTGTCTTTGCACTAGGATGATGTCGGCGTAAATGTGCAGTCATATTCGTTGTGTTCCCACTAGTGATTTCAGGTTAATCTCGTTGAAATGACCTTAACGCCATAACACGGCAAATCTCCGTTAACGAGCTACCGCCGATCGCCCCGTGCATGGGGCTAGACGGCCAACACGTTAACGAGCTAACTGCGCTAACACACTAGCTCCCACCCATGTAATTGAGCATTGCACGGCACATCCAACATACTGTTTTACTTTAGTCCATGACTCGCTTACCTTCAGGGTCATACGTCACATGAAAACCAAAATAATTCCAAACGCCAGATCTGGAGAGCTTAACTTCTGTCTTGCTAGCTTGCCCTGCGCTCTTCCTTCTGACTATGCTGTCTGTGTTGAGCACTCAGTGGATCTGCGCTTGACAGTGCAGCCTAGGCGGAGTAGTCGAACGCAGATTCACTGAGCGCTCAACACAGACAGCATCGTCAGAAGGAAAGTTGATAAAATAAATTACAAATGTTGTATTGTTCGATACATATGCGTACCGAACCGAAAGCACTGTATCGAACGGTTCAATATCGATACGAATATCGTTGCACCCCTAATGTATGTATATATATATATATATATATAAGACTATATATATAAGACTATATATATATATATATATATATATATATATGTATATATATAAGACTATATATATATATATTTCAGTTACATTTTACTAAAAATGTTTTTGCTTCAAGAATATTTTTTTCGGTGTGAAACAGGAAGTGGAAACAAGGGAGGCAAGCAAAAGTACCACATGTTCAAAACCGAGGGAGACAAAGTATATAAACATCAGAAACATGAGAAGGAATAACAAATCAAAACAGTGACCAAATTTGGTTTTACTTTCAAACCCTAACAGAATATATTTACTGTGAAAGTGTAAAAATAAAAAAATAAATCTGTGGTTCAGTGTAGGGCTTGAAACGTGATCTCTGGTGTGATCGATCTAATTATTCTTGCCTCTTGCCTCCGAAACGTCGAGTTTTGAGCCCTGCAAAATCTCAGCTTCGTCTACATGTGCAAAACTCAACAGATGTCGACGCGGCCTGATGAGAAATGTGTTGATGGGAAGGAATTCAAGCCTCGAAAACACATAAATACCACGACTGTTTCAGGAACACAAATGTCTGCCTGCAGACACCGACGCCGACGTGTGCAAAGTCATTAGGAGAAGACCTTTCGTGCGCAGTTTCAAAGTGCTTTTCTTCTGCGTTAAAAACGGGGAGGCTCTGACCCTCTTTTAAAGGTGACCGATGTCGAGGCTAGAGCAGGGCGATATGGCCAAAAATATTTATCACGATATATATTTGAAAATTTGCGATAACGATATAACCGACGATATAATTGATGCGAGACAAAATACAACTCCACAACATTACTAGTGCAAAAAGACAACCTTCCATTTATTTTCACATAAACAAGAAGCTGGTTTTTATGTACATTAAAGCTTTATAAAAATTTAACAGTGCAAATGCAAATTCCTTGCTGAAAGTTTAACCAAAAGGCATTTCCAGTAGAAATGGGCTGACATATCCTGAGCATAACCATGTATAATATCCACTGAAGTTAAAAAGAGGTGCTTTGCAACATTAAACTGCAGTGTGCAGTACGCATTTTTCGGACCATAAGGTACACGGGATTATAAGGCACATTAAGCGAAACAAAGCAGTCAGATAAATCAAACTTTATTAAACTCATTCTTCTTGCTTCCTCCACTTCTGTACCATTGATTCATTAATGTTGAATTCTCTGGCAGCTGCTCTATTCCCATGTTGTTGCAGTATATTAATGACTAACCTCGCATTGTGGATGGATTATCTCAGTTGTTCTCCTGACTGAAGTTTGGTCCGTTTACAGCATCCTGCCATGCGATTGCATTTGTCTCTAACCATGAAGAACCTTCACGTTAACTTTTATAAGTGGAAAAGTGTTAGTGTTCGTCCTCCAGCTTCACTGTTTATGTTATGCTAACATAGCTGTGTCGCTAGCGATCACGTAGCACATCATTATATACCAGCTAGCCCAACTTCAGTAACCCTACAAACATCACTGCTGTTTAGTTTCCTGTCTTCATTTATGTTGGAAGTGATAGCAGAGCTGTACGTTTGATTTTTTTCAGAAATCTCTCAGTCAGAACATGCTATATCATGCTTAGGTAACTAGCGAAACTAGCGAGCTAACTTCTGCTAGCTTCCTGCTAACTTCTAACTCCGTTAAATGTAATAACTTTTGTTTTCATGGATGCCTGGAAGTTAAACTTTATAGTTACACCTGGTAAAGCAGCAATGCTGATCGTTTTATTAAAGATGAAAGAATTTAGACAGTTTTTAACTAAGTGATGCTGCAGTGTTGTTTGACCTGAAGCATACAGAGTTTAGGACCCAGATTACTCCCAGATTTAAGAGCATCTTAGTCCGACAAATATGACAGTAACAACGGCCGCTTGCATGTTCTGCAAAAAAATGTGCTTTGTTGTGTATCTGACGGACAAACACCAAACCAGTTCCACATCACGGAAGTTGCACCATTTTTACAAACCAATTCTGGTTCATCTGTTTCACTCAACAATCGGCCATGTGCGTATGAAAACAAAGGCACCGCGCATGCGCGTTTTACTCCCATTCTATCGCGATATTTCATTTTCCTATCGTTGCCTAACATTATACCGGTATTACCGTGAACGGTATAATATGGCCCAGCCCTAGTCGAGGAGTGGGGGAGTTTTGGGTTTTTGTTACTTGCTGACTAAAATGCTGCTTGTGCTCAGATGCTCCTTAGGAGTCATAGTTTTTTATGCCTTTACATAGACTTGCACCTTTTTTCATCAAACGTGCAGGGAGATGCTCTTCTTTTATGCTGATAATTCAGACAGGTATGTCTTTGAAGCACGTTATCCTTCCAGGGGTAAGATTTCTGTGTAGATGGCCTTATTATCCATAATTTGCAGGTCATGCTACGGGTTTCTGAAATGTGTTTAGCAGTGACTTTCAAGGACCTCTCTTGAGAAACACCTAATTGACTGGATGAATTAAATCTCACATTTGAAAATATCAGTGAAATGTTTAGACGGTATTTGGTACCAGTCTCTCGAGTCGTGAAATGTCATTAGGCTTCATAATTATACATTTCACAGAGACAATGAAGTTCGCCACCTTTCCACACATAGTGTCTCGCTAAAGGAAACTACTTCAGAGCAAACAGCTGCAGACAACAAATGTCTGGCAGCAGAACTGAGAAAGTGTTTTTTGTTTTTTTGCAGATCATGACTCTGGAAGATGGTGTCTGAGATTTGAATTTGAAGTCTAAAGCTACAGGACCAACAGCAGATACAGAGGTGCCACACTGAGCTACAGCCAGGTATCGTCACAACTGACTGGTGTTTCTATTCTTTTTGGCTCAAAGTATGGCGGTAATTGCTTTTTTATAGTTGATTTGTTCTGATCCTGGGACTAAAACCTCAAAAATTTTAATTCCAGCAGCAATCTGATGATAATCTCTGCAATTAAACTCTTTTTGTGCACAAAATCCGGATAATTTCAAGAGAGTCAGATCGGATGGGCTTTCTCTCACCTAGTATTCAGCAGGAAACAGGGAGCTCCAGAGCTAGCAGGTTAAAGACTGACTGATTAGTGTGTCTACAGGGTGTGTATGGTTGTAATGGCTTCAGTAGTCCATATAAAGAGTTGTTCAGAGTGGTTTCCAAGTGGTGGTTTAAGTGGTTTTATATCAGCCACATGAGAACAAAGAACCTAAACCGAAATCTTAAGATAGAGTAATGCATTAAATACTTGCTGTAGTTGGTGATATCATTATTTGCAAACTTGTGCACTGGTGTGTTTGGGTTCTTCTGCAATCACAAGAAAAACTAAGCTGAACAACAGCTGAAACAAAGGAAGGGGAGAAGAAATCAGGGCTGATTGAGTCTAAATGTTCAGCAGATGCTCACTCCGCTGCACTATTACATTTTCTTTCAGGAGGTTTGGTCTTTGTGGTAGTTAATATACCTTAATGTGTTTGCACAGACAGACCTATTAGGATTCTTGGGGTGCAGGCCAGGCTACAGTTTAGGCTGGGGTATAGAGTGACGCCGTAGCCTTTATGGTGGGTTTAATGCAGAACTATAAATCACGCATTCAGCTGTTTTACTGCAGAACTGTCTATATAAATTAAATGTTACTTTGACATATCCACATTAGCTTTTTGTTTGCACTATTTAGTCTAAACAGTATCTGTCGGAGCTTTTGGAAACTTGGCTTTCCCGCTTGTAATTAATGACTTTGATGCTGATGTGAATGATGCAAATGGGAATTAAAGTCCTCATGTCTCCAAGGACAGCTTAAAGCAGAGGTGGCACAGTGCCTCACGGAAATATGAACACAACTACTTCTGCCACTGCAGTTTCAGGAAGCTAACTCGTTTTCCCTCTGCAGATGGAGGTGAATGCAGTTGAAAAACGCCATCGAACGCGATCCAAAGGAGTCAGAGGTATGTGTCTGTCCATCTGCCTGTCAGGTTTTACAAATGTTTTTTTTTTTTTTTTTGCCAGAGTGGCTCAAGACCGCTGAATGAATCACCGTGTATTAGGAAAAAGCCAATTTAGACATCTAATATGTTAGCTGCTCCTGTCCCAAAACTTTTATTCACACAAATTTGAATGTAACAAATCTTTCAACATCTTTTCCTTGTGAAAAGTCTCCATGTCAAAGTGTCCCTGTGCAAGATATTGAACTCCAAATTGCCTGTGATGCATCCATTGCAGTGTGATTGTGTGCATGATAAAGGACATATAATAAAGAGATGTATGAATGAATGTGTGTGTGTGTGTAAGCGGGTCAATGTGGCTTGTACCTTAGAAAGATCTCTAAGGGCTCAGTTAAGGTAGAAAAGCACAATGATGCCTGAAAGCAGGACCCAACCTGTTAACCTGCACGCAGGATTAGGTTTATATATCATTTTTAGCGTGGGCTATTATTTCTCTTATAATCCTCGGTGACCTGTTGTATTATAAAAAGGAAAGTAAGTTTGTCTACAACAGTAAAATTAGAAGATACCTTTCTAGTGATGTCCAGTTAGTAAATGGGGAAATTTTAACATATTTTACAGGTTGTATTTCTGCCTCCACTTCATGCTAACTACAGTGGGATCATCTGAAGCACAATTACAGTGGATGTGTTTATTATTGTTAGCTCGTGACTGTTGAAAGCATTAACATTAATCTTTGTTGTTGTGTCCCTGTCTGCAGCCGCCGTGGAAGCAGTAACACAGGAGTTATTCAGGTAGGTAAACCTCTGCTGATCTCGTGCATCCATCACTGTACTGCTCTTTTTTTTCTTCTTTCTTTATTGCATTTTGGCTTTGTATTGAGGCAGCAGCTAGCATTCATCAAAGAAAATATTACTGAGAGACTTTTCCTGTATAATCAGTTATATGTCATTTCTATCCATCATCTTGCAGTTCTTATTCTCAGGCCCACCACGTCTGCTGCTGGGGTCCAGCCTGTGAAATACAGGAATCGGCCTGATGCAGTACATCAGATTTTTGAGCCTGAGCTGAGCTCGAAGGCGATAAATAAATACCGTCGGTCGCGTGTTAATTTGTCCAACGCTGTGTATTACACGAACAGCTAATTTAAATTAAATGCAGCCAGTAATTCATTAAATTTTGATGACTGACTAGAGAGAATCAGCAGCAGCTCCTGACAGTGACTGCTGAATACCACTGCTACCTGTGTGTGTGTGTGCGTGTGTGTAAATGTGTGTGTGTGCGAGAAGGGCAGGTTTCTGCTTCACTTAATCTCATTTAGTAAAACTGACAAATATTGGTGTGTGCAGCAGATTATGGTCGAACCCAGTTTGATCCAGGTCAGCGCTTTACTGTAAACAACATGTCCTGCCTGTGCCGCGTGAGCCCGGAGCGAAGGAGCAGAAAACTCGGCGTGATTCACCCTGAATTTAAATCTGATGGGTGCTGGTGAGGGCCAGACACGGACAGGACAAAGTCAGCAGTAAATCGTGGAAATGATTCACAGAGTAAATACTGCAAAATATTATAAGAACATCATGACCAATCGCTTAAATGTGTTCGTCAGTTTTATTTTTTCATCACAGTCGTTGACTAATCTGACTAATCTTCGGGGATAAACATGTACAAATAAATTTGTCATTGCGGTGTGATGCGGCAGATTGGGGGGGGGGGGGGGGAGTGAAATGAAAATTCTACCATGACTTAATTTAAATTGCTAAATAAATACATCACATCTGTCAGCTCAGTGGGAATCAGAGCTGCAGCTAATGCTGCACCACAGCGATGAATTTTAACTTTAGCTGCAGTAATTTCTGGGATGACTAATGAGTACAGCTAATGGTGGACATTTACAGTTCCCTGCGGATGGTGTTTTGGTGGCCCCCTTGAACTCTCTTCTGGTGTAACCATTGGGCTGCAATTTCAGCTTGTACCCAGGAAATGTCAACATTTGATGAGCACACTGTGGGGACAAACTCTCGTCTAAATCCCGGTGTGCCTGATATGTTTCTGGCTGCAGAAAACAAAAGGAAGAAAGCAAAAATCATACCTGATTGTAATCTAGCTGTTATCCCCTTCAAGGTTGACTCCTTTTGCAGTCCATTTCTGAGCCAAGAACATGTGCTCCCACGATGTGATTTGGATTTCCTTTGGGGAAGAGGACAAAGGGTGCATCAAGTCACATGACCCTGACCTGATGTGTCAGATCAGTTTCTTATGCAAATTTATTAGCTTTGTTAGCTTTTTCTGCATTAACTCAGATCACGCTCCTATTCTAATCTCAGAATGATGAAGCTTAACTGAAGTTTAAATAGGCAATGTCACACCTCTTATTCCGGTGTTTTCAGCTGCATTGCCACACAGGTATAAAATCAAGAACCCAGCCACAGTCTGCCTTAAACAACTGGTGAAAGAATGTGTCGTTGTAGTCGAGCGTGGTGCTTTAACAGGACGCCACCTCGATGTTTCATGATCAACTGATTTTGATGTTATTAGCAAGTGGAAGTGCTGTGGCAACTCAGCTGCAAAGTGGCAGGATTGAGGAGTGCCAACCTGCACAGAATGCTCTGGTGACTGAACAACTGCAGAGCTCTGAACCTCCTCTGCCTTTAACATCAGCTCAAATACTGTGTGCCGGGAGCTCTGTGGACGAGCAGCTCCCTTGAGAAGAGCTGGCCAAACAGAAGAAGAATGAATTGGATTGAGGAGATGAGCTGACTGAACGGACAGGATACGTAAAGTACAACTACAAGATAAAGAAGAATAGTTTTTAAATATTAATCATGCATACTCCAAGAAAAGTATGGAGCTAGTATAATGGGTCCCCTTTATTTGATATTATAATGCATGACTGGATGTTTGGTGGAAAAAAAACAGATTGGGTGAACATTTTTCTGTTTGTGTGTCCACCTATCTGAGACATACTGATAGATGATAGGAGTGGGAATGGGATACTTCTTTCTTTATTAATGCAGCCCTGCTGTTGGTAATCAGTCGTTTTCAATCAACTTCAATCAGTGGATTTGAATAATTGCAAACAATAATCAGAGAAACAGAAGATCAGAGGGTGCAGATTTAAAGAAAGCCATTGTATTGCGTCACATGACTGTGTCTAAACTTTAACTCAGGGAGGGTTAGCACACAGCAAGCCATTCAATCTTACAATGAATCTAAAAATGCTCTTCAGATGAGAGCGACTTGAAACTCATTTCAATAGTACTGTATGTCACTGTGCTGACATCAGTAAGACTGATTATTACACTGTGACCGGGAGAATAATGCTGAAGTCAAAGGTATATTCAGCTGCTGTGGAAACAAGTGGAAATATCTCACCGCACAAGAGAAACAACATTTTGTAATTTCAAACTCGGGCTCGTTAAGGTTAAGGTCGCACTGATGCATTGTAAAAAAAAAAGTTTTACCGTGTATGTTTGGCTCTAACCACACACACACACACACACACACACACACACACAAAGCTGTGGTGGGCTCAATAATGCAGTGCTATCAGTCTCAGCTCCCACACCGGGTGATGAGCTGCCTCACCTTGAACAAACCATCTCCTTCTCCTCCTCTCCTCTTTCTCCTGCCATTCCTCCTCCATTGGCTGTTTTTTCCTTCTTCTTCACCTCTCCGTCACTCTCTTTTTGTCTTCCTACTTCTCATTTTCCCTCTCTTTTACTTCCACTCCTTGTTCCAATTCCTCTCATTTACCTACCTGCAGTCCTACTCTTCTTCCTCCTCTTTAACCTCCTCCCCTCTGTTCTCCACCTCCTCTGCCTCCCTGCGCTCGTGAGCCTCACCTCTATTTTCGAGCAGCTCTCATTTTAGCCCGAGGTTGCAAAGCATATAGAGCAGGTGATGTTGGGTGGGTGGAAGGGTGGGTGGAGCTCTGCAGTGCGGGGTCAGAGGTCGTGCTGGGTGTGGAGTCCCTGAAGGCAGGCAGCGTGATTTGGCTGAACGGTCTGCGTGTCTTCACTGCAAAGAGGTTTGAAAGCGTGACTCAGAGCTCGGGAGAAATCTACAGCTGTGATGCAGAAATAAAAAAATTAATTAATAAATACATAAAGAGATAAGAACTGTTAAAGCTGCGGCTGACAGATGAAAATGTTCCACATCTGTCTTAATGAACCAGAACAAATGCTGATAAAAAAAAAAAAGAAAGATGCAAAACATAATCCAGGAAATCAAAATTGGATCAAAGATGTGATTTTTAAGGTTTTGTCCAACAGCCAGTGCTTCACAGGGTTTTATGATGCTGCAAGGGAAGACTGATAATCATAAAGGGAACAAGTAGAGATGCACGTGCAAAGTAATCTGCAAACAGTGCATGCTTGTGTGTGGGTTTTTTCATGTAATGAGAAGTCAAACAAGCTAAATCCCTGGGACAAAAACATCATCTCCTCTTGCTGCGCTGCTTTGCTTCCAGCATGACTAACAACTTTACATCGCTCTGTCAAAGGCTGCTCTCTGACCCAAACACTCGCGTTTCTGTCATGTCCGCTGGATCCCTTAAATTTGAATTTCATTTTGGCAAAGAGGACAATATTGCACGGAGCCAAGTCTCGCAAAATTTTCTGCACACTGCACATGAGGTCCATACTGAAATCGCAGGTGCACGCGTGCCTGCGGTCTGAACGGGATATCCATGAAGCAATAAAACAAAGACAGCAGCCACACTGGCAGTGGTTACAAGAAGATGAAACTGAAAGTGATACTGTTAATTTAGATAGGGCACTTTCTTTTCTTTCAGTGGGAGGAGTGGTCCAGTGGTTAGCACTGTTGCATCATAGTAACAGGGTCTGAATCCACCATGCTGGCTGCATGGAGTTTGCCTGTTTCTCTGTGCCCGTGGATTCTCACCAGCTACTCTGGTTTTCTACAACACTCCAAAGACGCGTGTGTTAAGTTAACTGGTGATTCAACATTTTGTTGGTGTGAACCGCGTTAGTTGTTAAGAGGATGGATGGATCCTTCTGGTGGGACCTTCTAAATAAGCTCGTTTTTCGGCAGACAGGTCTGAGTCTGTGAAGTTTTTCTGTATCACAACAG
Organism: Maylandia zebra; assembly: GCF_041146795.1. NCBI lineage: Eukaryota > Metazoa > Chordata > Actinopteri > Cichliformes > Cichlidae > Maylandia > Maylandia zebra. Next base: position 23,629,357 of record NC_135181.1, on the reverse strand, counting down.
ACCATTAGGTGCTGTGGGTCCCTAAGCATGAAATTTCAAAATAGACCTATTATGGTTTTCCTTATTTTCTGCTGTTACAATGGAAAAAATATCGAAACCAAATAACGATCTATTCAGGACAAAAAAATCCACACTGAGAAAACAAAAAGCCCACTCCACATGATTAGATCTATGAGTTACTTTTCCAAAAATATTATCTTTTATCTTTTGGGTTCTTAAACAACTGAGGTAGAAACTCGGTAGAAACAGCTCTGTAGAAACAGCTTTGGTTCTAGTGGAATTTCCTTTGAGATAATTTTCTCATATGCCATGCTGAAATCTTTCCAGAATCTTTCTGTGAAGCATCTCAGTACAACTGTTATTAGGTCATAAATATGTCTTTATGATATTGGGTAGAAGTTACACTTGTTTGCGATAACCAGTTAAAATTTATTAATCCGTGCAAGCAATGAGCATAAACTGATTTTTGATCTGCTAGTGAAATTTCAGTTTCCAAATCTTTTGTTGTAACCTCTCTTGGGAGACAGACACTATCTCTACTTTTAAGATTGGGCTTAAAACTTTACTTTTTGATAAAGCAGTTAGGGCTAGATCAGGTGACCCTGAATTCTCCCTTAGTTCAAGTATGCTGCAATAGGCCTAGGCTGTGGGGGATTCCCATGATGCACTGTTTCTTTTTCAGTCACTATATGTTTATACACCAATCTGCATTTAATTATCAGTTATTATTATCTCTGGCCTCAACCACAACTGGTTGCGGCAGGTGGCTTCTCCTCCCTGAGCCTGGCTCTGCCAGTTTCTTCCTGTTACTGTCCTCTGGTTGTTGGGGTTTTCTCTGTATTATTGTACGGTCCTTATCTTACAGTATAAAACGCCTTGAGGCAACCGTTATTGTGATTTGGTGCTATATAAAAAATTTAACCTCTTTGATGAGCAGGATGTAAGGTGATAATAAAATTTAAACATTTGTTTGTCGTCAGTATTTCAGTCAGTTTTTCGGGGCCTAGTAAGTGAATTATGCTTTTATGTACAATTGCTTGTATTTGATTGGCCAGCACTGCACAGTTTTGCTGGAAAAGGTCATCATATGTGCTGAAGGAAAAAAAAAAACTGTTATCCTTGCATTTTTGGCTGAAGCCTTTTGTATTGGTGCCCCTGTGGATTAGAAATGAATGAGGAGGCTGAGTTGAAGCGCTGTTGTCTGTCTGATTGCCGACTGTAAGAATAATCCAATGAAAAGCAGTGGCCTTGAATTTAGAGGAACTACAATGGAGTCCAATGGTGAAAAAAAAAAATCACAGATAAGACAGTCCAGATCACAACAAGCTAAATGTGGACAAATGTGGGATGTTACTAATGCTGAGTTTACACCAGCTTCACACGGTTGTGAGTAGTTTTCCATTTTTACCTTTTCTCTGTGCTAATGTCCACGTTATTCACTTTAAATCTGTATAAATTTTGACTTTGTGGTAATTCACATTTCTTCCCAGTTGGGCTGCTTTTTTCAAAGTTACTCTCTCTCCTGCAGCATTTACCTTTTAGAACTAGAGGCCCCAACACGTGAAAAATGGGATATTGCTGTACAATCTCAAATAATTTTAGAAGAAGCCACCTCCTGTGGAGTTCAGAGATGATGGTATAAACAGGATTATGCAGCATTTTTTTTTTCCAGAGGATCATCTTGACCTGGACAAAGTAACTGGTGGCACCAGTGTTGGTCAAGTTACTTGAAAAAAGTAATCAGTAACTAATTACTGATTACTTCCCCAAAAAAGTAATCCCATTACTTTACTGATTACTTATTTTCAAAAGTAATTAATTACTTAGTTACTTTTTAAAAACACGATTTACAACCTGATAGAGGTGATAAAGCGATAGATCTTTCAGCCCAATTCTACTTTTTCTCCATAATCCATCATACAAAATGTAATCAAATGGAAAAGTCTCTTTTTTTAACTTGTTTTATTAATTTTAATCTTTTAACTTTATGCATCAAGCAAAAATTTTATTATATGCAACATTCTCTGACTTGAATAAATTAGTTTAACATTTAAACCTATTTTCTGCACATTCCAGCACATAAAATAAAATATTTTTTGTGTTTACACTCACTCTTTCAAATAGATGCAAGTAAAACACAGCAGAAAATCAATAAAGTCAAAGACTCAGCGGTGCTGTTGCTCTATTTTCACCTGTAAAGCAGGACTGGCATAGGCGGAGGTTTACCCTGGTGCAGGTGTGCTGCGGTCAGTTGAAGAATCCGCGACTTTCTCTGTGAATTTCCCATTACGTCATGGCGCACTCGGTACTTGCTTGGAAGTTTAGGGTTTTTTTTCGCTGTAAAAAGAAGTTTTCTTCCCACGCACAATGGACGCTAATGTTTTTGTCACTTTTTATGGTATCAAACTCAAAGTAAGGTCAGTACTTCCACACTTTAAACGCTGCACGCTCATACTCTCTCCTGCACTCGATATGTGATCCATTGTTGATCTGCACACAGCTGTTGTCACTAACGGCGCACTCGCTTACGTCACTGTCGTGAGACATTCTCGCAAAAAAATCAGGTTTTAGTAACGCAGTAACGCAGCGTTCCTACGGGAAAGTAACGGTAATCTAATTACCGTTTTTGCAATAGTAATCCCTTATTTTACTCGTTACTTGAAAAAGTAATCAGATTACAGTAACGCGTCACAAGTAACGCGTTACTGCCCATCTCTGGTGGCAACACAAAGCTGAATAATTTTAAAGGTGGAGTGTTGGAAATCTCACCACTAGATGTCAGTATATTGCAGATTTCATTCAACTGAATTCTGGTTTCCTATCCCTCGAAATTCAAGTGTAAAATCTCAGCTGTGGTGGTGGCCACTGCAGAGCAAGCATGATAACCGGCAGTGACGTAATTTTGTGGAAAATGTATTTCTTTTTCCTATGGGGCATTTACGAAGTTATGCTGGTGCTTTTAAAATTCATGTTTGAGTTTATGCCTGTGTTTTTTGCAAGTTTGGATTATAATATTTTTGTTTTGTTTTGTTTTTCCCGCAGTACATAAAAATTGGTGTATCTCAAAAATAAAACTATGAAGACACTCAAAATAAATTTCCTGTGAAACTTTTTGGCATTTACAGTTTTGAGGGATATCTCTCTAAAAATTCTCTAAAATAGAAATATGTGTAAAAAAAAAACCCAAAATGATTTTTTTTTTTAGTTTATTGCACTTTTTTGCCATTCATGTAGGTACTATGGACTTGAATGAATTTGGGATATAATGGTTGTATTGATATAGCAACTTGAAGTACTCCCAAAAATGGCACTACAGCATGTAAAAATTTAAAGATGAGCTCTGGGTTCTATGGTAGGTCTTAAAGGGTTAAAATCTTTCTCTCTCTGTATTTAATGTCATTTTTTCCCAGCGCTGGTCGGGTTGTTGCTTTCCTTTATTTTTTCACTTCTTTGTTGTAGAGCAACCATTCTCAAATGATAAAACTTAGCTATGATCCTTCATATCTTGGGTCTGAAGGTGCAGACAAGAATTTAAATTTTGCCTCCACCACAGGTAAAACACCTACGATTTCTCCTCTCCTACATGTTTTCCATACTGCATATGTGTCTTTAGCCACATACACAAAATGCGGTCTAACTCGTCCACTGTATTCAAGATGGTGGAACAACATGGCAGCTTCCACAAAGCGGTGCCCACACCTATGTGTTTTTAATGTTTTAATGTATTAATTCTGAGTTTATGAGAGTGCTTCAGTTTATTGGAAGACGCACTTACACACTATTCAGTGTATATTTATGTGTACAATATTTGTTCTATTAAATAACCTCAAAAAGTAACTCACTGTACCTTTATACTGAACAAATTTCATGGCCATTAGAGACTTCTTTGTGTACAGAAGCTACTCTTTCAGATTAAAACCCTTGTAAGTGTAGTGGTATCAGGTAATAACATACTTATAAGCATCTATTTAACTTGCATTAATCTGACTGTATTGTAACCTTTATGAGGATATTTTCTCTCGATGCATGTCATAGATGCAAAAAAGCATACTTAACTGTTAAAAAATGCATAACAGTTTGTACACAAGGAGAACAGAAATACTTGGAGAATGTAAAAAGTCAGAAAAACACATGTAAGCGAAAGTCTTAAGAAGCTATACAAGCTATAAAAAACTGCAGCAGGGCATGAATGATAGATATAAATAGGCTGAACGTGCAGCCCTGGATGAACCTCAGATATCATTATATTTTGCGTGCTGGATTGAGATGGTCTGCGTGCGGTACAGGAAAAATAAAATCCAGACTTGCTGAAGGACAGATGATGTGCTCCTTGTTTCTTTCTGACCATGTGTGTTTCCTTCTCAGCTGTCCCACCCCCGGCTGTGATGGCAGCGGTCATGTCAGCGGGAAGTACGCCAGACACCGCAGGTATGAGATGCTCGACATATTTTCTACAGTGTAAATGACGCTCTTAGATACTCTTAGAATAATGTTAGGTGTTGTAATATATTGTCATGTCAGTGTCTTTGAGCTGGCGCTGGTCTTTATTTTCCTTGTGCCTGAGATATGAAGCTGCTTTAAATGAAGCCAGTGCAGCTGAGGTCTGAGGGAGCTCTAAAATATGTCCTGTATATATGAAAGGTTGGGATATCGTCCTAATCAGCACACGTCATCGGCTCGGTCCTGCCGACACTTGTGGAACTAATCATCTTTATTTAAGCACTGGACAGCAAATAATCTGTTACAAGGTCCTTTAAACTGAGTATTCAAATAAAATTAAACTGATGACATGAACAGTTGTAAGCTAAAAGACAATTTAAAGAAGGATATGACCTGAAATAAAGTGGAAAAAAATGAATATAGTCAGGGAAATACTTGCATAAATTTTCAACAGTCCATTTTAAATAGGGGTTTAGGAGATGTTAATGACACCACCAGCTGGTTTCCTCCGTTTCAGAGCCCCGGAGCCTCGACTTCAAAGACCGCTGAGACAGATAAAACACCTCAGCCTGTGAATTGTAAACGACATACCGAATTGTATGGTATTACAAGGTCATGTAGCTGAGAGAAGAGGCTTACTAGTGAGCCATCAACAGGAGCTTAAAGTGAAATCGTAAATGCACTAGTTTACTAAGAAACTAAGATCAATTTAGCAGCAGCTGAGAGACCAAGAAGGGAACATCTAATGGTAATTTTTTTGACAACTTTTTGACTGCTTGCTTTTGCCAGTAAAGCTCATCAAGAAGTTGTTTTTGGTCCACATAAAACTCAAGGTAATTTTTTAGATTGACAGAGAGTAAGTTTCTTAAACAAAACTGTGGATTTTTCTCTTTGTGTTGGACAAATTATCAGTATATTCTAATCATCTGAGGTGCAAAAGTAAAGAGGTTCATTACACGTGAATGTTTTCTATTTTGGGTGTTGATTGACTCTTAGGTTGTGTCACATCCGCCATCATTAGCATTCCTGTTCAGGATTCTTTTAAAATGTCACTGGAAATCTTAAGCTAGATCACAATTGAAGATTTCTGCATGGTCTATCACATGACCCAGTTACTAATGGACAGTACTGGCTCATTCTGGAGCTATTTGGGTAAATGTACACATACAGATGTGTGGGCTGTGGCATTGCAGTCTTGTGCGCCGCTATGGCACAATCCTGCCGTAACGATCAGGGTAAAATTGATTGCATTGGAAACAATAGCTCAAATTAACAGACCTTCATTTGGATGGAGTGATCCTGTCTTTCACTGACATGTTTCAGAAATATGGCTTGGCGAAGACAGAGAATTTTTGGACATATCTACCACTGACAGACTGTATTACCAAAGGCCAATTTATCATGGACAAGAACCCAGTGAGGGAATTTTTTGGATTCTCCTGAGATGGTGCATTAGGCAGCTGTGTTTTATAAAATATTCAACCAATTTAAAAATGATGCGTTTAATAATCCGCCGATTATTTGGCAAAAGGAACGTAGATACATTGTAACTATGTATTACATTTTATTTTTTCTCCCTCTAAACTTCATAGTAAATAGACTAGTTTTTACATGATGCTGTTCTGCTCTACTTGAGCACTTGGATACAACATGCCTCATTCACACACATGGGGGGAAAATTGGGGTTTAGTATCTTGCCAGGGATTGAACCACCAATTTTCTGATTAGTAGCTGACCTGCTCTAGCTGCCCCCAACCTTATAGCTCCTGGTATTTCCCAATGGTCTCCCATCTGAGATCAGACAAGATTGGGCTTGCTTACACTTGATGTCCAGCGACATATGCTCGAAATGCAAAGCAGGAATATTTATACATTCCAGTCAATCTTGGCCACTTTCTCGATCAGTTGGAATCGTTGACCCTATGACTAAGGAAAGACACTTCCTCCTCAAACATAGAAGCTACGTTAGAAATGATATTATATTAAAAAAAACATGTTGGCAAGAGATCATAATGGTATTGAAAACCTCAGCAGATCTTTGGGATGGATTTTTATTGGCGATGTTTGAAGTTGTAAGACATGGTTGTTGCCTTCTTTGTATCTTTCTGTTTCTATGCCGTTGCCCCTTCTTTCTTTCTGTATTCATGTACTTAAGTAAAATAATGGATACAAATTGTGTATATTGTGAAATATGACAATACAGGATTTGAACAGATAAAATGGAGAGAAAAGTGAAAAAGAATAACAAAAAAGTTGCAGACTTTTCTTGGCGGTGGCTCACAGGCTTCAAACGTCTCACTCAGCAGCTGAGAAAACGAATCCTACCAACATTAAATGGGCTCATGTCACGGTTTCAGACCTCCTCGATCGGCAGGTCACAGCCTTCATCTCAGTAAATTCGTCCCTCTGTCACAAGGCTGCAGATAGAAAAAAAACCCCAATCTGGTGGAGTGTGGCGCTGCGAAGTCCTCAGGTCACATCACTCGGGCTGTAGGACAGATGGTTTGTGCCTCAGATCTCTATCACCTCTGGAAATAGTGAATTACCAACATAATTAGAGGAGCTCTAAAATTTAAAAAAAGCATTAAAAACTTTTTTTCTTGCCAAAAAAAGACAAAAAACAAACCTGAGGAAGTTATGTATGCACAAACATAGAAGTGAAACAACATGAAACCACCAAACTTTTTCTGCACAAATCCTGGTAGAACACGTATGAATTATAAAAACCAGGTGAAATATATATCAAAGCAAGTCTGCTGTATCTCCACTGAAGTAGACATGGATCACAGAGGTTTTCCCTTAAAGAAGATCTATTTGAAATCTGAATATGAGAATATATATATATATATATAGATATACATATATACATATATGTATGTGTGTGTGTGTATTCATAATAAATGTATATATAGAGATTATATGCATATTATATATATATAGAGAGAGAGAAATTTATTATGAAATCCAAGCACTTGGATTTCATTGGAGTATGTCCAAAATAAGCATAAAATATCTTTTTTAAGTGTAGGTGGTTGGTCTGTGTGTGCGTGGGGGAGGGCGGCATGCAGAGGGTGCACAGCTAAGGACAGCATTTCGATAAAGCCCGTGGTAACAAAGAGATAATGAGGAGGGCATGATGGTGAATCGCTGGCAGGGCAGACGGATGGCGCAGCGAAGGGCACAGAGGAAGCTCGGGAATTTCAGTGTTGGGCGAAGAAAGAGTCAAACGGGGGGGAAAGAGTGTCAATATAGGAAATGCACACCTGGTTATTAACGGTTTCATGTTGGTGAGACGACAAAGATGGGATTTGCTGTAGTATTGCCCTTACATCCTTTTTCATTACTCTGGTTTTACTGTTACTCAAAGTGTTTATTCAGGCTTAAGGAGTTGCGATGTCGATGCATTTAAACTAGATTAACTCTGTTTTGCTGTTGCTTGCTGGTAGTTCAGCACAGTGATTCAGGTAGTTCAGTGAAAGGGAAAATATTTATTTATTTATTTTATTTCACCGTTTTTTTCTCTATGTAATTAAAGACTGTTCAATAACATTGCACTCTTTTTTGTGATGATCCTGAGTGTGTGACATGCGCTGCAAATAAAGGCTGCATGTAGTTTCTGGGTCTGAAAAGTGAAGTCGGGGCAGAAGTGGCAGTCATGTTTTATGCTTTATTGTTAATTTGACTCTAAATGGGATTGCAATGTACAAAACAACCGTCTTTTTAGTTAGAAAATGAGATAATATTCCCATTGTCATCATTTTCTTTTTACTCAAACCTTAAACCATGTGAGCATAAGCTTCATTTACCAAAGGTCTGCCTTTTATTTGGAACCAGAAACCTCACCCCCTATTAGCCACTGGAAAAACTGCAGCTTGTGGTACTGCTATATTGTATATCTTTGTATACAGTCTACTATGTTCTGTCAAGAAAATTAGATTGGATTTTTTTGGCAGTAGCAATAAGAAAAGAACCAACATTTTATTATTTAAATCAGTCAATAATATTATATATAATTTTCTTATCTCATGGACAGACTCCAGTACAGTGCTGGACTGCAGTAGGCGATGGCAGTCCTTGTTCTGCTTTGCAGCCTTGCTTAGTTACAAAGCAGTGGCAGCAGCTCTCCAGCTGCTTCAGGTTTTGGTTTGAGTGGACCTCCAGCTCACAGCGCATCTCAAAAGAACAAGGGCTGCTGTTTCCAGCTGCAGTTCAAGATGGTGGGCATAAAATGGGACTTGAGACAGCCGAATTACATTGAATGTGAAAAAGTGAGTGGTGTTCTTGTGCAAGACAGGTTGCTGATTCGTGAGGGACTGAATTTCAAAATAAGAATAATGGTATTGTCCACCAATCCTTCAGTCGTCATAACAGATAAAAATACAAATGAATTGCAAATTTTACTTTGGTGGCTGACAAAAAACAAACAAACCCTAAGCAACCTGTCCAAGTACAGTGTGCATGAGAAACCCTGGAGTGTATATCACTCTAGAGAATACTACATACCACAATGTGTTACATTAGTGTGCTGTTTATGTGCAGTTTGAGTTTCCCATGTGGAAGATTTTGTGTGTTTATATGGGATTTGTTGGCAGTAAGCTTTATCCCTTTGTCTCGTCTTATTCCCCAAACCCAACCTCCTGCTTTGAGGATCCATTCACAATTTCTCCCTATTTCTCCCTATTGTTCTGCTGGGATCAATAACTCCTTGAGGCAGAGACGCAGTTAGTGCTTTCAGTGCTGCTGAATGAGTTTGGGGAGGAGACAGTCAGGTTCAGAGTCACTGTCTCTCTCCCTTTCTCCATGCTTCTGATTCTCCCTCCTTCCCCTACCTCTCTTTCTCTCTCTCTTTACCTCTCTCGCTTTCTCTCTGGAGGATGTCACCATGGCGACAGCACTGTGCGGATGCTGCAGTATGAGGACCAGGAGGGATGCAGCCTGTCTCCCATGGCAACTGCTAGTATACGATGTGAACATTGTGTCGCCCACACCACCTCCCCCCCACCAACTCCTTGTATCACTGTCACCACCCAGTCTCTTATAGATCTCCTCTGTCACCTCTGGCACCAGAGCTGAGGGCACTAATCCCACACATGCTTGGATATAATTATCACACAGTTGCCGGTTTATTAACATAAGTAATAGCAAATGGAAAGCTGATTTTAATAAACAATAATTTATCCTCTTAATGGGGAAAATATATAACTGTTAGTCTCACCTTAGCAATGTTTAATAATAAATGAACCGCAGTCATGTTATAATGATTTCTGATTTTGCTGACAGGTGTACGATTAAACTGAAGCTAACGCTGATGCTTTAAGCTCAGATAGACTGACTGCAGGGTAAACTGAAATAAACGGACTCTCTTTGTTACTTTGGTAAGTCAGCGTGTTCATGTAGAGACAGTAAATCCCTCACAGGTGTCCTCAGTGGAAAAAAAAGTGACTCTTGTACTTGTTTCACACCAACACTTGGTGTCAATGCTGGTTGGAGCCCAGTTCTCCCTTGGTGCCTCGGGAACCAGCAGGTTTAGTTTGAAGAAAATTATGGCAAGCAGAATCTTGTTGGATCCATCTGTTATTTATTGATGAATTGATTTTGACAGATTCAGCGTTTTATTGGCCAGTTTTGCATGAATCCATTTCAAGACTGTGTACCTGCATTACTTTGGTGGATCAGAGGTTTAAGAGCTGAATGAGAATACTCTCTAAATCGAATAATGGAAAATATTTTGAATTTTCAGCCATCTAGTCATTGATCGTGATGTAGATATAAAAATGTGTAAATTCAAGGTGTGCTTAAAGACAACTGCTAGTTGTCACACACAGACAATATAAAGCACTCCAGCTTTTGTTTGAGTCTTCCCATTCTGAGCTTTTTGGCCATTGGCATTTTATTTTACTGCTTCGAAAACAACACTGCATGTTCATTTGCTATAGCAACTCGATGGCATGAGAGTTAAATCCTAAAGCGAACCCTTTAATGTCTATTTGACTTTAAATAGGGCAGAAACTTAGACAGTGAATAACATGAGGAATTTAATAAGACATTAAACTAGAGATTGAGACATAAACTCCTCAGAAAGGTGTTTAATTAAATACATAATCAAGAGCAAACTATCAATTTTTTCTCACAGACTGCTACACAATGTTACCTCTATTTGCAAATCGCCACCTGCTGGCCATTAAAAAGACACTGAGACAAAAAGGAATATCAGGTGTAACTTTAAGAGACCAGAATACACTGTTCCTTTCCATACAGAAAAATAATGCCCTGTAAACAATTGATAATCTACAGAAGTCCTCATAGAAATGATGATAAATATGTGGGTGTCTTTGTTAGGCACCTCCACTTGTCCTCATAGCCACAAAAATGGACTGCAGTTTGTGTCACAGAGGCAGTAATGGACTCTGGCTGTCCAAAAAACACACAGAGTGTCCACTTAGACACAGTAATGGATAAGCTGTCATGCAACACTGTGTAGAGTTCGCTGTTGCGTTGCATTCTTTATTTTATAAAAACAATATCTGATGTTGGATATTCTAAACTGCACCAAGATCCAGATCCTCATATAGATAACCAATAAATTATTAAGTGATTCAGCCCACAGTATGTATTCAATCATAATGCTTCAAGACTGCAGCACACCAGTTTAGAATGAAGAAAAAATGTAGTGTGTAAACCCACCCTCTCTTGTTCCCTCTCTCTCTCGCTCTCTTTTCCTCCCCGTAATTACCATGCGTAGTCTCTCGCCCTTGTCTGCAGTGTTCCCTCGTTTCTGATCTGCTTTAATTACCACTGGAATTTTAATTGGCGGGAGACAGCAAGGTGGCCGAGGTCACACTTGCACACATGCACAGGCAGGAAGGAAAGTTGGCAGCCTGACAGCCTATAAGGTAAAAGACGAAGGGATCATTTGAGGAGAAGCGTGTTTGCATGTGTGCGCGTGTCATCTTGAAGGAATATTCACTGCAGTGGTTTGTGGTGAATGAGCAGCTTTTAATCACTGTGCTCGCTCTGTTCTCCTTCTACACTCAAATCTGAGTTTTAAAAAAAATCCAATGTTGTTGAAATATTTATGCAAAGCATTTAGTAAATAAAGAATAAAATAATAGATGCCTTTTATTTCCCAAATCAGTGATTATATATAATGAAATATAATGATGCAATTTTATACATAATTTCTTGCAGACTAGACATAGATTCATCTGTATATTAAGCTATATTAACTTTTAAAATGATGGTATTTAAACCATTACTTGAAAAGCTGTCACATGACTCAGGCATCTTATTTAATTGTAGACCAATCTACAGACATCTATCTAAAAAAAATCAGCAGTCATACAACAGCCAACTGACGGCAGTTGATTCAGAATTCATCACATTTCATGAACAGTCCTAAAAGCCCTGAGTTCAGTGTTTTATGCTGTTGACAATAATATTTTATTACAGTGATTAGAGCATGCTTTATTAGTGGTTTAGTGGTTTGCATCATATCTATCCAATAGACTCCATTTTATTCATGCGAATGGATCCCTTAGCTAATAGCATTATAACATTATACATTTTCATTGCTTTGCAGATGACACCCAACTCTATCTATCCATGAAGCCAGATAACACAAACCAATTAGTTAAACTGCAGGAATGGCTTAAAGACATAAAGACCTGGATGACCCTTAATTTCCTGCTTCTAAATTCAGATAAAACTGAGGTTATTGTACTCGGTCCTAAAAATCTTAGAAATATGGTGTCTAACAAGATGCTTGCTCTGGATAACATTACCTTCAGTAAAACTGTGAGGAACCTTGGTGTCGTTTCTGACCAGGTATGTCCTTCAATACACATATTAAACAAATATGTAAGACTGTTTTGTTGCATTTCCACAATATCTCTGAAATTAGAAACATCATTTATCTGGGTAACTTTGGATAAGGCCAATACAAAGTCAAGCTCAGGCTTCACTGTTGAACATCAGTTACGGCAGAGGATGCTTTAAAACATGTATTGTTGAAACATTTATTCAAAGTTTCCCTGAATGTAACAAAAGGAAAAAGGGACAGGTCACGTTCTTGTGTACTTTCAGAAAGATTGGATTTGGCATTTTCATGGTGCTTTTAAGGACAGGCTGACGGTACACACCTACCTCTACAGATTTTCCCTCTTTGTCAGCTTTTTGAGAGGAAAAATTGGCTGAAGCTACAGCAGGAGATTCAGATTCAGCTGCCTGTTTTGTTTTTCCACCGTCAGAGTTTGAGTTTCAGACCGTTCTGGCAGCTCATATAAACAGACCGCAGATTGGAGAGCATTGGGTTAAGGTTATGTACACTGGTCTGAGGTCAGTGCATCAGAAACCTGTGCCAGCAGAGACAGACTGCATCTGTTGTGTTAATGCTAATAAGCATACTACTGGTGAGATGTTTCAGAACTAGCATGACTCTGACTCAATTTGGTAGAAAACAGTGTTTGCATGTGGGACTGTTTCAAATGTCTTTATTCATGTTGCCAGATGAAAAGAGACAGAAAAGCAAAGAAGTAAACAAACCCATTTTTTAATAGACTGCTTGTGATAAAATGAGCTCATTATCGCCTAATGAGGCTGATTCCTTCAAAAACTGTCTGACTGACTCTTGGCCTCGTATTTTCATTCAGCTAGGAAGTGTAGCAGACAGACGCACTACAATGTGCTAAGAGTTTTGCAAGCTACAAATGTGTGTCACTACACCATTTATGGATTTTATCTGCTTTAATCAGATGATTGATGTCACTCAGGTCTATTTTCAGCAATTTTGTACACTCATTTGGTCACTTCTGAATGTTTCTTTTAGCATAACAGATTTACTTCTTGTTCTTCAGATTATAAGATAATAGGAAGCTACTTACTCCTGCTTGAGAAACAAAATATATGTAGTCAAGTCAAACAAAGTCACTTTTATTTGTGTAGCTGTTTTGCAAAACAGCAGGAGTTAACCCAAAATGCTTTCCAGCTGATTGTACAAAAGAAGCATACAGAATAGATAGTGACAGCACCGAATAGCTAGTGCTAAAGACTTTGAAAGAAACGACAAGAGAAACATGACAACCACAAAATGTAAAAGCCACAAAAACATGGTGGCAAATAGCGTAAATAAAGGAATACACTATAAAACAAAATCGGTACAAATATGTCCCGGTAAGTTTCTTTCTTTTCTTTTCTGAACAGTAGTTTATGTGCATTTCAAAGCAAAAAGAAAAAAAGAGAATCGTTATATGTAACTAAGTGTAAAGTAAAAGAAATCTTTAAAACTACAGTTCAGTGAACTGTTTTAAGATAAAGAAATTTACAGTATTTCATTTATTTATCTATTCTTCTATATATTTTAACCACACATTTAATTGTACCATTTAGGAAAACCTTTGTTAGAAGAAAATTACAAGCATTTGTTTTTTTTGTTTTTTAACAGTGTAACTTACTAAATGTAAGTTAAATGTAAACAGAGTCCAGTAACTTAACAGAGTAACATGAACTAAGTAAAAATAGATGGCTTTTAAGACCTAATTTAGCATTTTTAACACCTGGACTGGACTTTATGTGGACTGTATGCAGACTATTGCAGAGCCTGGGGGCAAGCACAGAGAAAGCATGGCCACTTTGGAGAGATGAGGACTGAGAAATGTTGGTGGGAGGATGACCTAAGAGACCTGGAAGCAGAACGTATAGTCAGTACATCTGTAATATCATCACTGTGTTACTTATCCATTTAAAGTATGACTTCTCATAAGTACTTTTTTGTACCCTTGTTGTGTACCTGTGGTGACAGATTTTGTACAACCTTAATATTATGGTACAAAAAATGATATTAAAAAAACCCCCAAAACTTCAAAATCTGACATTCTTGGCGGTGGTAGGGGTGTACCCATTATTATTATTATTATTATTATTATTATTATTATTATTATTATTATTATTCACACACTTAAAATTGCCATTTGTGCTGCAATGTTTTAGTCTTACTGTCGCCACTTACCCTAACATGCATGTCATTTGACTGTGGGGGGAAACAAGAAGAAGAACGGAACGAGCTGAACCTGAAGCCTATTTGCTGAAAAAGATCTCAATTCTGCACCTTGCTGCCAATGTACAAGACTAAAATAGAATTAAACTTATATAACTTATAATTTGTTCATGCATGTCTTTAAATGTATCACTCTAAAATCTAGGATCTATGTACCTTTTACTACATAGAGTACATATTTAGTTACTTGACCCTCAAAAAAGGTTCATATAGTAACTTGAGGGCCAATATTTAGCCCTACAGAGTTTGTGTGTTTGTATCTGTAGGGCCAAAAATGGACTTTTACTATACCTATTTTTTGACAGTACAGTGAAAAGCCTAGCACCTGGGTTTTGAACCATTTCAATCAAGAAAGGTTAAAAATTAAAAACTGTTTTAGATACTTTGCCTGAATATAATAAATGTTACACATATTTAGCGTCATTCTTTGATTCTTTCTTTGTGATTCGCATGTTGCTCAGCTGCCCTTCCCTACCTGACCCTCACCATTTATCCCGGCTTGGGAAGCGGCTTGTTGCCCGCTGTGGCTGGGTTGCCGCTTTCTTTAGGGGTCTGTGGTGAACTCTAAAGGGAACCGCCAAGTAGAGGAGGAAGATATGAAATGTCACATTTATTGTTGTTATTTTTATCATTAGGGAGATAAATATGCTTAAGGAGGGGTAGATTTTTGTTGTTGTAGCAGTTGCTGCTTATTTGCATCACCCACGCACGATCCCTCATTTCTCAAACTGGGATTTTTTGGCTTCGGTAGCAACAAAACCTAAATTCTAGGCTTCAAATCATCCCTTTGGAAAATGCAGAGGGATCACAGGAACACTACAGATGTGTTCTTTCTAGGTTAAGAAACTCTCTTAATGAGCTGCTTGCACTTTACTGCTTTAGGAAGGTTTCAGAATGATCTCAGAAAATTCCTGGGACGGTTTCTTCATGGGCAATGATTTAGCAGTGAGTTCAGTAATATAGACCAACGCCAATAGGCACTTTCCTACATTGTTGTTGAGCCGGTGAAATTAAAAGAAGAAAGTCTTTTGTGCAGGTTTGTGCAAAAAACACGCAGCGGTTTTTGTCAGAAAGACACAGCCACCTCCTCCATCTCGCCCTCCAAACATAAAATAAGCTCTTTCATATGGAAATGGGCTAATTGATTTCCTAAAATCCACATTAAAGCCGTGTATAATTGTGCTCACTGTTTTGGAGCAATTAAAGCAGAATTTTCCCAACAGTTAATGACTATTATGGGATTTGCGTAATTGAGGCCCCGCTTGAATAAGCTTTGTTTGGGTTTTTTTTTTCTCGCAGCAGATTCTGGGCCTCAGCGAGAGGAAATCCACTCCAGTGTCTTAACACATGAGCACACAGCAGTGGGAGTCACAGCTCTTTGACCTTTGAACCTGGTGCACACAAAGCCATTCACACTCATGACCCTCACAATGTCTGCACACATCACACTCTTGGTTTCTCTGCTTGTTTGAGCTAAAAAGAAACAGTTTTCAGGGAAAATCTGACTTCACACTGTAATGTGACATGTGGGGAAGATTTGGTAAAATGAGTGAGATGGCAATAAGTTTTTAACAGCATATATTTATATATATATTTTAATACTATATCCTTTGAAAAGGTCTTGGAACGAAGTAAATGTTGGTATGTTGCTCAGTGTGTTAAAACATTCACCTGAAGACTCCTCGTGCTGTTCACCTTACTAACAAACACTAAACATTTTATTAAAATTGTTTTCTACTTTTTTTGAATGTTTTTGTTTGCGCTCACTTGTTATCGACAGTATAATAACTTTTTGTGATAATAGCTTTTCCTAAATACTGTGCGGATGTGTTCATGCCTACTGTACACGCATGTATAATTTGTCTGTGGAGAGGTTCACAACAAAAACCAACGCAGTGTATTGTCAGGAAGGGGATGAAGGAGGTGTGTGCTATTGCAGACAGCAACTCTTCAAGGCCAAAACACAAAGAACTCATTCATTCAGTCATATGTTATCTCACGGGAGCAGAAATGTGTGAAAAGCCTCCATCACAGATTTCAGAGAGAGGAGGAAGGATCCAAATGCAAGACGCATAAAGCGGACGAAACTTTACAGTAGACGTATAATTAGAGCAGGGCGATATGACCAAAAATATTTATCACGATATACATTTGAAAATTTGCGATAACTGACGATATAATTGACACTAGACAAAATACTTTACAACTCCACAACTTTATTAGTGCAAAAAAACCCTCATCAATGTATTTTCACTTAAACAAGCAGCTTTTTTTTATGTGCATTAAAGTTATATAAAAACGTAACAGTGCAAATTCCTTGCTGACAGTTTAACCAAAAGGCATTTCCAGTGGAAATTGGCCGACATATCCTCAGCATAACCATGTTTAATATCCACAAAACTTAAAAAGAGGTTATACACGCACAATACGGTAATATTATGTTGAAGCACAGTACGTATCACTCCGCCAGGCTCCTGCCTACGGTAGCTGTAATGTGCTGACAATCCATCAAGCAGTGCGGCTTCGTAGCTTAGCAAAGTCGTACTGAAACATTTGACAGATTTTCGAGCGCCACGCAATCGTTTCGAGGTCAGTAAACACAACCAGAATTCATACATGAGGCACACGGATTATAAGGGGCACTGTCGATTTTCAGAAGAATCAAAGGATTGATTTTTAAGTGTGCCGTATTTTCCAAACAACACGGTAATAACGACGGCCCGCTAGCATGCTCTACCAAAAATAGTGCTTTGTTGTGTATCTGACGGACGAAAGCCAAACCAGTTCCACACCACTGAAGTTGCAGCATTTTTACAAACCAATTCTGGTTCATCCGTTTCAATCAACGATCCGCTTACGCCCTTCTCATTCTGCATCGCCGCCATGTGTGTATGTAAACAAAGGCACTGCACATGCGCGTTTTACCCACATTCTATCGTGATATTTCATTTTCCTATCGTTGCCCAAAATTACACCGGTATTACCGTGAACGGTATGATATAGCCCAGCCCTACGTATAATCAATTTCAATCCAAAAGACAAAACAGCAATCATCAGTAACAACAGCACAAGTAAGCAGTGGTTCCTGTTTTTTTGAGATGCTAGAGGAATGTTTCTGTTTTGTTTAGAAGCACATTATAAAAAGGAATTAATTGAGACATAAATTTATACCTAAAGTTTCTCAGCACAGTGTGAAAGGTAGGAACATTACTCATCACAGGTATCTGAGTTGCACTTGCCCATCTTTGAAGCTTGTGCATCAAGCTATATGCTACACATATATAACAGAACATTCCTGATCATGTGACTTTAATATCTGACTTTAGTTACCACATTTAAAACTTGATATTGAAACAGAATGAGGGAACAATGTGGTCAAAGCGATCAATATTACGGGACGCTTAGATTTGAACTCAGTATCACACGTCGACATCCACAACTTGAGCAGCTGCTGAAGCTGCCACTATAAGGAGACAAATGATCAGCATGCATCATATGATTAATAATGCTCTCTGCATTCATACATTCAGTGTTCTGCTTCTTTAATGTTTTAGAAAGTTCATCATACCAACTGAACAGAACAAGGTCCCACCTTTTCAAACCCTGCTTTTTACTCCTGCCACCCTGGACTTACAGAGTTTGATAAGGATACCAGTAATATTTAACATCCTTTCCAGATATGAGCCCGTGCTCTTGTAACTTAGTCAATAATTTACAATAATTAATATGGTCAAAAGCTTTTGATTTTGAGGAAGCACATAAATATAGTTGGGTTTTGCCTGTTATACTTGTAAACATCTTATGTGCACAGTTAAACTGTCTTTAACCCTTGTATGGTGTTCGGGTCTGTGAGACCCGTGTTCAGTTTTTTTCAAAAGAAAAATTAAACAATTAATTATTTTTTCACGTGTAAATGTGTTGTGTCTTTCCACTCACTCCACTTGATTATAACTGATTTATTTATAACATTTTATATAAAAGAAAAACGAGAAGCACATTAATTCATAAATGTGATCTAACAAAGGTAAAGGGAAAAAATTAACCATGTTTGCTGTTCATATGTCTTGTAATTGGGATGAAGTAAACATCTGTTGAGTAATTTAACCCTTTAAGACCTACCATAGAACCAAGTCTGCCAGAGCTTATATTATATTTTTACATGCTGTGGAGCATTTCAAGTTGCTATACATCAATACAACCATTATAGCCCAGATTTTAATAATATGTATTCATTAAGTGCATAGTAATTACATGAATTGCAAAAAAGTGCAATAAACTACAAAAAAATTGAAAATCGTTTTTGATTTTTTAACATATATTTGTAGTTAGAGAAATTTAAGAGGCTTATCCCTCAAAACTGTAAATACAAAAAAGTTGCACAAAATAGTTTCCCACCACAGGAAATTTATTTTGAGTGTCTTCATAGTTTTATTTTTGAAATACACCAATTTTTATACACTGCAGGAAAAATGAAAATAAATATTATACTGCAAATTTGCAAAAAAGCAGCATATGCATCAAAATAAACTATTTCCAGCAGTGCAATATGAGTCCTAAGCATCCCAGAAACGACACAGAAAGTCATAAAGTCAAAGATAACTTTTAAAAAGAGCAGTATAGGCCCTGAGGCCCTGATCGCAAAAAAGACTACATTTCTGCGAAAATGACGTCACTTCCGGTTTCGGCCAGGTAATGGCGGAAATGCAAAAGTTCGCGCTGACGTCTATTCCAACGTAGGAAGTGTTTTGAACAGCTGATCGGACCGGCAAAGCGTGTTTCTGGAATATTATGTTTTTGTTCCTGCAAGCGCTTTTTATGCAGTTTTTGCAAAGCTTTATGTGGAAGGAAACCGTGACCTAGGACAAGCTGATGGCACAATATGTAAGTACAACTCCTCCGGTTTCATATGCAAAAAAAATTTTTGCGCTAGCTTACGTGGTTGCAGTGCTACCGGGATTTAAAAATAGTTACGCATAACAGAGCGTTCCCGCTCCGATCGGCTCTAAAGGGTTAACATAAAATTGTTTGATAGTGTTAATTTGGAAAGCCAAAACTCTAGCGGGTCCACCAGACCCATGAACACTGGCTGAGTAACAAAAATACGAAGTCAGACAGAGGTCATACTTGTAAAACAAACGCTTCTGACAAAAAGGCAAGAGGCACAAACAAGAATGTTAAGAATTACTCTTAAATTTCTCTAAGAGGAAATCAGGTGGTATTAATTATAAATAACACACCTGCCTCCTGCACCCCGTCCCCTTCATTTACAGTATGATCGGTATTACTCTTCTGGATTCATATTTCATGGTAAATTTGGAAGTTTACCTGCTTCATTGGTATGAGAGGCCAAATACGAGCGCTCTCTCTGGCCAAACTGAGCTGATTATGGCTAAGTGCCGGTATGTGTTCTGGCTCAGCAGGATCAAATGTGTTTGTCAGATTTGGCTGTTTTTAAACTTATTTATCCTCTGAATCTGTTGCAGTTTGCAGCAAAAGGGCAAACGATCAAAGAGTAAATAGGAGAGCAAAGATGGTTACTGATCATGTGTGTGCCCTCTGTCCCATCTCAGCATCTACGGCTGCCCGCTGGCCAAGAAGAGGAAGGCTCTGGAAAAACAACCGCTGGAACCGGCTGCCAAGAGGAGGCCCTTCCTCACCTCCTGCCCGGGTGAGTTGGAGGAGGATGCTGGCAGCTATGGCAGCTATGGGAACGAAGCCATGGAGGTGGGGCAGGAGGGGAAGGAGCAAGGGGAGGTAGTTGAAGAGGACGAGGAGGAGGATGAAGGGGAGAGGGAAGGAGATGAAGAAGAAGAAGATGGCGAGGTGGAAGACGAGTTCTCGGAGGACAACGAGGAGCAGGGAGAAGAAGAGGAGGAGGAAGAGGAAGAAGAGGAGATAGAGGTGGAGAGAACAGATACAGCAATGGAGGGTGAGCAGGTGGAGGAAGAGGAAGACGGGATGGATGAGGAAGAGGAGGAAGACGGCTATGACGAGGAGGAGCAAGATGATGAGGGAGAGGAAGACGAGGAAGAAGAGGAAGAGCAGCGTCGTCAACAGGGTGAGTGTGCGGTTTGTTACTTTAGTTGCTTGGATGAGAAAAAGATGAAGGACACGAGCCACGTCATAGTTTTGCTTTGGTTCATGCAGATTAAACGAGTTGCTTTTCAGGATCTGGAGCTCCAATCAGGAAGAAGAGTTTATTGTTTCAGCAGCCACGTAGCCTAATGTATGACTTCAGCTGTTCATCAGTTTGAGGCCTTCATTGTTGTGTTTTTCATTTCACAATCTGCCAAATGTTTCCATTTAGTGACGGGTCGAGACTGCCTAACTGCCAAATGGTCTGAAGGTCACGGCCATTCAAAAACTACAGCATTGCCACACAGTGATTTTTGATCCTCTGAATCTTTTAAAAGCCTTGAGTACATTATGTGATAAAATTTCCAAAATTCTAGAGAATTTGTTAAAATTTCAGGTAATAGTACAGGACACAATACAGGACACAGTTAAAATAACTAAAAGTGAATTTTTTTAGGTTGAATGCAAAAGTCCACAAAAGTCCACAGGCTTAAATCCATGAATAGCAAATGTGGACAAAGACTAGATCACGGAACAAACAGACAACCAACAGAGTGTAGACATGTCTATATAGACTCTAAGGGTAATCAGAGAAGTGGGAAGACACAGAGGAGGAGAGAAGAATACTCAAGGAGAAAGTCTATAACTAACACAAACACCTAACACACAGAAAACGTACAAAATCCACAAATTATAAATAACACCTAGGAAACTGTCGAGACTAGTAAAAGAGAGAAATCAAACCTTGAGGAATAGTTAAACTCAAATACAAATAAAAATTCAAAAATACATGAAAGTCAAGAACCAAACTGATCATAAAAACACAAAAAGAATTCAAAATCCCAAACTCAAAAATCCTGTGTAATACTAAAATCCTTTTAGTATTACACAGCTTTTCCAGTCCTTTGTTCCAACCTCTATAAAACACATTGCCTGTTTCAAAATGACAAAATGAGTTTATATTTGTAAAAACGCTGTGAACTTTTTCACATTCAACAGCTGATGGGTTGTCCTTGTGCTCTTTTCAATTAAATATAGGACTTAAATGATTTTCAAATCACGACTTTCTCTCTTTATTTTAACACTTCGTCCTTACACCTTTGGAAATAGGGTTGGAGAATAATCAACACTTGAGTCATTTTTAAAAAAGGAATGTACAACAGTGTCATGCTAGCAGTTAAATTCATAAAGTGAACTGAAAATCAAGGTGGAGTGGCAGGTGGTTAAATGAAAAAGTACTGTAGTGAATAACTGAACCACTGCTGATGCATGGTTTATCAGTATAGCACATTTCAACAACAGGGAAATTCAAATTGCTTTACATAGCATACAAAAGGCCTTGGTGTAAAACAAGCAAAACGAGACAATGCAGATAAAAGAAATTAAAAGACAAAAGAATAAAAATTTGCAGTTAGGGGAAGAGCAACTTTTTGTATTAATCAAAAACTGCAAGAACTGATTCAGATGTCGAGTAGACAAAGACTGACAAGCTGCAGACTAAAGACACATACAGGGGAGTGAAAGACAGTAAGACACAGGTGAAGTCAAGATTATAATGATTATAGGAGAAGGAACAAAGGAGAAGGCAAAGAAGGAGAACCTTTAAAATAAAACAGGAAGTAAGTTAAAAAAAAAGGTAGAAAAACCCAGAGAGCACATGGAAGGAAAAGACAGGCTCAACATTATAACTAAGCTTAGAACAAAGCAACAGAAAGAACACATGGGCTTGCTAAACAAATGCTGTAAACATTTGTTGTTGTTGCACTTTTCATGAAACCGGTGCTTCTGGCCGGGACATGCCTTCAGTGTTGTGTGCCAGATATTCTGCGAGCACTGCAGCTCGATCCGTGACGGGGCCACCGTGTTTGTGCAGATTCGTGGAACTTTTCCAACCTACAACACGTAAAGATGCCAAAAAGCTGTCGAATTAACAGATGGATGAACGCAGCAATGTCGCAGATATTCAGGTCTTGTTCTGTGTCGCGCTGATGTCCACTTTTGCATGCGGTTTGCAGAAGGAGAGGACTAAGTGATGAGTGCTGCTGAGGAGGGTTTGGTAGACCAGATGCTCTGCGCTCTCCCTCCCACCTCGCTTCCTTCTCTCCCCCCAAACACCCCCCGTGTCCTCAATCGCTTCTGACAGTGCCTCACGAATAAATGGGAGAGGAGCTCTGCTGAGTTATTAACTCCCTCCCTCCCCTCCTCGTTTGCCTCCTCGTCTCGGCGGACGTGTCACATGTGCTCTGCCTCGGTTTCTCCTCCTGAGGATATTTATGGCTCCTGAATCGGAGCACCTCACACGCCTCCCTTTTCAATTTCTCTGCTCTCATTCGCCGCCTCTGTCCCCAAAATCAACAGCGAGGCTTATCGGAGAGAGCGACACTGCCGCGCACCGCTCTGGGTTGTATGTTTTTTGTGAGTAAACAGTGGATCATAATTGGGAGGGATGAAGATAATACAGGCGAGAATATAACAGGGGGAAAAAAAGAGTTCATCAGCACTGCTGACATGATTAGAGGATAAGGGTTTCATTTCCACTTCATCTGCAGGATTTTGATTCTATAAATGGACTGATAGTTGTGTTACCTGCAAAACAAATCACTTTCCCTCACATTTTTCACAAATTACCTGCTGTTTATGTTGCGTATAGCGTGGGTTATTGCGGGAAACGTTTCTTGGCTGCATTGTGAGATTCCTGAACAGTATCAAGACAAAGGGATTTGTTTCTTGCTTTCCTGATTGCAGAGAACCACTACAAACCCGGTGGACAATCAAAGCTCATTCCAATTCAGAAGGACGACAACAACAACAACAGCTGTACCATCAGCGCCGGTAACGGGACCGGAGAGGAGTACGAGAACTACGACGAGCTGGTTGCCAAGTCACTTCTCAACCTTGGCAAGATCGCCGAGGATGCTGCCTACCAGGCCATGACCGAGTCCGAGATGAACAGCAACTCCTCCAACAGCGCCGGGGAAGACGACGATGACGAAGAGGACGACGGCAGCGAGCAGGGCGAGAGGAAGGGTGAGCTGAGCGTGGACTTGGACAGCGACGTGGTCAGGGAGACGGTGGACTCCCTGAAGCTTCTGGCGCAGGGTCACGGCGCCATGCTGCCTGAAGACGGCTACCCCGAAGACACCATGGTGAACGACGGCAGCCATACAAACGGGCGGCCCGGCATGGGAGTCAGGGGTCAGACTGAGGAGAGCGAGGAGGAGGTGTGTCTCAGTAGCCTAGAGTGTCTGAGGAATCAGTGCTTTGATCTGGCCCGGAAGCTGAGTGAGACTCAGCCGTCTGATCGTCCTGTCCACCACGTTCTCCACCACCAACTCCAAAATCCAGCAGACCACCAGGGGGTGCACCACCTGAACAGGTAGATAATCTCTTAAGAGTTCACAGATATGATTTTAAGATTAAAATAATATGCGCATTACCTCTGTCTGCCTTTGAAATATGTTGACCTCATTATTGAAACCTTTGGTCATGTTTAACATGAGCATCTACAAGTAAACGAGGAAAAACATAGTAGGTAGCTTTTCAAAACTACATAGATGGTACTGATGGTACTTAATACAGCAGTAACGCAGTAGTTCTTATGCAAGCATGCACGCATGGAAAGGGTAGAGGGCACTCTTCTTTTCTTCCATAGCCAACGGCAAACTAAAACTTGTAGTCCTTCTGATGCGTGTTTCTGTTCATGAATGGCGGGACAGAGATATCACTAGCAAAGAAAGCATAGATAAAAGTGCTTCCATCACTGGGTGAATGAGGCAAGTTGCATAAAGTGCTCTGAGTGCTCACAGTAGAAAAACGCCATAAAAGAACCAGTTTATTAACCATTTACTATCAGTAATGCATGAAGTGTGAGGATTTGTATAAACAGTGCAATGGAAAAAATGTTTTGTTTTCAGTTTGGCCTGTCTCCCCCTTGAAGGCTGTCCTCCTGTGCATTTCTGGATCTCTTCCTGTATTCCTTTAATTCTTTGCCCTTGCAGCTGTCATGCTGCTTGTCCTCCACTGACTCTAAATGCGAACTTTTAAGTTTAATTCCATTATGATGCAAAGGACAAACCACAGGGAGCTTGTGGGTAGCTTGGGTTTTGGGTGTGTAGGATAAAGCAAACTAAAGCACTACTCCTCCAAAATTTCAGACTATGCTATACTGAAAAATGAAAATCGCTGTTTGCATTCTGAGCTATAGCCTCACACCGGCTCTCATTTATAATGATGATCTGCAAAATAAAACTCAAGGTGATACAGAAGTCAGACAGTGAAGTATGAAACGTGCATCTGCAGGTGCTCATTCTGAATATAATGCTCTGCATGGTCCAGAGGTGCACAAAGAGACAGCCTTGAAGGGGAGGTCAGACATCTTAATCAGTTTTTTGTGGGCACGGTCAGAAGACCTTTGATTTATCTTTATATTAGTCCTTTTTAAATGTGAAAATTATTATTAATTATTATTAAACATTCAATTACAGGTTTCATTTGTAAGGTTGCAGGATCTACTTTTAAAACATAACTTTATCCTTTTTAATATTTGATAACATTTTTTACTTTGACTGTTGAGCATACATTGTATAGGTAGCCTTGCTTCTTAAACTTCAAGGTAGCTCCAACAACAACAGTTCCTAAATTATTTCAGAAAGTTTTTTTAATAAATCAAAACTGTAATAAACCTTTTTGTAGAATACAGCTGAACTGGCAAAATTGTGACCCTTCATTCAAGTTCATTTAGTTGAATAAGTTAGGAAATATAAAACATCCTTTTGATAACCTTTCCACATATTCGCATCTTGACTTCAAACATTCAGGTATGACAGCTGCCAGCAGGGTGCACAAGACGAGCCCCGGTCTCTGGAGCGCAGCTACTCCGACATGGTGAACTTAATGAAGCTGGAGGAGCAGCTGAGCCCGGCGTCCCGAGGCTACCCGACCAGCTGCAGCCAGGAGGGCGACGAGGACACCACATCTGTGGCCTCCGACCGCTCGGACGAGACCTTCGACATGGCCAAGGGAAACCTGTCGCTGCTGGAGAAGGCCATCGCACTGGAATCGGAGAGGGCAAAGGTCATGAGGGACCGGATGGCCTCGGAGCACGCGATGCCCCGTCGGGATCACCACCACCATCATCATCGCGGCCACGGCGAGCACAGCCCAAGGCTGAGTAGCGCTGCAGAGGAGCGCAGGTCCAGGATGCAGCAGGATGGGTTGAAGAGGGCGTACTACCCTAAAGGTAGGCAAGGAAAAACCCACACACTGACCCTGTCTGTGTTATTATCGATCTACACTCTGCAAACTTGGAAAATTATACTGTAGCATATGTCGATTTTCCATGTTCCATGTGTCAGGTCTGTTAAGTAGTTTGGAGCCAACTTAAGGATCTTTTAGGCGTCATTGCTGTTTCGACTTCCAGTGTAAGATGTTGCGTAACATGTTTAAATTGGAAACGTTCCTTCATGTCCACGAGGAGTCTTTTCTTCATTCACACGGTCCTGCATCTGGTTTTTCATGCCAGGACTATTTTTACCACAAAAGCCTGGACACTGAGAAACGAATTTAGTTCAGTCAGCCCTCTGTAGCTCGACACGATCACGCTGCATCTGATCAAAATAAACTTCCTAAAAGAAATGTGCCTTTAATTCAGCAGTAAAGGTTAAATGTGATGGTAATGAACAGGATTCATTATGTAGTGGTTTTACTTCCATGTTTCCTCTTTTACTTTTGTAAAATTGCTGTTTTGCTCTTTGTCCTACAGTAAGCTTATATGCCGTGTATGTGTGTAAGCACTTTGTAGCTCCTGTCTGAGAAATAGATATTGCTTGCATTCCTGCTTCTTCTAACCTATTACTATATTCACAAAGTTGTCAAATAATCATGCTTCTCTTTAAATTCTGCCAGTTTCCCATCACCTTTTCACATCATATTTAACCATAGCCATATTTAACTCAAAAATGTTGACCCCGGGTCAGCAGAGAGGGAGTTTATCTTGTCTGTCTGACTTATTGAAACCCTCAGTACAGCAGCAGCCAGGGGCTATTAGTGCTGCAGCAGGAAAAAAATAATACATAAAAGTAACTTTAATGTCTTTTCCTCCCTGATTTGAGCATTTTTACGGACACTGCTGGACTGAATGAGTTTTCTGACCTCTGGGCTTGGTTAAAATCCGGCTGTGTTATTTCAGAAATGTTGTACATGGCTGCAGACGAGGTAATGGGCACTCATTTTCTGCATTCAGGGCTATACACAATTTGGGGGTTTTTTTATTTTGCAGATGCATGGTTTTCCACTGACAGCAGCTTATGTTGTTAAAATAGGCCGGTGTGGGAACATCAGACGGCCAGCTTGTCAGGCATGAGTAATGGCAATCTGCACGGCCCGTTAGAAGAGCAAATCTCATCTGTGGGACGCTATCTGCGGCCTATTTCTCCAAATCCACTCATATACAACCCCACTACCACTGGTAGGGAGTCGGCACTGTGCGGTTATCGTCCTCACTACAGACTCAGATGGGCTTCAGACTGTTTCATTAGCACAGAGAGAGTCTTTGTTAACCCATAAGAAGCTGTTATTAGTCCAAAGGAAGGCTTTTATTATGATGTCTGCATCTGTGCAAGGACAGCTTCACCTATTCAGCCTGATATTGTGGTTTCTTGTTGGGAGGGGGCCTATTTTGTTCTGTTTGTCCCGACTTGTCAGTGATTTGCAGCATGCACACCCAAGTGAATCTCATCCGTGCTTGCTAGCTGAGGTAATGAGTTATCTATGTAGGAGGATGATGCTTAATTCGGCATGATAAGCTCTGATTGATCAATTGTTTCTTGAACCAAATGAAGCAGCCATCAGTGGATCCAATATCACACCTACAGTGTTTGCCTTGCTAAACAAATCTGAGTTGTGGGTGGTTTTTAAGAACCAGGCTACTGGCCAAATCCATGAGCCATATACGGTCCGTGTTCAGTCCTTTCATGGCCAAAAACTGCTCCGACACTTGGACGCCGATTACCTGTTGACTCAACTCCACCTCCGTCTAATTTTCGCTGCCCCTTGTCTTCACAGACTCTTCCAGGGGAGAGAAGAAGGAGAGCAAGTGTCCGACTCCAGGCTGTGACGGAACCGGTCATGTGACGGGGCTGTACCCGCATCACCGCAGCCTTTCTGGGTGTCCCCACAAAGATCGTGTCCCACCTGAGAGTAGGTCCCTCTGTTTGCATGTTGTGCTGCATTGACAACACAAACTCAGTAGCACTCTGACAAGTCATTTCACCCAGAGCGGTATTTCAGTCTTTTGGTGGGGGTGGCAGTTTTATATGTGCAGACATTTCTCAAAGCGCTCTGGAGGCAGGAATCACCTTATTGGTTGAGTAAAACATCAGATGACAAGGACACGTTTGCTGAATCTCCAAACCGTGGCCTGAATAATAAAAGGTACTTTTATGCAGTACGTTTTTAATGCTCTGCTCTATAAAAAGAAGGTTTTCCTTAAAATCCTGAAATCTGATCAAAACATTCTTGGCTACATCAGAAGCACTGAAATATCGTCATAACCTCAAATGTCTGTGTAGATGCTCATCATCCAGGCCACAGTGGTCTTAAACCTGGACTTTAAGGCAGTTGGACTTCTTTTCAACTTCACAAAGACATCTCACCATTTTCCAGAGAGGTGTCTTAACATACAATGGAGTCCCAAGTAATTAATCTGATGATATTAGTCACACTTTGGCTCATAAGAGGATGAACTACACACATGATGACAGGAGAGGTCAGCAACTCCGGTAACCGTAGACAATAAGATTCACTAAACACGAGCTATCTGCAGAAAAGGGTTCTCCAGAATAATAAACACAGTTATTAATGAATAAATATTCTGTAGTATTTCTAAATTAATGTGTATAAATGTATAAATAACCACATGTAAGCACTACATAAATCTGTAATTTGTCATCCTTCTGTGTTAAGATGTAGTTACAATATTTTTCTAGTCTAAAATGAACCACTGAGGCGTCAACAGTGACCAACGGTTATCCCATAATAACTTGCGTCTGCTATTCACTGCCACATATTTGTAATACAACATGGATAATGAGTTCTAGTTTGTTTGATGCTTGAAATGACTACAAAGTTGGCGATAAAGGGAGCTGCACTTCAGTGTCACAAACCTCTTTTTTCTGTTGTGTTACATTAACGAGTGAGCTGAATCGTGTTTATTTAGCTGCGCACTTTGAGGTTTTACTCATGCAGTCAGATCATTTCTGCCTCTGAGAGTTATATAAGACTGAGAGCACAAAAAACATTTCACATCAGACATCTACCCCCAAAATTTGTCTTTGGGACCAAATGGAAATAATTTACTGGTCAGAACTGTTTTTGTTTAGTTGTACTTCCAATTTGAGGAGATTTAAGGAATAAATGCTGACTTCAAATGACTTGTTAGATGGATTGTATCACAGTTAAAGTCGGACAGTGCTGGCAGTGTTGGCTGTTCACCATCATGCATCTGTCCTGCATGAGTCTGCATTTGTGTTCTGTCGTGTTGGACGTGCTAGATAATCTGGTTTTAACTTTGTTATGATCACAAGAACTTGTGAACGTCTTGTCTAATCATCATGCGCGAATGAGCTTGTTTAACACATGTTTGATCAACTGAGAAGGTAGACCTTGATTGCTGCCAAACTTTATCAAGGGTTTTGAGTTTCAAAACCAACTGCGCTTTAAATGTTTATCTATCTATCTATCTATCTATCTATCTATCTATCTATCTATCTATCTATCTATCTATCTATCTATCTATCTATCTATCTATCTATCTATCTATCTATCTATCTATATATATATATATATATATATATATATATATATATATATATTAATGTAATTTCACTTCTGTCTGTTAGGAAGTCTCTACTAAAGTATCTTAATTATCTAAAGCAAACATACTGTAGTGCTGTTGTGGACACAAAGCTGCTTCTGTTCATACTCATGTTTACTGTGGCACCAGAAATAGTATTATTTTTCTTTTTTTGGTTCAATTTTGTGAACTGCTTTACTTTCTTTTCATTCTCCTCATCGCGTCTGCCTGAAGTCTTGTTTTGATTTCTGTGTCGCTGTTGTAACGTGAACAGCATGAAGAATCAGTTTGATCAACCTGCTGACTAAAAAACCTCAAAAAAAGACCTACATGAAATTACTTCCAACCATCTAAGCCTGCTTGAAGCATGCTCACTGAACTCACAGGTAAAACATTACATTAGTTTAGATGAGGCTTCATTCACCCTGGTGGAACAATTGAACACATAGACTGTACAAAAGATCGATAAGACATCAGCAGTTTGTTAGTCGTCAGTCATGCATGCCCAGAGACCGGTCAGTGACCCTCTAGTACCTAACGGTCACTAGGAGGAAAAAAAAGATATTCCCAAAGCTTTTTGGGAAGTGGATGCTGGAGTTTGCTGGCTGTAGCAAAGTGAAAAGGATGCAAAGAAGGTGCTGCACCAAAAACCTTCTTGCTTTGGCTATTTGCAGAGTACCACATTCACCCACAGTTTGAATGAAAGATGGCAAGTCTGCAAACACTCAAAACTGAAACTGAAACTCAAAAATGTGTGATGCAAACTGGAGACAAAGACCATTTCATGTCTTACTGCTGAAATCAACACATTTCACAATGTGCAACTTTTACTCTGAAGGTGAATTTTCTCTGTTTCCAGTTTTAATCACAGTTTGTTTGGTTTTTTTTTTTTTGTTTTGTTTTTTACAATTTCCCAACATTTAGCGATTAGTTGGGGAAGGCTTGCAGATAAATTAGCAATCAGAAGGAGGTTTTCAGTATGGCACTATATACCTCTAAGGAAAGAAAAATGAATAATATATAATAATAATATTCACCCAGCAACATCCAGCTATCTTGAC
Organism: Maylandia zebra; assembly: GCF_041146795.1. Classification (NCBI taxonomy): domain Eukaryota; kingdom Metazoa; phylum Chordata; class Actinopteri; order Cichliformes; family Cichlidae; genus Maylandia; species Maylandia zebra. The sequence continues at coordinate 23,598,879 of NC_135181.1, read as the reverse complement.
CAGCCACTCGTCATAGGGGAATACACATTTTCGAGGCCTGCATGACTGGGTCTCAGCAGTCAATTTCACAGTGACTAGCAGGAACCACTGACAGCGACTGAGCCAATCAGAATACTCATTTGTCCCTAGCGAACGGTGGTTGCCAGGTGGTTGCCAAGCAGTCTCTTGTCCTCTGTGAACGAGGCCTGTTCAGAAGTCTTGCGCTGAACATTTTGGCTTTTAGCATCGTGTTGTTTTGAGACCAGGCATGGTGGGAGAGGACCGTATTTGATCTGTCAATCACAAGTGAGCCCTTCTGTAAACCATGCCCCGCTTTATCATCCTGCCTATTTTTCGAGTTGTAAGTCAGTCTGGTATATAAAACAAAAAGAAAAATGTATTGGCAGCAAAAACATTCAGCCTTCCAAATGAGACTTCACATCCTTTTTTACATATAGCTTATCTTCTGTATGCAACAAGGTAAAAATGACAAAAAGAAATACCTGCATGGACAATACAGAAAGATATTCAGACATACAGGTAAAAGCTTGCTGGGCTTTTCAATATCTAGAAACTTAAACTGTATATGAAGATTATACATATTTGAAAGAAACGATCTGAAACAGAATTTTAAACCTTCATTTATTACCAGACACATTCCTCTTCCTCCTGCGGAGTCATCAGCCATCCTTAACAGTGCATGACGAACTACTGCATCCAGTACAGTCTCATCTCATGAAATTTCATGACATGACCGCAGTGATCAAAAGGCAAATGAGAGCTGTGTTTCCTCAGTAGGAAGGGAATACTTGGGGCAATCATAACTACAAACGGAGAGCAGTTTAGAGGAAAGTTCGTGGGGAAAAAGGCAAAAAACACAGCACATTTACCTTAATCTTTAATGATTTTTGTGACAAAATAAGCCCCATGAGGAGGCATGTTTCTTAAACCGATGCAAAACATGAAGCACAGCTGAATCTGAGGTGGCTACAAGGGAAACAAAGAGGAGAACTGGCGACTTCCTGCTGTTGACGCACTTTGTCTTAGCGTTCATGCCCGTTTTGTGAAATTCTTGCCCACTGTCACATCAGTCGTGCAGCTGTAATCTGTGCATGCCTAACCGTCGAGCTGAACACCCGTTAACTCTCCTGTCTGCTCCTAACCCTGGCTGTCTTTCTCACCTTTTCCTCTCTGTCAAAGTCCTTGCCATGTATGAAAATGTTTTAAAGTGCCCTACTCCTGGCTGCTCTGGACGGGGTCATGTCAATAGCAACAGGAACTCGCATCGCAGGTGAGTGAGTGGCCTTTCGCCGGGCCGCTATCAGCTGATCCACACCTCCATCGTACAGATATCGTCAGTGTGTGTGTGGTTTCAGGAGCACATCTCCAGTCAAACTACTTGCTGATGCTTAGGTCCTGTACTCCATAAACTCTGATATGTTTGCTTTGGCTGAAAGGATTCTGCAAACTCATAACATGAAGTATTACTCATTTTTATTTTTGTTTATTATTATCATTTGTTAGTGTGCAATATGTAAGAAGCATTTACGAAGAAACAGGGATTTAAGTAGGAACTGGTAACTTATAGTTAATGGTATGATATGAATGGCCTTAATTCTGTGGAAAGTTAAAAACATAAATTTTTACATTACATTTCTGTGCCCCATACACCACACACTTATAGAAACATTGGTTTTATCAGCATTTGACCAGCATTTCTGAACAAGTCCACAGACTGGGCATCATTAATCGCTACAGGGGGTTTGGTCATGGACCCCTGCTGTTAGCTAAACCCTAACAGAAATACTGGAAACTAAGAATCAAAGTCTAACCACAGCATAAGTTAAATAATAGTCACAACACTAAATTGCCTCTGCAGAAGTGTTCGTTGCTTATAAAAAGTAAGTATGTAAATGAATAAAAACACAAGTATGTGCAACTTTACTTCTCAGTATGAAGGAAAAAAGTATAGATAACATAATCTATGTAAGTAAACTTCAGTGTTCCCTCTGTGTGGTTCACATAGTCCAAAAACTTGGAAGTTATGATGACTGGTAACTCTAAATCACCCCTAGGCGTGAATGTGAGTCTGATTGGTTGTCTGTGTGGTTATTAAAAATAGCTCTCTGATTGACTGGGTCACCCCACCCCTCTCCTAGTATAAGCTGAGTTTGGCTCCACCACCCACACAACACACTACAGGGTAAGAAGATGTAGCTAACAGATGGATGGAAGTATCAAAGTCCTAAATGCCTGAGTGCAAGTGAAACTCAAGTTATAAATAAGTATTTCAGGTTTTGAAAAATAAAAATGTGTTAAAAGTCCAGCATTAAAAACTGCTGCTCAATTTCACTTGTAGACTGTATATAAAAGAAGGACAGAGCTCCTGTGACATCACCCACTTGTTTATAAAGTGCTAATCTGGGGCTTTACTGACTCTTTCAAGCTGTTGGATTGCTGTTGTTGACTGTTTGGTGCTATATAAATAAAATTGAACTGAGACTTTGTTATTTGCTAGCTTGGTCCTCAGAGTCCTTATAATTCTTCTTCTAGACTTTAATATTAACAACTTTATTTATAAAGAATGGAAGAAAGTACATAAGTACTTTAGTACAGTACAGTCCAGAATTACACCTCCTAAACGGATTATTAACTCTGTTTGCAACATGTATGCCCAAAATGTAGAAATAAGTAAATGAAACACATAAAAATGAATGAATTACAAATCAAAATAACGAAATGAGCACATTCTTGGTCTTGATGCTACAGTCAGAAAGCAAAGGGCTATAATAAATTGTATTTATAAGTATAACAAATTCCTGGCTTAGGGTTTTTTCGCCCATTTTAGAAACCTGAATATAGAATTTAATATTTTTTTATTTATTTTAATATAATGCAGGAAATTTACAGTGGGGCAAAAAAGTATTTAGTCAGCCACCGATTGTGCAAGTTCCCCCACCTAAAATGATGACAGAGGTCAGTAATTTGCACCAGAGGTACACTTCAACTGTGAGAGACAGAATGTGAAAAAAAAAATCCATGAATCCACATGGTAGGATTTGTAAAGAATTTATTCGTAAATCAGGGTGGAAAATAAGTATTTGGTCAATAACAAAAATACAACTCAATACTTTGTAACATAACCTTTGTTGGCAATAACAGAGGTCAAACGTTTACTATAGGTCTTTACCAGGTTTGCACACACAGTAGCTGGTATTTTGGCCCATTCCTCCATGCAGATCTTCTCGAGAGCAGTGATGTTTTGGGGCTGTCGCCGAGCAACACGGACTTCCAACTCCCGCCACAGATTTTCTATGGGGTTGAGGTCTGGAGACTGGCTAGGCCACTCCAGGACTTTCAAATGCTTCTTACGGAGCCACTCCTTTGTTGCCCGGGCGGTGTGTTTTGGATCATTGTCATGTTGGAAGACCCAGCCTCGTTTCATCTTCAAAGTTCTCACTGATGGAAGGAGGTTTTGGCTCAAAATCTCACGATACATGGCCCCATTCATTCTGTCCTTAACACGGATCAGTCGTCCTGTCCCCTTGACAGAAAAACAGCCCCATAGCATGATGTTTCCACCCCCATGCTTCACAGTAGGTATGGTGTTCTTGGGATGCAACTCAGTATTCTTCTTCCTCCAAACACGACGAGTTGAGTTTATACCAAAAAGTTCTACTTTGGTTTCATCTGACCACATGACATTCTCCCAATCCTCTGCTGTATCATCCATGTGCTCTCTGGCAAACTTCAGACGGGCCTGGACATGCACTGGCTTCAGCAGCGGAACACGTCTGGCACTGCGGGATTTGATTCCCTGCCGTTGTAGTGTGTTACTGATGGTGACCTTTGTTACTTTGGTCCCAGCTCTCTGCAGGTCATTCACCAGGTCCCCCCGTGTGGTTCTGGGATCTTTGGTCACCGTTCTCATGATCATTTTGACCCCACGGGATGAGATCTTGCGTGGAGCCCCAGATTGAGGGAGATTATCAGTGGTCTTGTATGTCTTCCATTTTCTGATGATTGCTCCCACAGTTGATTTTTTCACACCAAGCTGCTTGCCTATTGTAGATTCACTCTTCCCAGTCTGGTGCAGGTCTACAATACTTTTCCTGGTGTCCTTCGAAAGCTCTTTGGTCTTGGCCATGGCGGAGTTTGGAGTCTGACTGTTTGAGGCTGTGGACAGGTGTCTTTTATACAGATGATGAGTTCAAACAGGTGCCATTCATACAGGTAACGAGTGGGGGACAGAAAAGCTTCTTACAGAAGACGTTACAGGTCTGTGAGAGCCAGAGATTTTCCTTGTTTGAGGTGACCAAATACTTATTTTCCACCCTAATTTACGAATAAATTCTTTACAAATCCTACCATGTGGATTCATGGATTTTTTTTTCACATTCTGTCTCTCACAGTTGAAGTGTACCTCTGGTGCAAATTACTGACCTCTGTCTTCATTTTAAGTGGGGGAACTTGCACAATCGGTGGCTGACTAAATACTTTTTTGCCCCACTGTAGTAAAGCAGAATTTACATTTGATTACATTTGGTTACTGTTATGATGATGATGATGATGATGATGATATTGTTGACCAGGAGTTTTCAGTATTACTCCAGACTTGATCAGGTGCACACAGATATCTTCAGTTGCAGACTATTAAAATTAAAGAAAGTCTCTCACAAACTTTTTGAAGTGTTTCTTATTATTTAATTGTTAGTGGGTTATATTGTTTGTCATGTGTTATAAATGCTTCAGAAAGCACTAATAGCACAACCATCATCATGAGGTCCAGTTGAGCGAGTCCTTACCTGTCGCTCAGAGCAGAAACAACCAGAATAAGACAAAACTTTAAGTGTAAAAAAACATTAAAAGATTCGAACTTTGTAGAGTTGATTTAAAGGGAGAAAACTGCTAGAAAGAACAAACCCAGTATTTGTAGCTGGCTGTAAACATTGACATTTTAACATGGGAGGTTGTGGGGATTGAAATAATTTTGGGGCGCAACCTCAAGTGGCCATTAGGGGAACTGCAGCTTTTTGACGTGGTGGTTTCAGTTCTCATTTCTGGATGCTTCTGGTTGGGTATTGCTTTGTCCTTAAAACTGCAGAAATATAAATAAGTGCTCAAAATCATCGTAGAATGTGAAATCATAAATAGTGTTTCTGTGTTTTACCTGCCACTGTGGGAGTTTTCCTCTAAACAAGAACAGTTTGCAAAATCAGTTTTGGTTTTAACTCAACTCTGGCACAAAAAAAGTCACATTTTCTTTCAACAGCATGCAAAATGTTGTAATGTATTCCCGTTTAGGTGGAATTGTGGAGAAGGGACTGGAGAAGGAGAACCTGCATCACATCAGCAGTTCAGCTGTTTAACAGGCAGAGCAGAGCATGAAGTGCAGGCAGCACATATATGCACGCACGCACACACACACACACACACACACACACACACACACACACACACACACACAGATACATACTTTTGAATTATGTAAAGTGATTTGCTCACACATACGTAGAGCTTTAGATGACACGCTGTTTCATTCGCACACAGCCTGACACACACACACACACACACACACACACACACATACACACACACACACACACACACACACAGTCAGACACTTACAAATGAGCTCACAGACAGCAGCACATGTGTGCTGGCAGACAGAATACACTCACACACACACATACACACTCAGACATGGCTGCAGGGTGTGTTATGTAGCACAGCTCCACTGGGAAAGGAAACAAAGCACTAGCTAGCTAGCTTAGCTACTGTTAGCCACCAGCTTTCATGTCTGGCAGTCACCATGGAAACGCCTTCATAGCAGCAGCAGTAGCAGGCACTGCCGTGCTGATCTGTCACACACTACTCACACAGTAGCCCTGCCATGCTTTAAAACGAGTGTGTGTGTGTGTGTGTACTAATGATGTTTCATAGCCTCTGTGGGTATGAAGCAATTAGGAAAAGCCCAAAGTGGCAGGAGGGAGAAGCCACATCCCCAACCAATCAGCTTCTCCTTTACCCCTGTTTGCGCCACATGAGGGTCAGCAAGTCACACATTTTAATGACTGGTACATCTCAGAAGTACACAGGATGGAATTTTCCGTCCGACATCAAAAATTTTCTTCTGTTTATTCCAATTTTAATTTGTTTTTAAAGAAATTCACTTATCATTGTTGATGACATTTAATTATTTTCCCCAGAAGACCAAAAGCAGCTGCTTAATGAATGTGATCTAATCTATCACACAATCAGTCAATCACTGCAGCGGCCGATGAGCAGGATTATTAGATTTGTGTTTCTGCTTCCTGTGAGGTTGCACTTGGTTACAGAAGAAAAACAAATTTAATGATTAAAAACGGAGAAGGTGTTACCTTTTAACACTTATCACTGGGAGTTGGTGGGAAGTGACAGTTTTGTTAAGTGGAAGTGTCTTGTGGGACAGATAACCAAACTCTCCCAAATAACTGGAGAATACTCCGTGTGTGTGTGTGTGTTGTTAGTAAAGAGGCATCTGCTAAGAACTATTAATTTAGTCACTTATTCAACCAAGTATTCAGTTGCTGTATAAAGAGTCATGGGAGTAGATCCAGATACAAACACTGTAACAAAACAAATTTCCCACGTGTGGGACTAATAAAGGTTATCTTATCTTATCTTAAACTTTAAAGAGGATGAGATAGAGTGACCAACGAAATAAAGACAAAGGCCCGTTTTGGAACATGTCATTAAGGCTGTGAGGGAGTCTGAATTGGTTGATAAAAGAAAGATCATCAGTTACGCTCGGTTTGGAGCTTTGCATGCAAATCAATTCATAACTTTTATGAATGTTTTTTCTGTATTTTTGATATTCTGTCTATCTCCATTAAAATGGTTCAAGGTTAGAGGTTTTGCCGGTGATGTGTGAAGGAAAAATATGCCAAATCTGTGCTGCTGTTCTGTCAGCTAATCATCTTTGATGATTAGTTGTTTAGTCAGTTTTGTAAATATGTGAAATGGGAGGACAATAAAGAGATACAAGAATGCTGTCACCTGGTCATTTACATACCCTCACTTAGTTTCTAGTCTCCACTTTTACTAGCCTCACATTATTGTTTTGAGCATCACTATGTTGATGTTTTTGGAGCGAGGACATCAAAGAATGCATAGACAAAGATACCCGGTCATAGCTAGTGCTAAATAACAGCCCAATAAAACAGGACAATTTATTTTCTTGCCATTTCCAAACTACAGCTTATTTAAAAGGTACCAACAGCACAACCACAGGCAAGAGGCCTGTTCTTATATGAAGCTGTAAACATTCTGCTTTCATGGCTGAAGTTGTACATTGATGTGGGAGTGGACTAGTGACTAACTTTTTGAGCCAGCCTCAGGTGGACATTAGCTGAATGCCAGTTTTGCACTGGCTTCATTTTCAGCCTAGAATTTTGCAGTTTGAGTGATGTACAGCAGCGGTCCCCAACCTTTTTTGCGGCATGGACCGGTTTATGCCCGACAATATTTTCATGGACCGGCCTTTAAGGTGTTGCGGATAAATACAACAAAAATAAAACTAGTACCAGTACCGAAAAAAAGAAAATTTATTCATAACACACGTGAAAAGACCAAGGAAAACCGAGTAAATGATAAAAACGATAACAAAATAACTCTGAAAACCGATAAAAACCCTGAAAACTATACATTTCACACCTGAGCCTCAACTCTCGCGGCCCGGTACCAAACGACTCACGGACCGGTACCGGTCCGAGGCCCGGGGGTTGGGGACCGCTGATGTACAGAAGCAGGAGTCACAAACATGTCTGTCTGTAAATTTAAGCAATACCTGTTTAGAAAAAAGTCACACAGAAAGTCAACTGATAAACCAGTTTGTCTTCTGGAAAGCAAGTCATAAAGTCAACACAAAGTAGGCCATTTTTAAATCCATAATTCATTTTGAACTGCTGGTACTGACAGCTGAACCGCTCTTCATTGAGAGCCAGATGCTGCATGTGTGTGTGCGTGTGTTGGTACAGTGTGTAACCAGGCCGTGTGCTGTCTCCCCCTCCCTAATCCTTCAGTCTGTCCGGCTGTCCCATCGCTGCTGCAGAGAAGATGGCGAAGGTCCACGAGAAGACTCACTCAACTGACAGCGGCAGTAAGACCAATCAGGCGTCAGACCGTGTCCTCAGGTACCGCCCACTTCAGTACAGTAAAGCAGCATATTTTGAATTCTGATAGCTTAGCAAGGGATGCCGAATTGCTCACTGAACTCTGAATATGGTATGTTATGGAAGCATTTTTTTTCTTTGGGGTTTTTTATATCTGGGATGTTGAATGGTGCAATGAAATTCCCACACATACAGCTCCAGATCATATCAAACATAAGGAACTGGGGATGCAGAACAACTAGTAATCCTCATTATATCTAGGTGCAGGTCACTAGTACTGTACATTCAACCACATGTGTGACTAGTTCAGATATGGTGGGAATTCCGGAATCAAAAACTATCCTGTGAATAATTAGCAAACACAAACAAAAAATTTTATTACTAAAAGTTTGCACTTATTTTGATGGAGAGCATCTCGCACCACCTTAAATGATCGGGGCAAGCTTAATAGTGTCTTTAAGCTTGAGACTTGCAAAATATTCCATAACAAAGAAAACCTTCATTGTTTTCTATTTGATGATGCAAAATGGTTTAACAATTTCCTGGTATATTTCTGAGTTGTAAGGCAATCTGGGAATATATGTTGCCTTTTTTAAACAGAATGTACTGAAAGCTGAAAGGATGTCAGCTAGCAACTAAATAAAAAGCTGGGCTTAAATATTCTTCCACAAAACAGAAACTCACCATCTTCTTCCACTAATTACCATTCGAAGTTTTTTAGGGATGCTGAATGGTGCAGCCAATTTTTTGGCGTAAAGGTAAATAACACAGACTGTTATTAGTTCTTTGAAAAAACAAAACAAATATAAAAAAAAACCCACTTTTTAATCCGAAGTAGGGATGCTAAATGGTGCAGTGAAGTTCGATCCCAGCCTTATTTACCCTCTGGCTGCCTTTCAGACCAATGTGTTTTGTGAAGCAGCTGGAGATTCCTGAGTATGGCTACAAAAACAATGTTCCCACCAGCACGCCACGATCCAACTTGGCGAAGGAGCTGGAGAAATACTCCAAGACCAGCTATGACTATGGCGGCTATGATGCCCAACACGGCAGCTACGGAAAGAGAGGTCTGACGACCAAGTCCCACCACCACGGACGAGACACCTCCCCGAAGGGGTTCGACGGTGAGAAGAATGAACATACACAATTGCAAATCATCGGTCCCACATTTAGATCATGTGACAACAATTTATCGTATATTTTGATTGGTGATTTGCGTCTTTTGTTTGTACGGGGTCTGACATTCTTCTTACCTTTTGAAGAATATTGGAGATATTTATTTGAGTTAATGATGGATCCATGTGTCTAAAAAATTTATTATAGGTAAATTCAAAATCACCGTAAAAACCATGGTCAGGCTTATTGTGATTCCTTTTTTTGTTTGTTTGAAAGGAAAAAGAATCCTTCCAGATGATCCCACTCTTAGGGATTACTATTCATTTTCCTGTTCTGAGGAGAACATTTTGTATCCGATGTTAAAAGCATTATAACGTGCACAACGACACATGCTCTGTGCTGCTTGTCTTCTCTTTGTTATAGAGCTAAAAACACTGATGTTTTCGGCCTCTCCACATGGCTGGAGCAGAGTTATGGAAATGCCAAGCTAAGAGCCTGCCTCCTCTGAGCAGAGGATGGAGGGATGGAGGGAGGGAGGAGGTACAGATGGAGGGATTGTGAAACAGGAGAGATAATGGAGGCGAGCCCTGTTTCTTTGGCTGGGAGCCATTAGTGAGAAGCAGGCAGGAGGGAGATTTTTAGACGAGGTGTCTGAGCTCCCCTCTGTCACGACTCCCTCCCTGCCTCCCTCCTTTCCACCATTCTTCCCTCCATCAGCATCGTTCCGGCCTGCCGAGGCCGGATTCACCACCACGCAGCGTCTTTCTCTGGCTTTGCCCAAACATCTGTTTCTCTGTCTTATGTTGAATGACTCTATGTCTCCCTACTTAGCGCATAAGGCTGGTGTTCATATATGTTTTCTATCTGGCAGCAAATCCTTTAAACAGACCAAAAATGGCCTCTAAATACTTTGCTTATTGTTCCTGTGGGTCCATTTTTACATACTGAAGATACAAATATTGTAAGTAGTTACTTTTTAAAAAAAAGGTCAGTTATTTTCTGGGACAGCTGGGCATTGTATTCTTTCTTTTTTTTAGCAAATGTTACTCACAAAGAAGGAAATGCTGCAGTTCTTAGAATTTGTTCCAAATAAAAATCAGATGTAGACATCCAGTCCAAAGCATTTTCAATTCAGTTCTGAGGCAGGAACAGTCTTAAGATATGTTATCTTGATTTACGAGCTCTGATTTTGGCAAAGTGACCAAAAAAGTTGAACAACTTCAACAATCTCAGGCACTGAGCTTGTTTGAATTTTAGTTTGGAGTGGATTCTTGTTCTGGTCAATTCATTGTTTCCCCACTTAATCCTAGAAAGCCTTAAATTTCAATCTGTTTCTCTCGCTCTTTCCCCTCACCAGTCTGTCTTTTTTATTGCATATTCTTAAAAGCTAGAGGATCTCTCTGCAATTTTAAACCCCGTGCAAAAAACCCATCTGCTGAACAGCTTGGCCAAAAGCCAGCATCAGCCTAACAAATCAGCCATACTTGTGTGCACCCCTGCAGCTAAGCGCTACTGTAAGACGTCCAGCCCGGCCAGCAGTACGACCAGCAGCTACGCTCCCAGCAGCAGCAGCAGCCTGAGCTGTGGAGGAGGAGGAGGTGGAGGAGGAGGGGGAGGCGGTGGAGGTGGAAGCAGCGCCAGCAGCACCTGCAGTAAGAGTAGCTTTGACTACACCCACGACATGGAGGCGGCCCACATGGCGGCCACGGCCATCCTTAACTTGTCGACACGGTGCCGGGAGCTCCCGCACGCTCTGGGAGGGAAACCCCAGGACCTGCTGACACAGGTAATCTGAGGCGCTGCAAGTAAAAATGGGATGCCTGCCTTATTACATCACATCCCTAAACAATGGCAGGAGTGGGGGAAAAATAAGACAAGGCAGCTTTGTCTAGAGAGCGCAACTCAGAGACGAGCATTAGGAAAACATATCTAAATGTAATTTTGCCTAAAATTCTTCATACTCGTGTCGGACTTTTGGGTTTTAAGATATATTATTGACACATCAAATTTATTCTTTCACCATTTTATAAAAAAGGTGACATAAGGCTATGAGAAGAACATTCAAATCGATGTTCGATATTTTTAACTATTTGTATGATTATATTTGACTGATTTCCCAAAAAATCTCATCTCCAGAATTATTCATACTCTTTCTCTGTAGCCTTTATTTGTAGCTGCAGCCTCCAAGTACTTTATGCAGTTGAATATATTTCTACACGTCTCCACAATGATTTTGGTGAACTTCTCCAGGTCCTCAAAGTTTGAGGGTTTCTTTGCCATGATCTTGGTCTTTAGTTCTCTCCAGAAATTCTAACCGGGCTCAGGCCGGTGCGCTGGCTTGGCCACTCCAAAATATTTAGATTGTTGTCTGCAAATTGTTCCTTTACTAATTAGGCCATATGTTTTTGGACTGTAATCTGGTTAGATGGTCCATGCTGCCCAAGAATGCTGGATGAATGATTTTAATGATTCCTTCAGCTTTTAAAAGGTTCATCTGGGTCCATCCCGCCTTAGTGTTTGACCAGTGAGACTGTGTTTTCTGGGTGAATGCTTCACATTTCTTTCACCAAACAAAAGCCACATCTCTGTGGCTGAAGAGTTCCCATCTGACCATAACACTGGCAACCAAAATTGTAGCTCTGTCAGAGCTACAGAAACTAGATGAGCTTGTGTGTGCCTGTGTTGGAGGAGTGGTCACTGTCCATGAAAAGCCCCCTTGGATAGTGTTTGCTGCTGTATCTTCTTGAAATCTGTGTTCTGGTGTTGCTCAGATTTTGTAGAATAGTCTTAGTTGTGATGTGTGGGTTACTGCTGGCCTCCCATAACACACTTCTTCCCAGATGGCGTGTAACTTTGGGCTTTCTACGATGTCTCTTCAGGTTCTTGACTGTGTGGAATATCTTGTTCTTGTTAATGATGCTCTGTGGGTACAGGGACCTGGAATCATTTGGATATGGCTTTGGAGTCCATGGCATCCTTGACAACAATCAAAATATGTGACCAGAGCTCCTCACTTAGTTCTTACTCATAGCACATTCTAGTGCTGACCATGAACTGGCAGCATTTTTACCAGCTCCCCTCAGCTTCTCGGCTTCTGGACTTTTCTAGAAATTGACATGGATTTCTTGCCTAACATTGCTGAAAATACCTAAAATACCTACACTGTAAAGAAACAATAATCCTAATATTGAGGCAGGTGAAGAATATGAATCATTTTGGACAGCATGTACAAATTATTATAAGTATTAGTATTTTTATTGTTATGCCCATTGTGTAAAATCAACATGCATCTGGAACATTCTATCACAACTACAATAAACTGAATAAAGTAAAATTTCACCCCTGAGCTTTCATGTAAAAGATTTCACAGGAGTACGAATAATTATGGGCATTACTGTTGATACAAATAGAATAAAATCATTTAGGCTAGCATATAGTAAGATAACAGTTAGATTGCAGTGATAGTAAAAGTAAAGGTGCAAAAAAGAAACAAATCAAAAGTAGTAGAAAAGTAGCATCACATTTAAGCATCACCTGGAAGTCTAGGAAATGTAACTGGATGCCAGCAGAGCAGGAGTTTAGTATGGAGAAGGGTTTATACAGGTCTTCTGGTTTGGCAGCAGCTTTTTGAATGACCTGAAGACTGAAAACATTTAAAACCTCTGTGACTGAGACTGTGTGTATACTAGCCTGTAACCTCCTGAGAACTTGTTAGAAATGATAAAATAAGCTTTTTTGAAAAAAAGCAACAATAATCACATAACAAAAATAAGCCCTCTGAATACCTCACCAGTATTCAGATTCCTTTGCTCTTCAGAGTCCAGTTGGCGATCTGGATGACAGCGGGGCGGTGGATGTGGCTGGTCAGCCAGGTGGCCCTGAGGGCAGCGGGACGGTGTTAACCCCGCTGCAGCCGATGTCTCCCCAGCGGCAGGCTCTGCTCAGCAGCCGCTGCTACCAGCTGAGCGACACCGACTGCTGGGACCTGCCCGTCGACTGCAACAAGATCAAACGTTTGGGAGACGAGCAAGACCACAAAGAGGTAACGGGAAGGTCTACACTGTGCAACACTTACAGAGCTTAGAATGAGCATTATGGGAATGAGGTTAAATACAACATGATGTTATTACAGCTTATATAGTTAATGAATGCATTAATTATACATACAAACAACTCTGACATGATACTTTTACTTCTAGAACTTATCATTTGGATGTTATGAACAAAACCTCAGAAATCACAGTTTGCACATATTATAAAGCTACTATAATATAAAATACAATATTTAATACAACACAATATAATATAAATATAATATAAAAGCACATTAACACCTAAATGTTCATAGTTAGAATACATTTCTGTTATGACGATGTTTCCAGAAATTATTATTATTATATTTTTTTTTTTGGGATGCGTTCAATTTAAAAAATTTTATTTGCAGTGCTGTTCGAATGTGTGTTTTTGATGCTGTTTGTCTGCCTGCAAGGTTTTTCAAAATCTGCCAAGTGAAATTTCATGAAACTTAGTTGAAAAGAAGAGCACTGACAAAGCACGTCTAAACATATTTCATTAAAATAGATCATGGGCCTTGGTAGAAGGTGTGTTTTTGTGGTTGATCTGATATCCTCGTGTTGGTGTTGTTCCCAGATCATCATACTAAATGTTCCAGGATCAACATTGCAAGTGACCAATCAGAATGTTGTGACGTCATACTTTTGCGACTTCGGGAAAAACCGGCGTAAAACAAAAAACTGTACTAAAGCTGCGTGAAACCGCCTCTGTCCGCCGATCAACGGACCCTGACCCTAACCCTAACCGTAACCCTTTAATAAACAGTAAGCAGAATTGATATTGTCCTTGCAACATTGGAATTTTATAAATGCACGAATGGCTTGGCGCGCAAAGGAATAACGTCACAACAATGTGATTGGTCACTTGCAATGTTGAACCTGGAACAACATTTTCATGATGGTCTGGGAACAACACCAACACGAGGATATCAGATCATCCGTGTTTTTGTAGGTATTTGAAAGTTTCCTATAAATACTGACTTTTTATCATAGGGCGATTAAAAAGTCCTGACACTGTTGAGTTTATTTTCTGTTATTGTTTCCTCACAAGAGGTCTCCCGATTCACTGATATCGTTAAATAGACTATGATGCCCTTTTACAACTTGATGCTGTTTATTATTTTACTTTTTAGAGTAGCTTTGCATAAGTCACAGATCAAAATGAGCCTTACAGCCTTTTTCTAGCTTTTTTTCATAGCCTCTATGAAAAAAGCGCTTTTAGCTCCTTCCTTTAGCCTTCGCTGCGGTGGAATAGTGGAATAAAATCGATGGGTGGATGCAAATTCAGATATTCCTCTACAAATAGTGACGTAGTGTAGTATGGTGATTAAACGATACTGCATCTGTAACATCTGCTTGCAGTTGAAAGTGGTCACCTAGAGGTTGAGTGTGCAACACCCTGAGGCTCTGTAGTAGCTGTGGCAAAGAAATACTTACAATCACAAGGAGGTTTACTAGTGTGCCTTTGCCATTAGATGCCCATATAAGGATAACCCCTCCCAATGACATCATACAGAGCCAAGAGTAGAAAAAAAAATTGAAACTGGGTGTTTAGAGCAGTAGAAATCCTGAGCTTTCAGCTCAAAGGGACTACTTGCACATACACTGACATCATCATTTCAAACTTTGGCCATGTGTAAAATGGGCGTAGGTTATATATATATATATATATATATAGGTTAACTTTAATAAACTCAAATAAAAAATGCAGCCTTTGTTAAAACCTTGTTAGCTTGTTGTAGATGTTGAGCTGACCTGCTGTGCACTGACTTACAGACCAAATTACTTAAGCAACTCATTTGAAATTATGTGACTTGTAGGAAATAAACAATTATTTATTTGTAGCAACTGATATACGTCGTTCAAAGAGCCTTCATTTGAAATTATAAACCAGTTATGAGGAATTTTCTGGCTTTCAAATCAACTTTTATCTGAAGTTCTGCAAAATACTTTTCAGAATCGCTGATCACATTAGCAGCATCTACACTACATATTTAAAATCTACTGATTTAAATGCAGCAAAGAAGACTAGAGTTTGGTGTATTTAGTGTTGCGGCAGATTATTACACAGCTTGCAGGACTCGTCTTTACAGGAGGTTCTGCACCACTCTAAGTAGTTTATATAGAAACGCAGCAGGGAGCAGATTAATATTTACACTGACACAAACTAATGTAGAGAGTAATTTCTGTACTACAGTATGCTTGATTAAAACTTAAAATATTTAATGATATGGAGGCAGAGACACCTTGAATTTTTCATTTTAGGATTAAGGTGACAAGTGCTTTGAATAAGTAACCTGAAGAGGTGGAAGTTAAATATTTTTAGGCCACGCTAAAGCTCTAAATGTTGCTCTTGCTGCACTCTCTGCCCTTACAGTTATGATTAAGGGTTTTAAGCACTTGATTTAAGATTTATTTAGGCCCCTAATCGTGCAAAGTAAGGATAATTTCAAGCATGAAATTGAGAGATTTAAGGAACCCAGAGTTTATATTATGTGTTCATGCATAGATTAGAAGATGATCATAGTTTATAAGCTGTTAGAAGGGAATCCTTATTCTGCGGTGCAAAGCAGAAAGGGCCATAGAGAAGTTCTGGGCTTATTTTTTGCGAGGGTGTACTTCTGGTTGCCGATTGTTACGCATAATTTTTGCATCACTTTACATACGCAAGAGGAAATTTTGTGAGTTTGGAAGGGTTTATTATGTTTGCATGCACTTCTTCACCAACCCAAGGCATTGAAATGGCACAGAACGATGGTGCTTGCCAAAATTGTACATCGCCGCTCAGTTTCTGCTGTTCACCCCTCACCCTGGAGCCACCAAACAGACACAGTTCAACAAAAGAATAATAAAGAAAGACCGCTGAAGAGAGAGATTGCAAAATCATATAAAAGAAGAAACGCCATCACACATCTCACACAAGAGACTTACAGCCGAGTGTATGAGTGAAAACAAAGAAACAGAGCTTTATTGCTGTTAGTTACCTCAGTGATGTTATTCTGCCAAAGCATAAGTAATTTAAACTTTAAAGTCGAGCTGTGTCTTTTTTTAAGCCTTTAAATAACACTTTATAGTAACCATCACATATAAACTGTAATCGTTAATAAAACATTAATAAGTAATTATTTCGTTTTTTTTAAAAGTAGATATTGCACAATGCATCAGTTTTTTTAGACATTATTTTTGGTGATAAAAGTTTCATTTGTATTTCTCGGGGCATCAAATGTTGTTTAGTTTGTGTTGCTGTTCTTATAATCATGTGTCTTATTTTGGTGAATCTTTGACATGCGAAGAGCAGATGAGGAGGACAGAAAGTCAGACACAAGAATGGGATAAAGAATAAGTTAAACTTTCAAAATAAAACTCCTTTTTAAAATGTTATATAGAAACAAAATGGACTTTATTGTTAAACATGGCAGAGAAGTCCAATTTATTGATCTGAGTAATGGCCTGGCAGCTGTGTCAGAGCACCTGTCACTGAAGATGGCGACGCCCCTAACTCCGTTATACAGTTGGATGAATGATTTTTTTTTTTTAAAGCACTGATATGGAGGGGGAAAGATACTTATTTCTGCTGTAAAGTTGGAGATATTAACATGAGAGTCTGAGGAATTATACACTTTCAGAGTCAGCCTCAAGTGGCCATTAGAAGAACTGCAGTTTTGGTGCCTCTGCACTGGCTTCGTTTTTCAGCTCTGGAGGTTACTGCTTGGTCTGCAGAAACTGGGTCTTTTATTTTGAAAAGATACTTCTTTTTTTTTTTTTATCCAGCTCCTTGGTGTAGCCTCCTAAAAAATAAGTAAATAAAAAAACAAGATCTGACTATTTTAAGCAAGTCAGCATCTAATATATAATCTAATATCTATAATATTAGATATATTAAATATTAAAAACCTGTTGAATTAATTATCCACTTTCCATTTATGAAGATTGTTGTTATTGTGTTACCAGTCTTTAATACACTACTGTGAAATTAACTTTATATTACACACATAAAAGGGAAGTCGCTCGTGCTGCGGAGATGCGATAGATCAGAGAAAATCTTACAATGTGGCACGGAACAAAAGGATCAATCGGCTTTAGTCTTTTAGAACAAAAAGTTGTGATGCAATACAAGCATAAATAGGGTTACAGCTCTTCATCACAGCCGTTACAGTCCATCCACGTTGTCAGTGCACTGCAACACTAATCTAAGATCTAAGTGAACAGAGACAAAATAAGTTTGATAAATGGGTTTTAATCTAAAGTTTCTGGGGAGTAAAAGTCAAGAATTTCCATTTTTATCTCATGCAAGTTCAAATTTCTCTGTGCAGTTTGATAAATAACCCTGGCTGATAGGGTGGATGCAGACAGGCTCTCCGGAAGGCTCAGTGCGCTCCCATGTGGCCAGAAGCAGCACTGCATGGTTCAGACTAAATGAACGCTTCAGGAGCTCACACACGGTGCATTAAAATACTGAATTACAGCACTAATACATAAGTAAAACACGATAGATCATCGGCACGCTTTCAATCCTCACAGATCTGATATCACACAGAGCAACCCATGCAGCAAATTGCTACATTTGCCTCGTTGGATTTAGAGCGCTGGAGTGAAAGGTTTTAATCAGGAGAGTAATTGCGTTTGTTAATGAAGCACGACATTGCAGAGGAGGCCGGAGCCCAGAGCGAGGCGTCTGATGGGATTTTCTCCAGACAGTCCACAACGATTTCTGCTCCCGACTGAGGAGGTGTGATGTGTGGACTGCAGAGCAGACTGCAGTGTTCTTAGAGCCACAAAAGCTTTTTGTTCACAAACTGCTGCAGAAAGAAGCTCGACCTGGTTAACAAGCAGAGAGACACGCCTCTGACACCTGTGCTGGGAACACATTTACCTGGAAATCATCTGGCAACCAGTACAGATCTGCTTATTATGACCAGAACTTCAGGGACACTAAATTGATATGACTCATACAGCTACATTAAAAAAGGGCCTAAATGCTATAAATCAGGCTCTTCTTATTAGTTATTCGTACACACATAAATGCCATAGCACTCGATTTATGTCCACAATAATTCCCTGGTATGTTTATAATTTGTTTCTTAAAATTAAATTTATATAAATATGTTTAAAATGTTCCACCACACAGAGAAAAAAACATAATATACATAAAGCACAGCTATATAACAAACCTGTAGGTACATATAGGCTGTTTATGTGTAAACAGCCTATATGTATGTTTTCAGACCTTATGCTTGGTAGCTCTCTGGGCACTGACACACTACGCTGATCTAAAAAAGGCCAAATGTTTTCTAAAACACTGATTATAATGCACTTTTTTAGATCTATATACCAAATACATTCCTGAGGATTCTAGAATATTTTTTTAAACTTAATGTAAGGAAACACTCCATATTTTATTCAACTCATGTAGAATGAATCAGGTTTTCTTCTGAATTTTTGAGATAAATGTGTTGTGTGTAACTAATGTGAGAATCGTTTCAGTCATTTTTTTCTCTCCTAATCCTGCTTTTAACTGTTTTATATATAACGCACATGTTGTAATCTGCACATTTTTATAAGTTAGCCTTTAAAACTTTCAGATTGTAACATTTTGGATGACACCTAAAAAGTTTTCACTTTGTGACATATTGATTATTTTTTTTTACATAAATGAGATGAAGCCCTGTTGTGGGTTAAAATCAGCTAAACTACAGTGGAGGGTAATATTCTTACTTACGGCAGGAAACGTACACGTATGAATGACAATAGCACATATTCTGTGAGATGACATAGAAGATTTATACATTCTGACATTAAATTCACAAACTTAATGTCTGACTTTTTAATGTTATTTCTTTACATATTACCCTCTTCGTTTGCATCTGTAGTTATTTTTTATTTCAGTAAATTAAAATGTTCTTTTAATTCTGACTTTTTAATTTATTTTAATTACTTCTAAAGTTATGGAACACAAATTAATTTACTATATCATAGCGATGTGTTCAGACATGAGGAATGTCTAATTAATGTTACAGGGAATCTAACGACTGTTTCACTGAGGATAACATTATCTTTGACTAAGGAAAACCTAACATTACCTGATAATGCTGTTTTCACATAACCTTGTTGTCTCCTGTGTTTGAAATGGGAATGTGTTGTGAAGTTTGTGTAAATTTGCAAACGAAGAGCTTTTAGTGACGCGCTGTAGTCGGCTTATTTCTCGTCCTTACACCAGAGCGACGAGCTGGATCCCTTCCAGGAGCTGCTGGACGAGCAGCACTACCCGGCCGAGGTGACCATGCCCAGCCCCAAACACCACAAATACCTGCCCTGCAAGGAGAGCAAGAAGGAGCTCATCACGTAAGTAATCCGACTGCTGCACGCTGTTACCCAGCAGCCTCTGAGCCAAACACTCTCACGTTCAGGTCGAAGGATGGCGAGAAACCCTCAGTCAAAGGCAGCTGAGGTTCACTATGCGCTATATGTCACTTCACTTTCCTGTCTCATTAAATTGATGGTGCAGCAGTCTTACAAAAGTACATAAATATAGACATAACCCTGAAACATCAGCAGATAGCAAAGACAAACAGCACGAGTTTGAAGCGGGAACGAAACTAATTAGCAACCTTGTAAATTTAGAAACGGAGATCGGCACATCAGTACGTGTTTTAGTCTCCGTGGTGTTTCTGATCTCGTTGAGAGGCTTCATCAGATGTGACACAGGCGTTCGCACCATCTTCTGTCGCCAGCTGCCGAAGAGCCAATAAGACAAAGGCTAACAGCTCAGGATTATTAATGACAGGAATTCACAGGCCAAAAGAAAAAAAAATAGTTTTCATCATTTTTTATTGATATATTGCTTTTCCCCTCACTGTAGCTCAATAAGTGCAGACACTTCACAGCGCACACGTATCAGGAGATGTGTGTGATATAAACAAGTAACTGTGGAGGAGCTTGCTTCGCTTCTTTGCTATGCATAGCATGTGTCCTGATCGAGCCTTTTCTTTGGGGTTTGGGCAACTGGCCAAATTGTTTTTACTTTCATCAGCTTGTGTCACGGGCGCTCGTGTAAGCAAATAAAATCTGAAACTCTTGACTATGAGGCAGGCGTCTGAGTTGGAGGAGGGTCAGACATCAAAATCATCCCAGAGCAGTTTCCCTTAATTGATCTGGTTAATTACTTTGAAGACTGCATAACAACCAACAAACAAAATAAGTAAGACTTCAGGCTGTGAATTTTTTGCATGAGTGAAGCAGGATTCATGTGAGGACAGAGAAAATCTCTGTTATGCGTGTTTAGCCTAATCGTTCCCTACAGAGGCTCATCACTTCTGCGCTGCAAAGTTTACGTTTTACTTCTGCTTAGATGTTATTTGACCTGTTTCAGCAACTTCAAGTTTCTTTCATTTCAAAAATTTTAAAGAAAAAAATTAATTCTCGTAGAGATTTTAGTATTTCCACACTTTGGATTGTGAAATGTGGAAACATGATACACTCAAAAAAAAAAGATTCTTTGTCATCAGAGTCTAAGGAGCTTGGACGGAAGCGACTGGACTTCTTTAAGTTAAGAGTCGCAGGTATGTAAACCATAGTGGGGAGCAGATGAGCCAAGGTGTGAAAAACGGCATGGGTCATTACCACCAGGGTTTAGGGTGAAACTACTTTGAGACCTAACCTCATTCTACCATGTGACCTATAGAGGTCACCTGACACCTGGGAAAGGATCTTAAGACTCCACAGTTGGTGTCGTGAGCCACCTCCTCTGTTCAGTGATGGACAATCACAGTGGACATGGATGGTCTCTTTTACCCTGCTTTCAAACCATCTGGCTTCCCGTCAAAAATGTGAACATTGGCATCTTCAAAAGGCTGAACAGCTTAACCCATAGTATAAAACTACATGTAATCAGATTACTTTCATTCAGAATTTGGGACACAATTTGGCTGTTACTCCTGACTCATCATGTTTGGTGTGAAGAATAGTGTTTTGTCCCAAATCCCGATCTTTTTCCTAAACCAGTTACTTCATCATCAAAAAAAAATCATCAGCCATCAGTTAACATAACACCGTCAAGAAAGAGGACTTCTATCTATGAAGTGTATGTTAGCTCCACTGTTTTGTTCACTGACCATAAGTAAGGCTATTGTTTTCCAAACAAATGATGCACTTTCTTCTTGTTCCTTGCAATCAAATTCAAATTTTATTTGTCTCACACACACACAACCATACACAGTATGACATGGGGGTGAAATGCTTGTAGCTGTGCAATGCCCGACCATTGAATGACAGTGATTTTACAGTATTTACAATTTACAGGTTACTACAAAAATTTACAAATTAACTTAGAAATTTACAGTAAAAAATGTGCAAATAGCAGAAAGAGATTATAAAGATTATAAATTATAGGAAGTGTGCATAAAGAAAAACCAGAGTGCGTGTGGTGATGTGATGTGTGTGAGAGTCCAGTCTTATAGTGATGTAATGTGTGTGGGAGAGTCCAGTCCTACGCCTGGTTCAGGGTCCGAATAGCCTGGGGGAAGAAGCTCCTCCTCATTCTCTCTGTTTTGGCCTTAAGGGAGTGGAAGTGCTTCCCAGACCTCAACAGTGAGAAGAGTCATCAAATCAAATAATCAAGTAATCAAACGTCTTCAGCAGAAGGTGTTTGGTCTTTGGGAAGGAAGGTGTTTGTCAGATCCAAGTCCTTTTTCTTGTGCTTTTGTGTGCTGTTTTTGTAACCAAATAGTTGAACTTAAACCCAACTAATGACTTAGAAATCAAACAAACTGTAAAACTCAAATTTCTAAAGGAAGCACAAATCTTGGTATCCTGGCTAGTAAGCCTTTGGCTTATGGAGTTCATTTTTCCAAGTAAAGGCCTTACAGTATAGTGAGAAGCTCATCAGTCAGGCAATCCCCTGTAAGTGACTGATTGGCAACAGTAGTGAGGAAGAACTGCCCTTTAACAGGAAGAGACCCCAGATTTAGTGGAGCAACCAGAGGAACCCACAAACAATAAGCAGGACAGACACAAAATACAAAAGATGACAAATGTTAACGACACCTGGCGCGAGTAGCACAGTGCTGCCACAATGCTGGTGGTGAGTTTCACCAGCACCACCTAGGTGCTTGCCATAGGTCTGTAAAACAGGATCTTTATGTCACAGTGGCCAATGTTCCTGCAGCCAGTCCAACAAGGCACTGTTGCTAAAAAGAAAAGAAAAATAACTCTTGTGTGTAACAGTGAGACACAGCCATCGTCGGAGAAAACCACATTATGTGTGGCCCTGGGATGAGAGCATGTTTGTAAAACTGTCGGTGGTGTTAAAGTAATAGTGGCTCTTCTCCTCCTGCAGGTTGTCAAGCTGTCAGCTGGCCGACAAGAACATCCGCGGGATGATGACCACTAACTCACAAGAACTCAAGTGAGTCAACAGGATCAGTGTATCACTGGTGTGTTGTTCTCAGCAGAGTGGAAAGTGTGGGAAGGAAAGAATGTTAAAAATATCGACTGCTGTCCATTCAGTGTCCTTTCATTTAAAAGTGTGTAACTTTTTCTATGGTTGGATTTAGAGCCCGCTCTTCTCTGGTTCATCCGTCATCGGTTTTCCTAAAACCATTTCTTCCTGTCTATGATGCTTTGGGTACCACTCTAATGTGTTACTGTAATTGATTTGTGAGAACTGCGAGTGTCTGATGTCAGACATTCACGGAAAAAGAAAACATTTTTCTGGATGTAGTCTTTCTTTTTTTTTTTTCGACACAGGAACCATTATGTGATAATACAGTTGTTTGATCTTGTATTTACTCCTCAGGTGTCCAACGCCCGGCTGTGATGGATCTGGACACATCACTGGAAACTATGCCTCCCACAGGAGGTACATTCGTAAAGACTATAATATACAACTGCGTGCATGAAATCACAGACAAACAAACAGCAACAGTAAACCATGCTTCACTGAACGCACATGTTTTAAGTAATTTTCTGTTCTGCAGTCTCTCCGGTTGTCCACGAGCCAAGAAAAGTGGCATAAAAATCCTCCACAGCAAAGAGGACAAAGACGATCAGGAGCCAATCAAGTAAGGAGATATTTTGGAGATATGTCACAGCCTTAATATTGAGAATATTGGAAAGTGTCAGATCTAAGCTTAAAAGTAAACCCAAGCAAAATGAGGGGCAAAGACAGTGCCACTCAAAAAACTACCAAAGCTCTGTCATTGAGACATTTAAATATCTGGATAGATTCAAGGTTGTGCATTCATTTAAAGTGAATGCACTTCTTAAATATTTTCCTATGATGTATGAGGCAGTTTTTGCCATATTTTATCAGCTTCTTCCCTGGTGTTGTTAAACTGTCTGAGACAAAGCAAAGAACAAGTAAAAAAAAACAGATTTCAGACCAGTAACTGAGATGTTGCTCATAGATTTTATGTAAGGTCCACAAATACAGGGCTTAGGTGTCCTGTTTTTTAGACCTTACCACTATATTAAAGCTTATAGAACAATAACAGCGCTTTAGAAAAGCAAATTCTAGTTTCTCTTAAAAGTTTTTTTGCTGCTGTTGGTTTTATTCATGCTCATCAGCATCTTTATGTTCCTCTCTTAAATGTAAAATAATTATTTTAAGGCAGATATTGGATTTTAAGAGAATAAATCTTTGAAACAACACCTTGCCAAAAAATACAATAAGTCAGAGAGAACAAAACATTTAGTGATGTCAAACTCTGAGGGGGGCATTCTTTGGGTTGTGCAGGCTTGTTGGTGAGGTCAGTGGGATTGGAATCTGGGGACTTTGGAGGTGTTGTGGAGGATTGCTGCACATGCTAATGGATATATGAAGAATTAAAATAACAGGTTAAACTGTTGCCGTGTATTTTAAACAGGTAGAACAGGATTCTCATCTTCTGACAACTTTTTTAGAGAAAAGAGAGAAGGTGCATCAGTTAGACTTTTCAAATCATCAGCAAGGAGGAAGGACTGGCTTGTTTCGTTGCCTCTTAAAAGCACATTCCAGGTCCCATTATTATGCATTTTTTTTGCATCAAGGTCAAAGCACTTTGTTAATGACAGGTTCATCCATCATCCCTCTCTTAAAATGCTGCCTATGTAGACTGACCTTTCTAACTTTTGCAAAGAATATTGCAAAAGCGGGGAGCCGCGGTCAGTGCTGCACTCCACCTCCGGCTCCCAGCAGACCAAGTCCAATAAAGGTTAGCGCTAGTGAGCCTTTGACATTTGTGTTAAAGCTGAGCCATAATGCTAAGCCAATACGACCTTGTGAATAATCTAAAGTTCAGCTTGTGTCAGTCTGTAGCCAGCTGCCGCCGCCGCCTCTGTTCCATCCACCATCATCATTAACAGTAGAATCATAATTAAGCTTAACCTGAGCTCGGCTGGGGAGCGGCCTGTGGACGCTCGGCTCATTCTAATCAGCCCAAATGTCACAGCGAAGGGCGTTTTGGGATGCAGGAGGCAGAGCTGAGTGTCTGGAAGCTGAGGTGGTGATAGGCGTTTGTCCTGCTCATCGTTACGCTGCTGTGGCCTTGAGGCCTTGGAAGGGTGGGGGAGGATTGTAGATGAGGAAGTGAGTCGTGACTCAATGTCCTCCCCCATTCATCAAGAGTCCTATGGAGTGCTGTGGACAGTTTCTAAAGCAAAGTGTTTCTGTCCAGCTGATCAAAGAGCTGATGATGGTTAGTGTGGCTGGCTGCGTTAGTCTTTTCTTAAACTAAAGCTTTTTGGAGGTGACAAGACTTCACTTCAGGTTAGAACTGTGGAGTGTTTTCAAAGGAGCTTGCAAAGAAAAGCGTCTGGACTTCTTTAAGTGGAGTGTTTTAATTTTTTTTTTGAAAAGCAAACGGAGACCTTTACACTTGTTTCTCAGGTGTCCAGTGCCAGGTTGTGATGGTCAGGGTCATGTGACAGGGAAGTACGCTTCTCATCGCAGCGCATCAGGCTGCCCCCTTGCGGCAAAGAGGCAAAAGGACAGCTACGTCAATGGCTCGCAGTTTGTCTGGAAATCTGGCAAGACAGATGGCATGACCTGCCCAACCCCAGGCTGTGATGGCTCAGGGCACGTCAGTGGGAGCTTCCTGACCCACCGGAGGTAAGATCTTTCTTACTTTAAACAAAGTTTGTCATCAGTTCCAACTTTTTTTATACAATTTTGGGGGTAAATAATGACCAATATTCAGGTCCTCTCCTCCTGCTGTACATGCTGTTGGCTTTTGGTCACCGTTTTTCAAATAAGGCAGCGATTTGTATGACGTTATCTATGCAAAAATAAGATAGATTTTTTAACTTGGAGAAACATTTGGTTTATGTGTTTTTTTTTCAGTCTCTCCGGTTGTCCCCGCGCCACCTCAGCCATGAAGAAAGCCAGGATGAGTGGCGTGGAAATGTTGACAATCAAACAAAGAGCAAGCAAAGGTCAGAGCTCAAGAAACAGAAGAAGCTTTAAGTGAATTATTATATATATTATTATATATCTGAAAGAGTGAAAAAAACCTAATTTCCTTATATTAGACATTTTACATGTGATAAAATGCGGTAATGCTGCTTTGACTGCTAAGTCAGGGGAGATAGATCTTTTTGGGGTTTTTTGTTTCAGGTATCGAGAACGATGAAGAAATCAAACAGCTGGATGAAGAAATCAAAGATCTGAATGAGTCCAACAGTCAAGTGGAGTCAGACATGATAAAACTGAGGACACAAGTAAGATGGTCTCTGTTTGTTAATGTAACATAAATACAAATACGTAAGACACTAGTTGGGTAAGAAACTAGACTGTCCTGTAATAGACAGAGATAAAGGTGTCCCAGTAAGCTGCTATTTCCAGTAGAAATGTTTTTGTCACATTATTTGACAAAAAAAATTTCTACTCGATATTTTAATTATTTGATTATTTGAAAATGATGCTGTTTTTTAAGTTCATGAAAACCTTCAATGTTTTCTTTTTCTTCTAATAAGAAGAATAAATCTTGCACCTTAACTGCACTCAGACTTTTAATCTGAAAGGGTTAGAGGAACTTTTGGCATTCTTAAAAAATACTTTCATAAGAAAATCCTGCCCTCATCAGCCATCTTGCTTGGTTTCACATGCTTTTTAAGAGGTTGAAGAGAACTTCTTTAAGTTTGTTGAAGATCAATGTTAGTTCTAAAAAATGTTTAGAATTGAAGAAGCCTCTTGGTCCATTTTAAAATCCTAAGATGAAGGAAGATGCAGATGTTATGTGACTTGGATGACTAAGAACCTGCACGGACATAACATCTGCATTTTCCTTCATCTGCAAGACTTTCCTACTTTACCTGACAGATGTGCACGTGTCCAATGCAATGGGTTGGACACAGTGTTTAATCTGCCATCTTTGAGTACAACAATCCGTGTGATCTTTCAGCTAATAGTCAGTCAGTGCATTTAGGGTGGGCATCGTGGGTTTTCACGGAGGCTCCCTAAACCAGCTCCAGTAGTGCAAATGCAAGTGCTGTGTGCTACATGGGAGAGAGGACATCTGTGGGCAATATGCTGACTCAGTTCTCCTAAAATTGTCTGAAGTTAATGTTGGTTGATTGTTTGCACTCTTCCCAGCCTTTTTGCTAATGTCACTATTAATACAAAAGCTTTAAAAGGTCTCCTACTAATTTATTTCCTCATCCGGTAGATAACCACTATGGAGACCAACCTGAAGTCCATCGAGGAGGAGAACAAGGTGATCGAGCAGCAGAACGACTCCCTGCTGCACGAGCTGGCTAACCTCAGCCAGTCGCTCATCAACAGCCTAGCTAACATCCAGCTTCCACACATGGTAAGAAAAAAAATCATCTGTGGCATGAAGAAGTAAACCTAGGATGACTAATAATGTGACAAGTATTCTTTTACCACAAATATAAGCTTCCGTAACGTGTAATTTAAATATCTAGAGACTTATAAATGTCAGTTAAATATTTAAAATTTTGAATTTACTGGTTTGAAAATCTTGTATGTTTAACATCAGTATACAACATGCTTTAAATACAAAGACAAACATAAATAATTACATCTCAGAACAAATATACAGCAGTTTTAGAGCAGTGTTGGCTTTCTTAGCAGTTTAAAGTGGATCTTATTTTTATTCTTGGACTTTACTTTGAATGTGTCACAGTTAAAAAAATTCCCCTCATAACAGAAGGTTTTAAGACCAGGTGGGTGGGGCTTCTGTGCCTGAGATGACCATATTTGGGATATCTCCACTATCCGACATCATGCAGACCCAAGACTAGAAAAAACAACTGTCTGAAGCTGAGTTTTTAGAGCAGTGAGAGTGTAGTAAAGCCTAAAACCAGCATGCATAAACCAGCATGCATTATCCAATCAAAATGGACTGAAATGCAAATCTATGTATTTATTTCTATGTTCTTTGTCTGACATGACCTACTATATCTGTTACAGTTTGTGTAATGCCACTTAGGAAATGTTATGATTGTGTTTTGAGTGTTTGTTGGAGGCTTTTCTGTTTCACGTGTTGTAAATGAAATGTAGATCTGAGGCCAGCTGTTCATGATTTCGACCCAGGGATTTTTAAAAAGCCTTCTCCAGCTTCTTCCCCCCTTAGCAACACTCAGGTTTTTCTTCATCTGCTTCTTTCTGTTCTCCACCTTCTTCTTCTTTTTTTTCCTCCCAGCAGTTCATGCTGTGCTTCTCCTGTGCTTTGAAACGCCTCACAGATTTTCACATAAAGAAACGGCCCGTTGTTTTCTTTCTTTTGTTGTTGCTTTTTTGTTTTTGGTTGACTTTCAGTGAAGTTGCTCATGGCTGTTTTAACGTCATGTTGTCTCAGTGTCGGAAGAAGACTGGGGCTAATTGGATAATCTCTTAAAGCAGTAAAAACAGGAGGTGCTTGATAACTGGACTCTCTGCTTCCTTTCCTTCTTCCTTTAATGGGCGGGAATGCTTCATATCACACTGTAAGAAAAATATTCGCCTTAACAAGGAATTCTCAGAAAGACGCGATCTCATTACCAGAAAAATACTGAACTGAATCCAAAGTTCTGTTCACACTGCAGGACTTAAAATCTTTGATTCTAATTTAGCTCGCAGTGTAACAGTTAGTTCTCTCAGTTGTCTCTTTATTTTTGGCATTTTATACCTCTTTCAGTTCGTTCTGACTTTAAAATTATTCAGAAACTGGAAGCTTGCTGCAGTCTGAACAGAGCTGCAGGGCGAAAAGACTTGTTAAGGTGGACATTATGTTTTTTTCACTCCTCGGTGTAGCTTATGAAGCTTTGTGACCGCCGCTGTGTGTCTAGCGGGCTAATAGACTTCTCTGTACACCCTCTCCTGTAGAGACCGCTGCCACAGAAAGAGGCCCCAGTAAAGCATAACTGCTGTTTACAGATGCCTCCCAGAGTAAGAGATCCATTTATCCTTTATCCAATTATCCTTCTCTTCTGCACTGTCATCCCCCCTTCCTATAATTCCTGTAGCTCACTGTGGCATAGGCACATCCTAGCTATCCATTTATCCTGCAGCTTTCAACTCAGCCATGTTGATAGTGACATCAACTGTAGATAACCGCTTTTCCTCTTTATGACAAAAAATATATTGAGAAGCTAAATCTATCTTTAAATCAAATTTAGCCCCAGCAGAGAGTGTGAGAAATTCTCCTGCTTTGTTTTTTCTGACTGCACTGAAATGCTGAAATCATTAGATAGATAGATCATTAGATAACGTGACATTAACTGCAATTCTGCGCCTTAATGACGTAATGTTTTTTGTTTTTTTCGCTTACCTATAAACTAAACCTATAAACTCATCAGGAAAGTACTTAGAGAGGTAAAATCCCCTTGACTACTTTATGAACTGAAGTATGTCTGTAAACATAGGTATCGCCCCCTGGTGGCCAGTAAAAAGAAAGTTGGTTTACGCTTCTTTCTTTCAGTCCCAGAAGCCAAGTCCTGCTTTTTATGGTGTCTATAGTCGAACGGCATTATCTGCTTTGCTATTGCACCAGCACTGAGAAGCTAAAATGAGCATTATTCGGTGGGCACATACACTGAAACCAGATTCACACACATCTTTTAACTGTTTTCAGTCCATTAAACGACTCCTGTCAGTCCCATAGATTTGCCCGCAGGCAGCCTCTTCCATCAACTAGTAAGCTCAGTAGTCTATTATCACCTCATTTAACGGTGGGCATGTCACTGGGATTTTTTTTTTATCCTACTGATTACAGTGGGTGATAACAGTCTTCTGGCATACTAGTATTAAAGGTAGGTTGTCTAAGATCTAAATTGACTTATTAATTAAAGAGCATACATAACTGAAATCTTTTTATTGTCCATTTAAAGCCCTTTAAATGAACAATAGAAAGACCTCTTAGTGGGCTCAGTTGATCGCTTCATTTAAGGATTACAATGATCAGTGATTAGAATGGATGATAACAACCTTCCTGTCTCCTCTTAGTACAGGAGGGCATCTAATGGGGGGTATTATGACCAATCATGACCATTAAAGAGGCTAATAACAATGAAAGTGTGTGAATCATTTAACTTGAGACATGGATATTTGACTTTTATGTGCCAATTAAAGACGGATCATTGGCTTTTTGAGGCTCTGGACTCAAATTCTTTGATTGGCTGAGTCAGTGTGAAGTTAGCAGGATGCAATGACAGCAGTGCAGTTAAGTGCAGGGCAACTGGCTCAGGCACCGAAATAGTCATTTGTATTAGTGTCCCTTAAAACCTATAAATGCCAAGTATTAAATGGAGGTCAGTGAAGACCTCAAAGACTATAGTGACTCTATAACATAATGTGACATTTAAGGTGGGCAATCATCAAATAACCCACTAAAATTCCTGAAGCCAAAGCTGCACTCTCCCAGAGAAGTACTTGAACCACCAAAACTCCCAGTTGGCAAACATGACTTTCCAGTTATGTCTTTCCCATCTGCTCATTAGCATCCCATTAGTTTTTATCATCACAATTTTGTCTCCATGTGCTAAACATTAACCTTTCATATACCCACCAGCTAACCATCTCTCACCTGGTTTTTGCATGGTTTGGAGTTGCATTTTCGTAGATAATCGGCTGATATTACATCAAATATCGTACATTTACTTTTTAGAAAGGGAGTATTTTAGTGAAGCCATGCTTTCCCAATGGTGTCCCTTCCTCCCCCTGCCGCCCGCCTGTCTTCCAAACCTCCCCCCAGTGTCTGAGTGAAAATAAACCACCACCTTTATCCCACCTGATTGTGTCTACATGGGTTTCTTTCCCCTCACAGGAACCAATGAATGAACAGAACTTTGACACTTATGTGAGTACACTGACAGACATGTACACCCACCAGGACCAGTACCAGAGCCCGGAGAACAAGGCGCTGCTGGAGAACATCAAACAGGCCGTGCAGGGCATCCAGGTTTAACTTTGACTGAGGCCGGAACAACAAATGCAAAGCAAAAGCAACAAATGGGGGGAAAAAAAGTGGAAAAAGCACGGAGTGGGTTGTTTTTTGCTGCTGTAATCTATCATTAGTTCTTTAATTTCTTCTGCGGTAATGCTCTCAACTCCATGGGTATCTCTTTTTTTATTATGTTGATTGTTGTTGCCTTGCTTTGAAAAAAAAGGTTTTAAATGAACATTCACGTTTTGTACATTTTCATATGACCTAATATAATGTGATGTACTGTTTATAGCTGCTAATGTATGCACATTCTAGTGTATATGTATGTATTTATTTATTGTAAGCTTGAATCATTTTTTATTTTAATGCGATTTTTTTCATACATCAGAAAAAAAAAATACAAACTGGGCGTCACGGGTTTAACAGGGAGCAGAGCGGCGACTGGAACATGAAGAGCAACCACTTCTGAAAAGCTTCTCACGAGCTTGGAAGTTGCTCATTAATTCTTTTTGTTTTCCTCTTAATGTCTGGAAGCGGACACTAATGTAAATCTTTAGCAATGATGAGAAGAAGCGATGCTATGAGCAAGAAGATTTCAAACATCACGACACGGAAACTTTTTGGTGCAAAATCCCATCATCCCCTTCGGAGTTGTTCCGTTTCAAAGCTGTCCTGTTCCGCGGCCCGCTTTTTCTTTGTTCGTGGGAGGGAGTGCCAGTGGAAAGACCAATGGCTGCAGAAAATATAGGAGACAATCTGCCATTGTGAATTTATTTGAAATCATCAACCTCGACTAGCTAATAGAACAACGTGTCAGCAATATTGGTATGATAATATTAAAGCGTTTGTTTAGATATGGGATGCAATCTATATGAAAAAAAGTTGTTTGGGTATATGCAATTTCTTATGAATAAAACTAGAAAAGAGCTGATAGATCTTTTTACTAACTATAAATGTATTGCGTTTTGTATAAACCTTTTACTACAATCATGTTTTAGGAATCTGACACGGGTGAGAGGACTTTGGTTCTGTCATGTTCGACTTTGCACAGGGACACCTTTGTTTCCATGTTTTGATGTTTTTATTGCCCGTTAAGAGGCACTTAGCAGGCAAACGGATCTGTAGATATGACTTTTCTTTCTCGAGGCTGACGGCTCCGCTGGACTAACAGGGTCAAAGTTCCCATCCTTCATTGTATATTGCACTCGTTCTGTAGAAAACGTCTTTCCAGTCATGCATCTTGTTGTCTGAGCCACAATGAGACATGATGCCAGACGACGTGATGACCAAGCACCGCTTTTCTTTTTTTCTTTTTTAAGTCTTTGTAATTGAAAAAGATGAATGAAAACTAGAGCCAGCAGTCGTGACGTCTGTGCACTGAATTTACCGACTGAGTATTTGATCTGAATCGGCCTTACTGATGACATTCGGTCTGAAATCACAGTACTGATGGAACATGTTTTCTCAACACCGTCGATCATGCATGCACTTTATTGGAGTATGTTAAAGTATTATCACGTGGTAAATGAAGCAAAAACTGTACAGCGAGTTTGTGGAAACTGACTTTGATAAGACTTTGCGCTGGAGATGCCTGTTGGAAAGCAACTTGAAGCAAATTTCACTGAGTTGATTTATTTAAGGGAAAACTCCCCCTGTGGTCTCTCCCCAGTCTCCTTTATTTCACAGTCCAAGATTTAGCAGAAGAAAACGTCTTCACGGTCAAGCTTTTGTCTGAAACATCACAGTTCAGGATCTCTTCTTTGGTATGCAGACACATTCTAAAACGTGTTTGCACTGGATAATAAGACAATAATCATTTTTTAATATGTCTGCCATCTTTTCCAAAATATGGTGTCAACAGAGTGGAAAACTGTAGTGCCCTTTTATTTTCTGCATAGACATTGTAAGATGACTCCTGGAGGACTTAACCTCCTGAGACCTGGGCTCATGTTTGGGTTACTTGGGATGTAACAGGCCTGTGTTGGTTAGAATGGAAGGAGGGTGTGTGGTTCCAAAATGAGTTGAAAAAATCACATATGTTTTCTGTGTGTACATAAAAACGTGATTATATGTTGTAAGCCGATTACAAGCCCCAATGTTTCCAGAAGATTAATTCAACCAAGTGTAACTTTAGGTTACCCACTAATAACACTAACAACAAGTATAAATCAAACCTAATTCTTTATAGAAACAGATAGTATGATGGGAAACTGTGTTTATGCAATGCAAAATGTTTAAACATTTGCACATCTGATGGGCTTCTCTGCATATGCTGACTGATATATTACTGTAAAGCCACTCTGGACCAAATTAAGACATGAATAGTATCACTGTATATGATCCAGGAGCCTCGTGAGAATCTAGGATGGAAATGTTTGAGTATATTTTTAAAATATATTTGTTTGAAATTGTAATACATGGATAAAGACAAATTTTGAAACTTGCACTATACAGCTTAGTTATAGCAGTTAGACAGTTAAAGTGATGAAAGGGTGAAATTTTCCTCACTTATACAAGCATAAAAGTTCAATTTAATGTTTTAAAGGAAAGCAATTTATTGGATTGTTTCTAAATAATACATAATTACGCCACCATAATTACCAGCAGAAACACTTGATACAGCTGGTATCCATATGAAAGTTTTTAGACAAGCGGTACTAATGAAAGCTGAAACTTCAAAGTACAGAAATGTTGATAAATCTTTTATGGAAACTAAACTGCATTTCTGTGTAATCAGGTGCAGCAGTATGTGCTGATATATTTAAACCTGCACAAATAACCAGCTCGTCTAGATATGAATATAAATGAGGGGAAAATATTTACTTGTGTAAAAAAACTACAAATTGTCTCATCATACTAAAATACATTTTTTATGTATTTTTTTTTCCACACAAGGGAGAAACAAACTGCAAAGGGGGGAGTTTTCTTTTAAGACTTCTTTGGACATTTACTGCAAAGTCTCATTCCCTGACTTTTACATCTTCGTCCAGAACTTGGCGTCTGCAGCTTCCTGCCAGTAAACTTCTGCGTTAGATAGACTGACAGCTTGTATTTTTTATTTAGTCAGTTATTCTTACTGATAACAAAGGAAATGGGAGTAAAAGCACAATTCTGCCATTTAAAGACAGTCGATAGACTAGATATTGTAATAACAGATGTAAAAGCTAAACTGTAACTATTTACATAGAGAATCTCAACACTAACATGTGACACGCTAGAATGCAAAAGAAAATCCATATGAATATTTGTGAAATCATCAATTTATGAAGATGATCGTTTCTTTTCAGCAGTGCACAGATAAGGGGTTTTTATACAACATTCATTTTCTCTCCTTTTACCCCTTTTTCTCTGTTACTTGCAAAACTTTCGACAGCAGTTTTCTTACCACATGGCATGGGTTTCTGTTGATATTTTTGCTGTATGTTTAAGGTCATGAGTTGCTATGTGATATTTTAATTTGACTTGTGAAGTTTGTACAATTTTTATCATGCTGGTGTTGGCATCTCTTGCTCTGAATAAATCTTGTGTTGCAACACTGATTATAACCTTCACTTTGTTTGTCATTTTTAAAGCTGACAGTTAGTTATGTTAATAGTGTGCAGTCGGCAGACATTTAGGGATTTTTATTATTTACACACCAATGAAAAGAGATCCAGTTGCCCAGTTACCTTTGTGACTGAAAAATAGAATATACACCAATTTGCCAAACCATTAAAACCACTATGATGTAGGAAAAAGGAAAATGTAAGGATCTGTGTGACCTTGACAAATGGTAGTTTGAGTCTGAGACCATCTCCAGTAAAGCAAGCCTTCCCAGGATGCACTGGCTAGTTTCAGTACCTAAAGTAGTTCAGGGATATCTACCTGGGTACTGATGAAACGCATTAGAGTTAAGGCTGGGTTTTTGTTTTAGCCACATTCTAGATAAGCATATTTTAAATTTTATTTGGTTTAGGTGGGCAAGAATTCTGTAAGGAGGGGTGGACATTAAATCGACCCAATCCCTAACTCTGAGTCCTAGGTAGTTTATTGATGGACTTAACAGAAATGGGATAGCATACACAGCTTCTGCAGCTGGTCAGGATCTTACTATCTACTACTGGTGGCACCTACAAGCACGTAAGTGTTTGATCTGAACCAGTGATTTTCTTCAGGTTACCAATACCTTACTAGTACCAGGTTGGATCCCTTTTGTCTTGAGAGCTGCCTTAGTTCTTCATGGCACAGTTTCAACAGGGTGCTGAAAACAATCCTCTGTGATTTTTGTCCATATTGACGTGATAGCATCGCACATTTTTTTGCAGCAAACTCATTGCCATGATCAATCAACCAGTTTGAAACCAACTTTCTGACATGGTGTATTACCCTGCTGGAAGTTGCCATCAGAGATGGGTACACTGTTCATACAGGAATGAACATGGTCAGCAAAGATACTCAGGTAAGCTGTAACATTTAAAGGATACTCAAGCGACACTTAGGGGCCCAAAGTTTGGAAGAAAATGTCCCCCATGCCATCACACCAATAACACTATCCTGAACCACTGATAGAGGGCAGAATAGAGCCAAGCTTTCATGTTGTTGACCCTACCTTCTGAATGTCAGCAGAAATTGACTCGTCAGACCTGCTAATGTTCTTCCAGTCTTGTGATTCTCCAGTTTGGTGAGCCTGTGTGAATTCTAGCCTCAGTTTCTTGTTATTAGCTGAAAGGAGTGGTACTTGGTGTGGTCTTCTCCTGCTGTAGTCCATCTCCTTCAAGGTTGAACATGGTCTTCTGCATACCTTGGTTGTAAGTACTTATTATTTGAGCTTCTGATGCTTTCCTACAAGCTCAAAGCAGTCTGGCTGTTCTCCTCTGGCATCAAGATAAGATAAACCTTTATTACACGTGGGAAATTTGTTAGGTCACGGCAGAAAGTGGACAGTACAAGTTACAAGCAGCAAAAATGAAGAAAAACAAGGAACAGGATAAGATCAAATAGAGGGGATGTTGTCCAACAGGGATGACAGCTTAGCCTCCATTCTCTGGTCACTCACCACCTCCACTGGGTCCAGAGGGCATCCTAGAACAGAGCTGGCCCCATGGATTTGCCTGTTCAGTCACTTTCTGTCCACAGCAGAGATGGTGCTGCCCCAGCAACAAGGCAGAATTGCTGTTTAGTATAAAATAGAATAGAATGCCTTTATTGTCACTATACAGATGTACAATGAGATACAGAGCATCTCCTACTCAGTGCGAACATGTGGGAGAAGAAAGGAGAGTGAGGTGCACAGTTTCTGCAGCACTATACATATGAACACACACTCCCCGTTTATGTATAAGGGGGCTAAGTCTGTGCTGTGCCTCCTGAAGGCGACAGTGACCTCTTTGGTTTTCTTGTTGTTCAGTGCCAGGTTGTTCTCTGAACACCATGCTGCCAGCTTCAGGATTTCCTCTCTGTAGGCTGCCTTGTCTCCCTTTGAGACCCCTCCCTTAGAGATTGTTGTGTGAGCAAACTGAGCAGTTTGAGAAATCTGCATATTGCCTGTCTAGCAACAACAACAATGCCACTTTCAAAGTCACATAAGTCACTTTTTTATGAAGTTTCAAACCAGCCTGCTGAAGTTCAATGTCTGCTTGTCTAAATACAATTGGACATAATTTTTGCTGTACAAACATTGTAAATAACAAACTGTGATATGTGAATAAAGCTTTAAAAAGAAATTAAATCCATAAATAATTCTAAAACCACAAGTTCGGTAGAGGGCGCACATGCGTTATCGCAATCGTTGGCCTGCGTTGTTGTACTTCCGGGTGAAAACATGTCCATTTCCGGCGTGGAAGACGACACAAACAAACCAGTCGTGCTGTGGCGGGTTTTTATTCCCCGTGTGCTAACGGTTACAAACGGGCTGCGGATGTGCGCTTTGCCCGCTCGGTGTGTTGAGGCTGGGCGGTGAAGAGACGATTACCATGGTGAAGTGTGTCGTCTCTGGGTGTCCGAACCGCATGGTTAATGTTAGCCGGGGGCTCTTCAACAGACCCAAGAAGAGGTTCTTCAACTTCCCCCAGGACCCTGCGCGTGTCCAGGTAGGGTCAAAAAACTTTGAGAGTTACAACATATTTACAAGCTACATGTTTGAATAGCGATCGTTAGCATCTCTTATATCTGATTCTACCGGCTAACATGACGCTAACATGATGCCAGTTAAACAGCTGCTGTTTAAATAACCCTGATGACATGTGTTAGCTCATTTACTACACAGCTGGAGTGAACAGGAACCCATTTCCAAAACATGGAATCAGCTGTGCTGTTTACGCTATTTAAAGCTAGTTTGGCCAGTAGACGAGTAAATATTGTTTTCTTTTTATTTCTACCAGATAAATGCAGTTTTAATCACAAATAACTACCAGGTTACCAATTTGGCCTGTATCACAATATCTGTGATGGAGTAAAACCCCAGCCAGTCAAACTAGAGATCAATAAAGACTAACTGTAACTGTGTTCAGGTGTGGCTTGCAGCGCTGAGGGAGACGGAGAAGCAGGACTCTGTGGAGCAGCATCTAATCTGTGAAGACCACTTCCTGCCAGAGGACATCTCGGATGAGGGCGTCAGCAGCGACGCCATTCCCATAATGCCCCCCTGCCTGGACGGAGCCCTGGGTCTGCTCAGTCAATGGGGGGCCGAGTCGTCCGAGGAGGAGGATCAGTGGGCTGCTGGAGGAGGAGGGGGTGAGGAGGAGGAGGAGGAAGAGGAGGAGGACGTTAATGTTCCTGTTATACCTTTTGCACGAAGACCTACTCCACATAAGCAGGTAAGAAAATGTCTATCTCTACATTTCTTTGTGTGATGTAAAGTAAGGTCCAGTTCACAGCTGGTTGCTGTTCCCTGTATAGAGTCATACAGCGTCGGTCTGTAAGTGCCAAGTTTGCCAGTTTTGTTAAATACATAAAGGCCTCGATGACCTGTGATTTGGGAGTGAGAGTACTAGAATGTATTTGGCCTCCGGTACCACTGTGAGGAACTTTGGAGTCATTTTTGACCAGATTATGACCTTAGTTGAGTGGGGGGATAAAGGGATGTCACGTCACGTTGATGCATTTTTTTAAGTTAAAAACTTTTTTGTTTTGATTTTGTTTACTTGTCAGTTCCAAACTAGTGACTTACTGAATATATATTTTACGTTGAAGACATAACTGAGTGTATAAGTAGTTACAATATTGTTTAATTTATTAACCACAGTGTTTGAAAACATGTATTTAAACAATCAGCTTGTAATTGATCGTTTCTTTTTGGGTTGATTCTTATGTTTTGGTGTGAATAAGTTGGTGTTTTATCACTTTTTGGTGGACTTGAAATCATTCTGACTTTGATCTGCTTTGTTTTCACTTTTTGAACTTGAGGAACCAGATGCCAAGACGAATTTAGGAACAAAAAGGTAAAAAACCCCAAAACAACCCAAAATGTTTCTTTTTTTTTTTTTTGCTTTCTTGCTACATTTTACAAATGGCGGTCAAGTTGTAATTCCACTGCCTTTTCTTATCTTTTCAAACATTTTAACGATAAATGATAAGTGAATTTAGTTCATTTTTTATCTTTCTTTCCAGGGAAATCCTCAGTCATTTAAAAGAGATGATACAGACCAGGATATCCACCCGACAAGGTGCATCCTTCTTTGATATTTATTATTTATTCAGATTTTTTATTAGGGTTAGGTTAGATTTGAAATACAGAGAAGTAGTGGACAAGATCGAGTAAATGTTCAGCCAGCCAACTGGAGACTCACGGATTGGGACTTTAACAGCCACGTGGTGTGTAGTCCTAACCTGTGCTGTGTTTGCAACATCTTTTAGTGGATAACATAGAAAGATGTAGACTTAAAATGTTTTTATCCCCTTGTTCCGCCTCTGAGTGTCATGGTGGTTTCAGATGCGTCTCTGGGAGTTTTGACAGTGCGCTTCCTGGAGCTTCTGCTGATGTCGCCCGATGGGACGATCGACCTCCGGGAGGTGACGAAAAGCCTGCAGACCCGCAGGCGACGAGTTTATGACATCACCAACGTCCTGGAGGGCTTCAACGTCATTGAGAAGCAGACGGCCAATAAGGTTAAGTGGATGTGAGTGAGCAAAAGTTAATTTCTTACTGTTGAGTTCTGAATACTTTGTGCGTTTAATGTTGAACGCTGACAAAATAAATTTTTTGGTCTCTTTGTGGGTCTTCACGGACATCTCTTGGGTTTCTATCAGTAGAAAGAGGTTGCTTAAAGATGTTTTGTTTAGTTTTTGTTTTCTTTAATTAAACTTAAGGTCCTGTGCGCTGTCTGTGTAACACAGTGTAACAGTGAACTTGTTGTCTGCCCAGAGGAAGCTGTCCAATCTCCAGCTTTCTGCTAAAGAGCAGGCAGAAGTTCCAGAGAGAGCTGGAGAACCTGAAGCTGGTGGAGGACACACTTGACAGCCTCATCAAAAGCTGCGCCCAGCAGCTGTTTGACATGACTGACGAGTGGCAGAACGCTCTATATCCTTCTGCATTTCTATCAGGGACTCAGGACAGTTTGAACAGAAGTAATGAAAACAATGCTCCTGAATGTAAAACATGATTTAACCACATCAAAGTTTTCCTTTTCAGAATGAGCCTAAAAACAAGTCAATTTGCATGACTAGGTCATTTACAGTAAAGGTAAGAAGTTTGTTTTTGCCAATTTGAATGGAAATTAATGTAAATGTTCTTTATTTAAAAAGAAAAGTATGTTATGCTTGAGTAAACAAAACTCCAAGTGAGCTGAGACTCCTCTGGCTTTCTGTAAAACCTCTGAGCACCAAAACGTCCTCTCTTCATGCATGAAAAAACCTGCAGTTTAATTAAATGCCACTTGATGTCACACCTGCTGATACAGAAACAGCCCCTGGTTTGCAGAGTTTGCTTTCGAGATTTTAAGAATACAATTATAATTGTATTATTTTATTCAATTATAATTGTATTCTTATTATAATTCCATATTTGTGCTTCCACTGCCCCCTTGTGGCCATTACATTAGTTACTGCAGGTTAGATGAGAGAACAGAAAATCTGTCAACGATTTACTCTAGCTGCACATCTGAGAGCATCACTCCTGACACTCTATAAAGATTAAAATGTCACTTTCGTCATTGGCATGAAAAGGAACCGTGAGGTCTAAAACCACCCTGTAATAACTGTTAAGTGAATAGAAGCTAGTTTTCTTTAACTGTCCTCCTGCACATTGGCCTACGTGACCCATGAGGACATCAGCCGGCTCGAAGCTTTCCAGGAGCAGACGGTGATCGTCGTCAAAGCTCCAGAGGAAACCAAACTGGAGGTTCCTGCACCGACAGAGGTAAAACAACATAAAAATACTAAAATATCACAGACTAGGATAAAGTTCATTTTCAGGATGATCTGGTCTCTTTTATCTGAGTTCAACTCCAATAAATGTAGCATGATTAAAATAGTGTGTAAAGTAATCATTGTTTTTGTTGTTTTTCAAAACCTGATGATAAATTTTTCTAAACATACGCTGAAACTCGGGGTACATTCATGCATGTGTGTTGGTGCAGGACAGCATCCAGGTCCACTTGAAGGGGGGGAAAGGCCCCATCATGATGATGACTTGTGATATTGGGACGGGTGAAGCTGTGACAGGAGAGATGAGCGGCTGCTTTGTGACACTGGAGGAAAGCCGGATAAAGACGACCACACTGCACAGAGGTAAAAGGAAAAAACAGAGTAACACAGGGTGATAAAACCTGAGGTTTCAGTAACTCAACTGGTTCAGAGAGACTGTTTAGTGTTGAGCTACACACCGTGTATAAATGAGCTCAGTGCAGATGACCATCAGGACCTGTATTTATCATGGCCAGTGGGTTTATTATGTCACTAGTTTTTATACCTACATATTTAGCTGTGGAGTGTACTTTAAAGAGAGATCAGTGGGTTAGTGAGGCATGTTGAGCCTAAAGTCTGAGCTTTTAGGGTCACATTATTGGCTCTTTTACTAGCTAGATCACCATGGTAACTTATGCCGATTACATAAACCTGTCTGGATCAAGTTATGTTCCATTTCCATTTAAAGTCAGCCAGTCACGCCTCTTTTACTTTCAGTATGCCTTAAGTGCCATTTAGACATGCAGCCTGTTGAGCTGTACTTTAC
Organism: Maylandia zebra; assembly: GCF_041146795.1. NCBI lineage: Eukaryota > Metazoa > Chordata > Actinopteri > Cichliformes > Cichlidae > Maylandia > Maylandia zebra. The sequence goes on along the minus strand of NC_135181.1, from coordinate 23,558,051 downwards.
TGGCATTACTAAAGTTAAGCCTTTCTGTCCATCATTAAAGTTTCAGAGCTCCAATGTGCAGCTGATCTGTTACAACAATAAATGGGAGCACTCGGTAGTAAATCTATTCAATTATGACATCACAAATGTGTCTGACAGAAACAGGCGGCTCTCAGTTTATCCATTTTCCTCTTAAGAATGAAGTGATGCATCGAAGTTGTCCTAAAGCAGAAAGCCTGAGTCACCGGAATGTCGACAACCACCGTTGTGATGCATGAAATCTTTGACTGAGGTTTTAGGTTTTGTCAAAGCAGCTAACATAAACAAAGCTTGGATATGTTAAACTTGCTTCGTAGTATACCCCTCTGATGGAGGATGCATCAGGAAAGCCCTTTCCTCCTCATGAGCCTCTGCACTAGATTGAATAACATTTCAGTGAATGCAGTGGGCCAGGAGCAATAAACATGATCAGATCTCAGTGCGCTCAGAAAGCTTGATTATGTAATAGAACTCTCTAAATGACTTCGAGTATGTTTTTGCACTTGGGTTCTGCAGTTTCTTTTATGGGTGAGCATAAACACTAAATGTAACTCAGCTGATGTTTGTAGTCTGAATTCATGGTCATGGTGCTGTTGTTGCTGTTGCAGAGACCTCGATTCCACAGAGTCCCACACAGAGCACGTAGCTACCAGCTGATCTCCAGAAGTTATCGTCTGATTTCAGGGTTCAGCACAAGGAATTTGAAAGCATTAACAGAAACTGCAAAACGTTTCTGAAAACGGTTTTGACTGGAAAGATCCAGAAATGAATTGTCAGCTAAATGATATTCAGCTGAACGTCATCAGCTGAGTCCTGGCATGATGGGGACTTTATTTATGGATCATTTGGCACCATGTTTCATGTAACTGATGTGGATGAGGACAGTTTAACCCAGATGTTTGGAGATTCATTTTTGTATGAAAGACTTTGGGGGGAATTGAGCTGCTGAGCCTCCATTCTGCAGATGAGTGCAGAGATTCTGGAGGCCTTGTAATACACATAACAGTTATTTACTGACGAACATTTCCTGTAAAATATTTTACCTCTTTGTATTTTGAGTTTGTATCAGTGTTTATGTCCTGATATATGAATATTTTCATCTTGGTTTGAACTTTCATTTAGAAACACACCTCCAAGATGCTGTAATGAATAAAAATGAACTTGTATAAACCTGAGGAGATGGCTCATTTCTTTCACCAGCAGCTGAAACGATTTAAATATGTGAATTTTGTGACCCCTGACCTTTTCTTCTCTCTGGTTACACTTACTCAATTCTCTTTTCTGAAACACCTCATCAAAGGCCTTATGGTTAATTCTTGTGTTTAAAATAATATTGTTATGAAGGCTAGATGCATTTCCAGGAGTGGGAGCTTTTTTTTTTCTTTGTCAAGGTCTTTAATCTTGAAAACTGCATGGCACACAGACAGGCAGAAAAGACCATTCAATGAAAATATCAATTCTGGGGATCTGGAACACGGAAAGTAGAATATCTAAGCAAATGTAACCAGCTAACTTCAAACACCGGTCATACTTTGAGTGTCTCCGGTGTTTTTTCAGCACCGGTTTATACACACATACAGAAAGACATTACTATGACATCCACTTCAAATTGAACTACAGGGTGATGCTATGATACATGATATTGAGACACACAATTCTAATCTTATATGACATTCTTAGCAAATTTACAGCAAATAAAACAAAGCACAAATTCAAAGTTTTTTTATTTTAAATTTTTTATTTTACTTTGTTTTTCTTGGTTTGGCGCTGTTTCTGAACTCCAAATGTCCTGTTGTAATTGGACATTTTGATGTAAGAAACAGCAGCAAACCCCAACAACACTTCCCTCATGGTGCTTTATATTGTAAGGTCAAGACCCTACAATAATGCAGAAAAGCTCCAACCCCCTAGAGCAAGCACTTTGGCGACAGTGGGAAGGAAAAACTCACTTTTAAAAGAGAGAAACCTCCGGCAGACCAAGGCTCTGGGATGGGGTGGCCATCTGCCTTGGCCAGTTGGTGATGAGGGAAGGAAGTTGGGAGAAGAGTTTCTTTTTAACCACTCTGGTTTGAAAAGTTCATTTAGATGCCCAATCTACATGAATATTTTAAGCCAATTTAAGAGTTCTGTCACATAATTACATGCACGTGTCAGTTCAATTTTAGCGTGCACACGAGAAAACCCTAAAGATGATGTTTGGTCTCCTCAGTTTGGCATGTTTTTTGAAGGTTGCCATGATTAGTTTGTCAACCAATGAGTTGCTTGACCTCAGTATTGAAGGAGGCCACGTTTCTTGGAGTTCAGTGTATATTGTCAGGCTGAGTTGTTCAATGTTCTCCAAGGACATTTTATAGTTTTTGGACACAATTTTGTTCCACATCTTACCGTTAAGCCTCTGTATAGTAAACTCAACTATATCTGGATCTGCTGACTTTTTTCTTTGGTTCATAGTGTGCATTACCACATCTTCAATGACAGTTTTCACCACTTCCTTGTACTCTTGCCTGTTTTTAGAGACACTGAGTACTCTTCTTGGTAATGCAAAGAGGTGTTTTGTGAAGGCTGGGACAGTAAAGTTATCGAGCTGTTCCCTCAAATTAAAAATCAAATACTTGTCCTTGCAGTTGTGTGCTATGCAAAGATCCTTGAGAATGGCCCTGTCAAGATTTTTCAGCCGTTTTGGGGACAGATCCAAATGTTTCATTGTTTCAATTTCAGGCCAGATTTTCTGAATGAGGCGATCGCTGATGCAGTTAGGAGTGAGGCGCTCTGTGAAGAGCTTGTAATTAGAGGAGACTTTTTCTATGGCCTGTGAAACCACCAACTGGATCAGTCTGTTCACACACAACTTATCCTCCATTTTCAGTGCTTTCTCCCATGGTGATATTTCAGCCTTTGTCTCCTGTATTTGGTTGAGCTCATCTGCGCTCAGATACGTCTGGAGGATGTATCTCTCTGGGGTTACCGTTTCTACTGTCTCTGTCTTTGCCTCCGCTAATTCTTTTGTCTGCTCATCCGTTTTTTTCTGCATTTCATTTGTGTCCGTCACCATTTTCTGCTCTTCCAGGACTTTCTTATTTTCTTCCTCCAGGACTTTCTTCTCCTGCTCCAGATTCTCTCTGTGTGTTTTCTCATTAGACAGAGTTTCTTCCAGAGAGGCCTCATATTTCTGAAGTTGTGCGAGCTCAGCAGACAGACTTTCCTTCTCCTGTTTGAGGATCAGGATTTTGCTGTCACTCTGCTGAAGCTGCTGTTTCAGATGGTTCATCTCAAGGTCAAAGGTGATGGTATTTTCCTGACCTGAGATGAAAACGCAACAAGTCTGATCCCCTTTTTCGTTGGTGGTGCTGCTCATTTTCACTTTGCATGACACTGATTCACCAGTGAGTTGTCCAGCTTGGATCTCATACTGGTCCTGAATAAGGTTGTCCAGTGCACCTTTTGGCACAGTGCACACAAATTCTGCTTTTGCTTTTTGGTCGCTCATTTCTGACATTTGAAACAAAGCTAACAAAGCTAAAAACAGATATTGAGATAAGACTGAGGGAAGCAGAACAAAAGTTCATCCAATGAGTCGCTCGTGACTGTAAGTAAGAAACGTGCTTGTCCAGTGTGCGGTTTCACCTGCTTTTAAGGAGTTGAGTTGACTGTGACGTCACAGCCGGATTCTCTTGCCTTTCATCTTTGAAACTAACCCCGCCCACAGAAACGCTCCCTATTGGCTGATTGAAAATAGGTAACGCCCACAAAGAACAGGCTGTCAGAATTTCTGACGTCATGGCCCGATTCTCTTGCCTTTCATGTTTCAAAACGGGCTTTAATTTGCTTAAGCATTTGGGTCACTTCATCGAAAACAAACAAAAAGACAGTGTGATAAATTTTACTTAGGTACTAGAAACTTAGTGTTCCCTTTTGAGAGTATCTTCTTTAGGTCTTTATACATTAGCGCCTTACAAGTTTCTAGTTGATTTAACAGACATCCAGTTCACCTTGTAGTCCTGTTTTGATTATGGATCAGTTCTGGGTCTGGTTGAACTGGGTTTTAGTCCCTGTGTCTTGATACAGCCTGATTTTGTTCTGCCTTGCTGCTTAATAAAAAAAAAAAAAAGTTTACAATGTCCTGCATATGTGATATATATTTTTTCTTATATTAAGTTATTCTTTTTCAAACAAAACTCAAAACACAGGCTAATAAATCTTCAACTTCACAGCATGTTTTTCACTCATTTCTAACGATACTGCTCAAGGGAAGCATGTATAATGTAAACAGTACATAATTAACCTCAGTGTATGAAGAATACTCTCAATTTCCATGAACAAATTGGAGTCTATTAAATAGATAGGATACCAACCACTGCACCGCAGTACCTGTAATACCTACAGCATGTTCTAATCGCTCTAATAGAATATTATGGTCAACAGTTTCGACGCTGCACTGAGGTCAAGCAGGACAAGCACAGAGATGAGTCCAGTGTCAGAGGTCATAATAAGATCATTTGTAACCTTCACTAAAGCTGTTTCTGTGCTGTGATGAGCTCTGAAACCTGACTGAAACTCTTCAAATAAACCATTCCTCTGTTTACGTCCTATGTCTAATACTTAAAGTTATTTATTATAAAATCTTCCATCCAAACCCTGACAAAGACGAGCTGTAAGGGGCCAGCACAGAGCAGCAACCTGAAGATGAGGTGGGATTACGTATGTTTGCAGCTGCAGAAAACATGGCAGACCACTGTCCATCTGCCCCATCAGCACACTGCAATAAAAGAATGAGGAAGCTGGCCGAGAACTTCTACTCCTGATGCGCACTTTACATCCAGAGGACGACTAGAAGGAGGCCGAGTCATGTAGAATGTTTTAATCTAGATCACGTGGCTGTGTTTTGTAGCACTCCGAACTTTTGTCTGATTAGCCACAGATATAATGTCTGAAGGCATTACTCATCTTAATGTGGAGATTCATTTGAATATGCACTTTCTGATGTGCATTAAATCATTTCACTGTTTGGCATTTCACTATTCAAAATGAAAATAATTCATTGTTATCTGAAAATAATATTGTTATGAAGGCTAGATGCATTTCCAGGAGTGGGAGCTTTTTTTTTTTCTTTGTCAAGGTCTTTAATCTTGAAAACTGCATGGCACACAGACAGGCAGAAAAGACCATTCAATGAAAATATCAATTCTGGGGATCTGGAACACGGAAAGTAGAATATCTAAGCAAATGTAACCAGCTAACTTCAAACACCGGTCATACTTTGAGTGTCTCCGGTGTTTTTTCAGCACCGGTTTATACACACATACAGAAAGACATTACTATGACATCCACTTCAAATTGAACTACAGGGTGATGCTATGATACATGATATTGAGACACACAATTCTAATCTTATATGACATTCTTAGCAAATTTACAGCAAATAAAACAAAGCACAAATTCAAAGTTTTTTTATTTTAAATTTTTTATTTTATTTTGTTTTTCTTGGTTTGGCGCTGTTTCTGAACTCCAAATGTCCTGTTGTAATTGGACATTTTGATGTAAGAAACAGCAGCAAACCCCAACAACACTTCCCTCATGGTGCTTTATATTGTAAGGTCAAGACCCTACAATAATGCAGAAAAGCTCCAACCCCCTAGAGCACGCACTTTGGCGACAGTGGGAAGGAAAAACTCACTTTTAAAAGAGAGAAACCTCCGGCAGACCAAGGCTCTGGGATGGGGTGGCCATCTGCCTTGGCCAGTTGGTGATGAGGGAAGGAAGTTGGGAGAAGAGTTTCTTTTTAACCACTCTGGTTTGAAAAGTTCATTTAGATGCCCAATCTACATGAATATTTGAAGCCAATTTAAGAGTTCTGTCACATAATTACATGCACGTGTCAGTTCAATTTTAGCGTGCACACGAGAAAACCCTAAAGATGATGTTTGGTCTCCTCAGTTTGGCATGTTTTTTGAAGGTTGCCATGATTAGTTTGTCAACCAATGAGTTGCTTGACCTCAGTATTGAAGGAGGCCACGTTTCTTGGAGTTCAGTGTATATTGTCAGGCTGAGTTGTTCAATGTTCTCCAAGGACATTTTATAGTTTTTGGACACAATTTTGTTCCACATCTTACCGTTAAGCCTCTGTATAGTAAACTCAACTATATCTGGATCTGCTGACTTTTTTCTTTGGTTCATAGTGTGCATTACCACATCTTCAATGACAGTTTTCACCACTTCCTTGTACTCTTGCCTGTTTTTAGAGACACTGAGTACTCTTCTTGGTAATGCAAAGAGGTGTTTTGTGAAGGCTGGGACAGTAAAGTTATCGAGCTGTTCCCTCAAATTAAAAATCAAATACTTGTCCTTGCAGTTGTGTGCTATGCAAAGATCCTTGAGAATGGCCCTGTCAAGATTTTTCAGCCGTTTTGGGGACAGATCCAAATGTTTCATTGTTTCAATTTCAGGCCAGATTTTCTGAATGAGGCGATCGCTGATGCAGTTAGGAGTGAGGCGCTCTGTGAAGAGCTTGTAATTAGAGGAGACTTTTTCTATGGCCTGTGAAACCACCAACTGGATCAGTCTGTTCACACACAACTTATCCTCCATTTTCAGTGCTTTCTCCCATGGTGATATTTCAGCCTTTGTCTCCTGTATTTGGTTGAGCTCATCTGCGCTCAGATACGTCTGGAGGATGTATCTCTCTGGGGTTACCGTTTCTACTGTCTCTGTCTTTGCCTCCGCTAATTCTTTTGTCTGCTCATCCGTTTTTTTCTGCATTTCATTTGTGTCCGTCACCATTTTCTGCTCTTCCAGGACTTTCTTATTTTCTTCCTCCAGGACTTTCTTCTCCTGCTCCAGATTCTCTCTGTGTGTTTTCTCATTAGACAGAGTTTCTTCCAGAGAGGCCTCATATTTCTGAAGTTGTGCGAGCTCAGCAGACAGACTTTCCTTCTCCTGTTTGAGGATCAGGATTTTGCTGTCACTCTGCTGAAGCTGCTGTTTCAGATGGTTCATCTCAAGGTCAAAGGTGATGGTATTTTCCTGACCTGAGATGAAAACGCAACAAGTCTGATCCCCTTTTTCGTTGGTGGTGCTGCTCATTTTCACTTTGCATGACACTGATTCATCAGTGAGTTGTCCAGCTTGGATCTCATACTGGTCCTGAATAAGGTTGTCCAGTGCACCTTTTGGCACAGTGCACACAAATTCTGCTTTTGCTTTTTGGTTGCTCATTTCTGACATTTGAAACAAAGCTAACAAAGCTAAAAACAGATATTGAGATAAGACTGAGGGAAGCAGAACAAAAGTTCATCCAATGAGTCGCTCGTGACTGTAAGTAAGAAACGTGCTTGTCCAGTGTGCGGTTTCACCTGCTTTTAAGGAGTTGAGTTGACTGTGACGTCACAGCCGGATTCTCTTGCCTTTCATCTTTGAAACTAACCCCGCCCACAGAAACGCTCCCTATTGGCTGATTGAAAATAGGTAACGCCCACAAAGAACAGGCTGTCAGAATTTCTGACGTCATGGCCCGATTCTCTTGCCTTTCATGTTTCAAAACGGGCTTTAATTTGCTTAAGCATTTGGGTCACTTCATCGAAAACAAACAAAAAGACAGTGTGATAAATTTTACTTAGGTACTAGAAACTTAGTGTTCCCTTTTGAGAGTATCTTCTTTAGGTCTTTATACATTAGCGCCTTACAAGTTTCTAGTTGATTTAACAGACATCCAGTTCACCTTGTAGTCCTGTTTTGATTATGGATCAGTTCTGGGTCTGGTTGAATTGGGTTTTAGTCCCTGTGTCTTGATACAGCCTGATTTTGTTCTGCCTTGCTGCTTAATAAAAAAAAAAAAAGTTTACAATGTCCTGCATATGTGATATATATTTTTTCTTATATTAAGTTATTCTTTTTCAAACAAAACTCAAAACACAGGCTAATAAATCTTCAACTTCACAGCATGTTTTTCACTCATTTCTAACGATACTGCTCAAGGGAAGCATGTATAATGTAAACAGTACATAATTAACCTCAGTGTATGAAGAATACTCTCAATTTCCATGAACAAATTGGAGTCTATTAAATAGATAGGATACCAACCACTGCACCGCAGTACCTGTAATACCTACAGCATGTTCTAATCGCTCTAATAGAATATTATGGTCAACAGTTTCGACGCTGCACTGAGGTCAAGCAGGACAAGCACAGAGATGAGTCCAGTGTCAGAGGTCATAATAAGATCATTTGTAACCTTCACTAAAGCTGTTTCTGTGCTGTGATGAGCTCTGAAACCTGACTGAAACTCTTCAAATAAACCATTCCTCTGTTTACGTCCTATGTCTAATACTTAAAGTTATTTATTATAAAATCTTCCATCCAAACCCTGACAAAGACGAGCTGTAAGGGGCCAGCACAGAGCAGCAACCTGAAGATGAGGTGGGATTACGTATGTTTGCAGCTGCAGAAAACATGGCAGACCACTGTCCATCTGCCCCATCAGCACACTGCAATAAAAGAATGAGGAAGCTGGCCGAGAACTTCTACTCCTGATGCGCACTTTACATCCAGAGGACGACTAGAAGGAGGCCGAGTCATGTAGAATGTTTTAATCTAGATCACGTGGCTGTGTTTTGTAGCACTCCGAACTTTTGTCTGATTAGCCACAGATATAATGTCTGAAGGCATTACTCATCTTAATGTGGAGATTCATTTGAATATGCACTTTCTGATGTGCATTAAATCATTTCACTGTTTGGCATTTCACTATTCAAAATGAAAATAATTCATTGTTATCTGAAAATAATATTGTTATGAAGGCTAGATGCATTTCCAGGAGTGGGAGCTTTTTTTTTTCTTTGTCAAGGTCTTTAATCTTGAAAACTGCATGGCACACAGACAGGCAGAAAAGACCATTCAATGAAAATATCAATTCTGGGGATCTGGAACACGGAAAGTAGAATATCTAAGCAAATGTAACCAGCTAACTTCAAACACCGGTCATACTTTGAGTGTCTCCGGTGTTTTTTCAGCACCGGTTTATACACACATACAGAAAGACATTACTATGACATCCACTTCAAATTGAACTACAGGGTGATGCTATGATACATGATATTGAGACACACTCTCACTGATGAGAAAGTATTCTCATTATCTTCAGGCTAGGTGATTGTAACCTGTCAGAGAAAGGTTGTGAGCTCCCAGTCTTCTTTCCTCAGAGAGCTGGACCTGAATGATAATGATTTATAGGGGTCAGGAGTGCAGTAACAGTTGCAGTGTATGTGGACCTAAAGCTGGCATTAAATCCTTCTATATAGTCTCTCATACTAAATAGGTTTTACTCTTTACCTTCTTCTCATTGGCATCCCTGGAGCCCTCATTCCCTTATCACTTTATATATGTATATAACTCACCTGGTGTTGTAACTAAATTTCTGTTTGATTGCACAGCTCCAAGTCCTGCCTTATACAACGGGACACCCACATTTATTCATCCGATCTTCTTTCGTATGGTAAACCAATCTAGAGGAGAATGCACTGACTACTTATTGCAAAGAAATAAATTACAATACACAAAGTTGATCTGAATCCAAGCTCACATTTCTTTCATCCAGCAAATCTGTTCTTCACATCTGTTTAGATGTGAAATATCAGATATTAAGTGATGAATAAGTGGAAAAAAAGCTATGAATGCATATGATTCCAGTATTATAATATTGTTATTTTAAGCTATTCAAAAGGACTGAAAGAACGTCCACCACCAGGAAAGGAAAACTTGGCTTCCTTCTGGAACTACTGTGTTCAGAGTGTGCCATGTTTATGGAGAATTTGGTCCTAAAATGGAGACTCCAAGGCAGGTTTATATGAACAAAAATTAACCTTTATGTCCAGGTGGCTGAAGAAAACAGGGTTCAAAAGTTATCCAAAACAGAAAACACATGAGCCAAAAACCTGAACACAATGCACACAGGAGCAGAGGCTATCACAATAAGACAGGACACAAACACTGAGACGAAGACACAGACAAAAGGTAAACAACCACCAACTATACATGGGACACCTAACAGAAACGCAGAGTAGACACAGGGAGCATAGGACAGGAAAACCTTGAATGACTAAAAATGATAACTATGAATACAGAATATGAACAAACACATAATCTAAGCAAAACTCAAAACAGGTTCAAATCAAACACAGAATTTTGAAGAGAAATTTAAAGTCAAAAACTGGAAACACGGAAACACTGGCTCCGAAACCCAGAATGTGTTACGATTCTGTACAAGTGGCAGATAACGACACAGACTGATGCCAAAATAAAAGCTTCTGAGAAATGTATGTGCAGCATAAGATAATGCTTACACACAGCCAGTAATAAGGAATTTATTTATAGACTATTACATTTTACAGTAGAATTAGCTTTATTATTTATTATTATTTATACATTTTATGATGGAAAGCACAGACTAAAATCTGCTGTGAGAAAATGTGTTAAAATAAGCAGAGTATGTGGCTTGGCCTGATGGACCAATCTCCTAGCTGGCTTTACTCTGTACATTCAAGTCCATGTTCACCATGTCTCTGTGTAAGCTGTGAGCAAATCTAGTTTTTGATAAAATATGCAGCAGTTGTAAGATGATTGTTTGCCCTGAACACCGTCTGACTCAGTTATGATTTTGAATACCCTGAAAACTCGGCTTCAAATATGGACAGTTGCTCTGGAGTTAATGATACCAGCTCGTTTCTTTTTTTTTACAACCATCTGATCCCTTTACAACACCACCACCCAGTGGACAGACGTCATCACTGCATCATGATCAACAAAACCGTTCCGAGGTCAAATGTAAGCATGTAATAGCTTTTTATTTCATTTATTTTACCTGTATAAGATAAGATCCAGCATAAACTATTCGTTACGTAGGTATCATGTACATTGTATTATTTGCTTGTAATTATTAATAAACATGTAAATATTAATTAATGAAGACCAGAGTTCAGCAAAACTGTTGCAGCTGGAGATGGTTTGAATCACTTATAGACTGTCGGGTAGCTTCATCTATACAAATATAGAAGAAACACGTCTATTTTCTCAGTTTAGAATCACGAATTAACCCCACACGTCTTTGGACTGGACTGTGGGAGGAATGTGGAGGACAGGGAGAACATACAGGCACAGAACACAGGACCTTTTTACTGTAAGGCTGTGTGCTAACCACTGCACCACCATGCCACTGTGCTAACAAAGCCTAGCCTCTGTGACCCTGAATTGTTATGATCAGTGGTCCCCAAGTTAAATTAGGATACAGCATTTTAGGAGCTTAGTGTAGACTAAAGATCCTACAGTTTTACAAGTTGCTGAAAGACCTTATTATATGACTAATGGGCTGAAGCCCTAAAACATCAGAGTATCAAGACTATTTTGTTTTTGGACTTTCAGCACTGACAGACTTTGTTCTGGGATCTTTCCAGTAAATCTTCTTTACTAACCAAACAGAAAGCACTCAGTGAATGGGTTAAAATAACACTATCAAGCATTGGACAATAACCAACAAAAATATTTTTCTCCCAATTATTATTATTTTTAGTCATTAAATATCCCCAGACTATATAAAAATGTACTTGTAGCAGTTACAGTGTCTTCTTTCTGTATTTGTGTTGGTGACACTGGGAGTTCCTGCAGCCATGCTTCCAAGCATCAGAGGACGCACTGAAAACATGTTGAGACACACTTGGCTCTGGGATTTCTGGCACTCAGTTCAGGGAAAATAGCCAATCTGCATGTAACATGGAGACAGGTGGTTTCCTATTGGTTTTGGCATGACCAGTTTAACCTTTATGAGAGTTTGTTCTAGGACAAGGGAGGAGAGATGATATAACCAATGTTTTTTTTACACTAGTAACTTTTAAATGACTTTTTTCCTACTGTGCTGTTTTCCCCCTTTTTGAATGTAGTGTTATTATGTTATGTTGTGAATGTGTGAATAAGACTTTAGACTTGGCACAGAAGTTTGCTTGTTTAGTGCAAAAAAACCCAACAACAGCAAAATTATGACAAGCAAATGATAATAATGATGAGGAATAATGATAAATGAAAAGGGAATTCATTGGTTTCTATTCATTTGAAGTATTCAAATTCTCGTAAAAGATGCAAACAAATAGGAGTTTACATGAATACTGAAAATAATTTTGTGCCACTAAAAACTCTGAAAAGAGGTTATGACAGAAAACAATAAAAGGAATGCCAATCAAACTTAAATTGGTTAAAATATAATGTCTATGTATAAGATAGTGCAGCAGTCTCTGAGTATTGGATTCTATATAAAAATAAAAAAAATTCTCTTTGGATTATCGTGTGTTAAATTGTAAAATAACTGGGTTTGTAGATAAAATAGGACCTGATGCTGCTGTTATCCCCCGTCAACCAAAACACTTCACTTGTACTTAACCCTTTAAGTATTTTTATTCATCTTTAGGCATTAAAATAATAAAAATACTAAATAAAAATTCTGATTGAGGTTGTCATAATTCATGCATGACAGGGTTAAATAACAATGATTACAATGAAGCACGTCATACAACTATAATAACATTAAATGACCAGTGGGTGGCAGGGTATGGAGTGACACATTAGTGTCCAATGTAGTGGTTTATGTGCAAGTATAGCATCAACACTGACACGTATACAAGAAAACAGCCTTTGAATAGCTGCCCATTGTAGTGACCACTATGTCTGAAAGGGTTAAACAAACAAAAACCATTAAACTCAATTTAACAGTTCAACATCTTAACATATGGTTTGAACAATCCTGGACGAGCCCCCAAACATAGCAAACAGGCTCAAGGTAAATAATATGTTGATATGTAAGAGTCCACACATGAGATCTACTAAGTAAACACAAAAGCAACAATGTTGTGTGCAAGTCAGTATAGAAATCATAAAGAAGGGGAGGTAAAACAGTTAACTGGGCTATATTTGTGTCACTGTATAGGTCTTTGACTATGCAGAGTGAAACATTAAGTGTATGCAACCAGTGTACATGTGCTTACATGCAAAAAACAATGGTGTTTAACAGGAATGCTTGGAAGCCATGCATGAATAGAAATTAATGGAAGTGACACTACAAAAGACAAATGAGACAAAAACATCATAACAATTGTATGAAAATGATAAAATTGCACGATTGTCCAAGTACTCACTGCAACTCTGTGGTGAGTTAGATCTCAGAGGATAGATGGGACAAGGGACTACAGCAAGCAAAACCCATTTGAGTGTTTCCCTGGGCACCTAGCTAAGGTTTCAAAGTCAGAGATTTGAAAGTCGGTAAGTTTGATGTTAAACAGAATAAAGCTAAGAGTGTCACGGCTGTGGCAGCAGCTGTGTGGTGTAGAGAAGAAGGACCCAAAATGCAGGCACCTGCTGTGATGCAAGGGAGCTTTATTGTAGAAGGTGAAAATAACAAAAGCAAGGACAGAACGAAACATATAACCCAAACTGGGGAAACTAATAACAGACAAAACCCGAAACCATAACTCACGGAATAACACTCAGGGAAAAACATATGGAGGTGGCACAGGGGATGAAGAGCGGAGAATGGAGAGCAGAGAGACGCGGATATTCACCAAGTTACATAGCAGAGGCAGACACACAATATAAATACACACCAGGTAATCAGGAAATGATACACAGGGAAGGACACAGCTGAAACTAATGGGCATGACGAGACACAGACCTTCAAAGTAAAACAGGAAATTCACAGACTGTTTAACAACACAAACTCAGGGACATGAACAGAGCACAAGGGGAGAGCACAGGGAGGAATAGTAAAACACTAAACACAAGAACCAAAACCCTAGGAACTAAGAAAACAAAAATTAACCCCAAACATAAGATGCCACCAATATTAAACACAAAACGCTGCGTCTAACAACCCAGAACCATGACAAAGAGGTGATGGGAATATGAGAAACATATTTAAATATCTCAGGAGACTGCATGTTAAAAAAGTCATATCTAACCATATGGTTTTAGATTGTTATCTTAATTATCCCAACAGATTTGTATTGGTGGAAATATCAGGTTTGCAGAACAACACTTTTATTCACAAATTCAATTAGTTGTCTTCCACACACATATGGACAAACAAACAGTTTTCTATCTTTATAAGGAACCTCAGTGACACACGGACCTCACAAAGATAGGCTGACACATACACACTGGCTCAGCTCGGTGTGTATTTGGGTGAGAGCCATGACGCTTGCTGCTGGTTGACATGTTGCATCGCAGCGTGACTTTCTGAAGCAGCAGTGGGTTGTTCAGAGCTGATGACGCCAATCAGGACTATGAATAACACACACATGCACACACAGACACACACAAAGACAGAGGGAAAGGAGTACACCTTGTGCGTCACTCGGATTATAAATGCCACCAGCTTTCCTCCCAAACATTTGTCTTTCCTTTTTTCCAGTTCGGTTAGTGCTGCAAAATCATCATATTTTCCCATTTTGTAAAAAGATTATTATAAAAAAAACACACAAAATAAAACTACCAACCGGTTTCATTTTTAACTTTTGAAATGCCATCATCTTTAAGCTTAGATAACGTCCCAATCATCCCTCAAATTACTGTATGTGGAATAAAACATTTTATATTCATGTTTTTTTATGCTCAAGCCACAGTTTATTAAGTTCATGGTTTATTTTTTGTTCTCGAAACCCAACTCTGTGCGTGTGTTTGCTATGTTTTCCATTTTCCAAACACTACAAGCAGACAGCAAATAATTTGCCTGCTTCAAACGTCACTCTGTTTTCTCAATCCTTTTATTGGCGTAAGCTCTGAAACCAATTTCAGTAAAATGACAAATATATACCAGAGTGAAGAAGATCATGTAAAAACAACAGCATAAAATTCCCCAAAACAAACCCAAAAAATGTCACATATTATTAAATAACAGCGATGAACATTATTTTGCATAAAGATCTCATGGTGCAAACGATTGTTGGAATTTTAGAGAAGTTTATTTTCAATAAAACCATTTCTTAGCTACAATAACGCCTTCAGATTTTCTCAGTTACGGAACCGGCAAATATGTGAGCCAAATGTGGTCTTACAGTAAGAATGGTCTCTGCACACCTGACATCTGGGCCGTCTAAGTCATCAATGTAGTCAAGGCCAAATATGGCTCACAGAAAACTGCAGGGGTGGGCCACATATGGCCCAAATATTCATTCCAGTGTCAGTGCAATCATTAAAGCAAAACAATTCATTCTTTGATATCCGTGGGCTTCATCTCAAACGGACATATTTTCATTCAACATTGTTGTATTTTGTAGTAATAAACTTTTTGACTTCGCTGTCTGTTGACAATAAATCCAAAATGTAAATCACATGATCCAATTTTTCTGTCCTCGCTAAGGAAACACACCGGAAAAACTCACGGGACTCGTAGGAGACTCAAATGTACAACAAGAGGAAGAAAAAAATGACTGAAAAACAATTCACACACAAACAAGGAGCCAGGAAGAAAATGAAGGAAAAACAGGGCTGCACAACAAAGGAGCACAATTAAAGACCAAGGGGAACACAGGAGTACAAACACTGTGGACTGATTGGGGATAAGACACCAGTGCACACAGGAGAAGATAATCAGACAGGGAGGAAGCAAAAAGTAAAAGAAGAAGCATGAGAGAACCAACAATCAGAAAAGACACCAGAAACTGAACATGATGCAGAGAAAAGGGAAAACTTAGAAATGAAAAAAGAAACATCCCAAAAATCCAACACACACACACACACACACACACACACACACACACACACACACACACACACACACACACAGAATCGGGTCTTGGCAGAGTTATCACTCCTGTCACAGTCTCTCTGGGAGCCTTGGCTCTCGGTATAACAGCGGACAGTTTCAAGGTAAAAACGTGCAGGTAAGTGTGTAGATGCAGGATGTTCCCGTACGTGTGTTGTTTTGTGCTCCATACTTGTGTGCGTGTGAATTTATTGGCTTTGTTCCTTCATAATATTGATGAGTGCAATAACTCTTCTGCAGGGCACGCACACACAAACACACAAACACACAGAGGAGAACTATCAATTCAGCTGATGTCTCTAAGAAGGAAAAGGGTTTGTTGAATCATAAACAGGCTATTTTTATCACTTATGCGTACATGTGTAATTGAAATTGATGCCATCTTTCCCCTGAATCTCCGATAATAAATTTTTCAGATCTACCGCCCCACACACACAGACACACATACATGCACACACACAAACAGCTGTATTACAGCAGTTGAGGCTCTACCCACAAGTCAGCTGGAGCTGACACAGCCTGCAGTGTGGGTAATGTCACCTGAAGGTGCAGTCTGCACATGCTCTGCCTGTCTGGCACAGAGAAGGATCAGAGGGCTGTAGTTATAGTCGGGATAATAAATCACAGACATACATCCACTCTGGAAAACACATTCGGCTGAATTAAATATTCAGTTTTTGCTTTAAATTCCCTTTTCCTTATTGCACAATGCGTGACAGCAACTTATTTAAAGCCTAAAATGTAATCACAATTGATGATGCTGTTCTTACAGTAGCCATGACTGTAAGTTGTAAATAACTCTAACTTTATCAAGAATTGATAGATTAGTCCTACCTAAGGTTGATCAGCGGCGAACACATTTGTGCTACAGATGCAATTAGACATTTAATAAAGTTTGTCTATTAGGGCCAGGGGCTCTGTTAAAACGAAAAAGAAGAGCTGGGAGACAGTTGGGAGACCAAAACAATCCAACTTTGCAGGGGCTAATTTTACATCAGAAAGAGGAAGTTGACTGACAAGCAGCCCTGAAGAATGTTTCACTTGTAATTTGTTTGAGGAACTTGTTTGATCACGATATGCTCGGTAAACGTCTGAAAATCCCTTTGCCTGAAAGTCTGAATCAGAGTGGTGCTCCTGGTGTTTTCTTAATCTCTCAAGCTGAAAACAGGACAGCGTGCAAGATCTAAGACCCCCTTTCAAGAATCTGTTCTTATTTTTTTCACTCAACTTTTCCATCATCTTTTCTGTCCAAATATGTGGTGGACCTGAGAGGTCAAACTCAATGCAACTTAAGCAAACAAAAAAATGATGCAAAAGTAGAACCCGCCCTCAAATCTGTCCTGAGATGTCTCAGGGTCAACGCACAATAAAGTGGAGTGAAGCCTGTGTGAAAGTAAGCCCAGCCTCTCCTCATTCCCAGAGTGCTAATCACTGCCACTTTATGAAAGCCGGGGTGTTTGTGAGATCCTGCACATACAAGGTGTACTAACTGTTGGTGTCTTATTTAAACTGGCTAACCATGAATGTAGTTTTTTACATGCAGAGTTATGAAAAAGTGCATCTTTAAACCCCAAATCATTTTTTTTACTAAGTATATCCAAGTAGTTTTCATATGTAAATGTAACAAATCAGCAAGTGACACAATAACACTGTAACCTTATATGTTATGTATACATAAATACAAGCTATTTTATGAAAAGAGACATTTATAAGACTATGCAGTAACAAAATGGAGTGATATGTCTGTATTTTCACTGCCGATGAAGAAAGAAAAAGCACAGGCAAAAATAGGAACGTCTGTTATATGATGATTAGATCAGAAGCCATATGCTACTTACAGCTTTAAATAAAGTAGGACCTTTGAGAGGATGAAGGGTGCATTTGGAAGAGACTTGGGACTGGAACCATCTACATCGGCTGTGAAGAACAGCCTGGATGTCTGAAAGCTGCCAACATGGGCACTTGGAGGACACCCAGATGGAGAGGATCCCAAGAGACTCACTGGATCAGAAAACAGACTTCGTCATTTGTTCCGTAAACAAAAAACTCAGATCCAGGTAATGTGTGTGACTGCTGTGCAGAGATATTTTGGTTCAATCACTTCAATGACTTCGAAGAGGTTTAAACCATTTCACGTGAAATCAACAAAACAATTTAAACTCACAAAGAATTAAAAAAAACAAGGTTAAAAAAAATCTGAACATAAAGGGTGGAAAAACTCTAGAAAAGGAAGTCAATAGAAAATCATAATCACAATGAAACTGTTAATATATTTGTGAAAGTTCAAAATTCAGTGGCTGTAAAGAAAGCCGTTTATTTTAAATCCTATAAATAAACTGTTATCCTTATATTTTATTCCTGAGTGCTGAAACCTTTTTAGTGGCACCAAAAAAAGCTGAATTTCAACATCTGACATTTACAGTTTGGCTGCAAAGTAGTGCTAAATTTACAAGCTGCACTTTCAGCCAGTTTTACTCTGACTTTCTTTCTTCTTTCTTTTTCTTTTTCTATTTTAAAATGTTCATTTCTACAGGTCGTCACATTCAGTGCACCGGTGAGCCAAGTTGTCAAAATGATTTCACAGTATTAATTAACTTGATTATTTTATTCATTTTTTCACTTTGCCTGCTAAATATGAATTGAGGAGCTGATGACATACTACTTTTTACCTAATCATGTTGTAGTATCGTTTCAACAATCAAGTTATTACATTGCTTAAGTTTTTAGATTCCACTTACTGAAACTCACAACACAGACAGCTGGACCTTTATCTGGAATTTCACTTTGACTTTTTTGTGGTAACTACAAAAATCCCTAAAAGCAAACATTCAAGCGTTCCTGCACCATCTGCACAAACCTACACAAACCCCCGAGGTGTACATGATGAAGACTAATGAGACGTGCAGGTCTGCTGGTACCGTCTGTCAACCCTCCATCTTCAGGTCTCCTTCTCTGCCTTGGTTGACTTCAGCTCCTGATCCGTCCTGTTGCTGATGGAGATAAGATTTGTTTTTAAAATCTGTTTTGTGTATTTTCATTAATGTTGCAGATTAGACTAGAACACCTCACAGGTGAGATATTTCAGGTACATCTTACTGGGAGGAGGCCCAGGAGCAGACTCAGGGCATGCTGAGAGATTATGCCTCTCAGCTGGCCTGAGAAAACCTCGGTGTCCCTCCCTCGGGTTGAGCTGCAGGAGTTGATCTAGGTGCAGGAGGTCCGGGCATCTCTCCTTAGACTGTGATCTAAACCCAGATAAGCAACAATAAATGGATGGATGCTACTCAAGCTTAATGCTCTAAATTCTGGTATATATTTGTGGTTTTATGGTGGTCAAAATTGAAATAAAATTTAAAAAAAAACAACAACAAAAAAACCAACCCAGACAAACAAGAAAAGTAAAGTTAAGGTAGTTTTTGTTTGACTAGATTTCCACTTTGATTAGCGATCTCGTCTTCCACGAAGATCACCAAATGTAGAGTGTAGGTTAACTGTTAAGACTATGTAAGCTGGACCCTGAGGTTTATTATAAACTGAGTTGCAGAGTTGCTTTCTACAAGGGGAATTTGTACAGTAGCTGGTGAGGAATGGAGGCTGGAGCTGGCACATGGCTCTGATGGTTGGGCTTTGGAGGGTTTAACAAGGTTGTGGGCACACTGATGAGGAGATGACTGCATGGTGGAGAACGGAGAGAAGAGTTGTGGTTTAAACGCTCCAAGCTTAGTGTGAAGATGAGCTTCAAGTGTGTCAGGTGATTTAGCATGATCTGCTATGCCCAGTGTAAACACCTACACCAGAGAGAGGGCTAAACAAACAGGAGACACGAGGAAGGAGAAAACCGAGGGAAACGAAGAGAAGAGGAAAAAAGGAAAGCGTTTTATTTCAAAGGCAATAATATGTCCGCATTTTTGTTCTTATTTATTTTCCTGGCAAAATTCTGAATTTCCTTTGCATTTATTTCGATTTTTTTTTACACCGTTTTACTTTCCAAGTGCAGCACTGAGCGTCAGTTTGTCATCGACTGCAACCTTATTTTGAGAATGGCCTGCAGTAATGTGGTATTGCCCTTCACGCTCCAGTGTGCAGTAACTATATCTTGCAGAATAGTTCAAAGCTGACAAGGTCCTTCGGTCAGAAAATTAAACCACATGCATAACTGCTGTTTAACCAAAGCGCTTTGGTCTCGTAAAAAGCAGTTTTTAATCAAAGAGACGCAGATAAGTAACAGGCATAATGTCCACAGAGGGGGTCGCTCTGCGGCTCTGCTCCGGCCTCTAACTTGCACCACAAACGAGAAGATGGTTCCAGTAAACAGCCAACAAACAACTTATCTGCATCCATATCTGGCACTGGTTAGATACTCACCCACAAATGGAACAGATTCACCGATTACAGATACGCTGATTCACTAACGGCACCTGTTTTTTATGTAATTCAACTCAGAGCTGGGAGGGAAAAACAAGACAGTCAGCAGTTTTTCAGGCAGGCAGATGCCAGCTGCTACCTGGAAGTCCTTGGCTCGGTTTGAAAGTGAGCAAGATTTGGTCCTTTTGATGGAATAATGTTACTCTCTCTCTCCCCCTTTTTTTCATTAAATAAATCCCAGTATCCCTGTGACTCAGGGTGTTTTATGAGGTCTAGGTTTCTTGATTGACTTCCAGGAAACAGAAGAAAAACAACATTTGTCATTTCTTCCAAATGGCTAAATCTGTGCATGCAGTACCTCAGTGAGCCAAAAGGGGTCAGTGTGTAACTGTGGTTCTGCAAGCAACTCTTAATTTCCCTCCTTTCTTTCTCTTCTTGTCGCTTGTTTTTCTGTCCTGTTTTTGTTTTGTTTGATCTTTTTTCTTTTCTCTGCTTGCCTTCTCAGATATGAAGATGTTCCATCCTTCCTATCTCATATCGTCTTTCCTCTTTTCCGCCTCTTCTCCTCTTTATAGGAAATTTACTCCTCTGTCCCCTCATCTAAATCTTCCTTTGGCCCCCTCATGCATTTCTCTCTCTTCTTCTTTTGTTTTTTTTTTCATCCATCTCAAACTCTCCCATCTGTTTAAATGTCTAGTTTTTCCCATCATCTTCTGGCATAGTTATCATTTCCTTCCCTCCCTTTTACTGCTTGTTCAGAATAACACTCTCCTCTCCCCTCTCGATCATCCTTTTGCAAATTTCCCAACTCCATTAGTGTCGACTCTCCTCCCTTTTATAACTTCAGTTATTAAAGTTTCAGTTGTATCATTTCTGCACATTTTATCTCTCACGTTTGTTTTCTTGTTGAAAGAGGGAGGATTTTCCACACCTTTCCTATCCTTCTTCTTCTCTCTGTGCCATTCTCCTCTTTCGTGTCTCCTTATGTATGTCTCCTCTACATTTTTGTCCTCTCTCCCGTCTCTGTTTCTCTCACCACATTAAAATCTTCCATTAACCTTTGTCTCGCTTCCCTTCTTCTTGCTAGTTCTCCTTCTACTTCAGCTCGTCTAATCTTCTCATCTCTATATATTTTATCTTTTTTTAATTGCTTTTGGAGATCATGGGAGAAAGCTTTTTGTTGGGTTGCCCATTTTATCTCATCATTTTTCTCCTCTCATCTGACCATGTTTGCTATTTTCTTCTTCTTCTATTTTTTTTAAACAAATGTTTGTTTATAAGAGCAGTTGCCCTAATAAGTAAATTTGCATCTGTTTTTGTCCTCCTATCCACTCTCTCGTCTCCTTTGTCCAGTTTATTCAGGAAGCACAGCGAGGCTCCTCTCCCGTATTTCTCTGGGTTAATTTCACCTCCTCTTCTCTCCACTTAAAAGACAAAGGAATTAATTTTAGAATTCTTCATGCTGGCATCTCCCTTAGAGAAAAAAAGAGCTATCACTTCTTTCCATTTGGACACACACACACACACACACACACACACACACACACACACACACACACACACACACACACACACACACACACACACACACACACACATAGTTGGGAAGGATTTTTTGCTAATTCCCTCTCTTTTTCCTGGCAGCTAAATATGGAAAGTTGTTTATTCCAATGAACAGATGCCTCTATGACACACAAACACACACACAGACCATCAAAGACACACATACACATATGCACACAGACCTGTAAAGTAGACATATCACATTCAAACACAGAGACCACCCGTGGCTCCGGGTGTGTGTGTGTGTGTGAGACACACACTGAGTTGTGTGTTTCCCACTAAACGAGGCAGTGATCAGCTGAAACATCACACTTTGCCGTTTGATGTGATGCTTCCTCCTCCCGCAGGGAATAAAACTCCAAATATTCTCATTCCTTCTTCTCCTGCGCAGAAGGAAAAATGTGATCTGAGCAGATTTTTTAGGCGGGTATGTTGGATCGCTCAGGCGAGGACAGGCTAAAACCACACTCGGGCCAGATTTACCCTTTGTCAAGTCTCGCCTCTCCTCCGCGCTCCTTGGTTACGGTTGCTCGGTAGAACAAACAATAACCAAAGAGAGTCTGTTTCCATTGAAAACACCTGTTGATTTAATTGACCCGTATTTCTATTCAGCCTCATTCAGCCAGTGTGGTTTCTATCAGAGTAGCAGACGATGAAATGACTGTTCATTATGAATAGCTATAAAACCCAATAAAATTCATTATCAGCGCCATCTAGGGTGCTGATAATGTTCAGAATTAGTTCACAAACATACAACCATAAGTAACCAAATTTCACTGTCATAGGTGGAGTTGTCCTGCAGGACATGATATTTTAGAGCAGGTTAGAACAGCAGGGTCAGCACTGCAAGTCTCCAAGTCTTTGCATAGTCCAAAAACATGCGCATTGGATGAACTGGTGATTGTAAATTGGGTGAGGTGTCAATGTATGTTCGTCTCCATGTGTTTGACCTGCAGCTTGGTGACCTTTTGCCCTATGACAGTTGATGGAGGAAGATGAATGGATAACATATGTCTATATTAAAATATCCAATTTAATGACATTAAAAAGCATGTCTGCAGTTTGTGACTCTATGGATAATTTCCATCAATTTGACTCCGATGCTTGATGGCAGCTGTTGTCAATCACTGTCCACCAATTAGAGTCACTGAACTTTACTTTTTTCAACTGTGTTTGTGTGGTTGGTGCCTCTCAGAGGATTTTTAATGAATTACCTGACCAGTAATACCTACTAGTATGTCTTGATGTGTGTTACAGACAATCCAAGAAGTTTGTGCTTTTGTTTAGGTGAGCGAAATTATTTTATTAATCTTTTACTCAGCAGTAATTTGCAGGTACATTACAGCCACATCTGTATCTGAAGCCACAAAACATCGTAATATAAACTTGTTTAGAAATTATTACCTCAGGATGGACTTGGTTGCAAAATAACCACTTTTTACACATATTTATATTGTATTTATAATTATGATAATAACTCTTTGGGTCAAACATAACACATGTTCATCCAAATGCCACACAGCAATCACAACAGTTGTCGGCACCTTCACACTCTTTATTCACTGTCAGCTTGGCCTTGTGTGGCTGCAGCTTCAGTGCCACTTCTCAGTCACTTGTCAATAAAGACAGATTAAACTTCCAATTCCATTTCCTCTCAGCACAAACACATTACAAAAAGAAAATGCCCGTCCCTCAGAGACTCTTGTCATATTACATCAGCGATGGCGAAGGCCAACCCGAGGATAAAGTCTGCTTAAAAGCTCAAACACCCAGAAGTACGACCTGTTAAAACTCAGAGATGAATTCATAAATCATTCACGTTGTGATTGGTATTATGCAGGAATAAACAGTGTAAATGTGAGTAATAGCAGATGTACGAGTCAGTAATCTGCTGACTTTATACTCAACAAAATCAAAATCGACCCTCACATGATGAAGTGTCAGTGTGATTTATTTAAATTGGAATTACTTGATAATCTCTCAGAGTCTGACGGTGAAAAAGCCATGGGATTAAAAGGGGTATTATCACTCTTTAAAACTTTATAAGGGCAGGTTTTCACATGTGAAGTTGACCTGTAAGATCATATCAAGGTCTAAAACTATTTCCACCACCTTGGGAGCTGGATCATGTGGAGTTGTTTGTACTTAACAGGGACCATGAATGGTCCATAGTGATTTTTTTTAATGGTGATAAATAAGAGGGAGGATATGCGACGGTCAAAGCTAAGTTTTAACTCTGGGAAAAAATCTGTGTCCACTTCTTTGTGCATATACAAATAGGAATGTATTTACAATGCAGGAGCAGACACTAAAGGTTCATTCCAGGACACGTCACTCTGTTAACCCGAATTATTGTTACTAGTGTGACCTTATGGGTCATGCTAACTTTGTACATCTTGATGCATTCTCAATCATTCAGGAAAGTTAGTCTCCAAAAGTTGATTCTGTTCATCTGGACGTAGCATTTTTGTGGGAGAAACGTTTCGTCACTCATCCAAGTGACTTCTTCAGTCTCAGCTGACTGTTTCTCCAATCTTATAAACAGTACATTTGCATAATGACTGAAACCAGCCCACTGAAGGAACAATGGGCTGGGAGGTCAGTTCCTTAATCATAATTATGCAAATTCTCATGACCATTGATCAGCAACCACTGACCAAAACCCACTGACCAAAACCCACTGACCAAAACCCACTGATCAAAGACCACTGATCAATGGCCATGAGTACCATTCACAGAGAATTGGGGAATGGCTGCAATCACAGCATTGTAAGATGGCGAAAGATGTACCCTTTGGCCCGCTGGTGGGCAGCTCTGAACACCACATCCAGAACACCCTGGATTTTGTTGAGAAGGTGAGAGATGTCATTATGGAGGCAGATGAAACCATGGTCTTGTACGACGTTACATCTCTCTTCACTTGCATCCCGGTCACGGTAGCGTTGGAGGTAGTCCGTAAGAGATTACAGGATGACACCAACCTCAGCAACAGGACCACTCTCAGCATCGACCAAGTGTGTTTGCTTTTGGAGCTGTGTCTTCATTC
Source organism: Maylandia zebra (assembly GCF_041146795.1). Classification (NCBI taxonomy): domain Eukaryota; kingdom Metazoa; phylum Chordata; class Actinopteri; order Cichliformes; family Cichlidae; genus Maylandia; species Maylandia zebra. Next base: position 23,533,266 of record NC_135181.1, on the reverse strand, counting down.
CACCTACTTCACATACAAGGGTCAGTTCTACAGGCAGAAACACGGGTGTGCCGTGGGCTCCGCAGTTTCACCCATCGTGGCCAATTTATACATGGAAGAAGTGGAAAAGAGGGCTTTGCTATCCTACCCTGGAACACCACCAAGCCATTGGTTCAGATATGTCGATGACACCTGGGTGAAAATCAAATCTGAGGATGTACTACACTTCATGGATCATATTAACTCGGTGGACCGACACATCAAATTCACCAGGGAGGTTATGAAAAGGGGCAGGTTAGCCTTCTTAGACTGTGAGATTTCCATCAGTAATGGGGGACATCTAAAAGCTGACGTGTACCATAAACCTACACATACGGATCAGTATCTAAGGTTTGACTCTCATCATCCACTGGAGCACAAACTGGGTGTCATCAGGACGCTACAACACAGAGCGAACACCATCCCCACAGACACAGCGGCCAGGAAAGCTGAAGAACAGCACATCAAGAAAGCCCTGAGTAAATGTGGTTATCCCAGCTGGACTTCTGTCAAAGCAGGAAAGGCACCTAAAGAAAGCTCCAGCCGATCCAGGAGAGAAGGATGACCGGTGCCCAGGCGAAAACCTATAATGATCCCATATGTGTCAGGAGTGTCAGAGCAGTTGAGACGGATTTTTTCTAAACACCAGGTCTCTGTGGCTTTTTAACCCCAGAACACGGTGCGCCAAAAATTGGTCCATCCCAAGGATCGGGTCCCCCGACACAAACACAGTAACATAGTGTACGCTGTTAAGTGCCAGGAGGATTGCCAGGATTTATACATCGGGGAAACCAAACAACCTCTGGCGAAGCGGACGGCACAACACAGAAGAGCTACCTCGTCAGGCCAGGACTCTGCGGTCTATTTACACCTACAGGCCAGTGGACACTCTTTGAAGGATGAGGATGTACACATCCTGGACAGGGAGGAACGCTGGTTTGAGCGCGGAGTCAAGGAGGCCATTTACGTGAAAAGGGAAAGACCATCTCTGAATCAAGGAGGGGGCCTAAGGGTACATCTTTCGCCATCTTACAATGCAGTGATTGCAGCCATTCCCCAACTCTCTGTGAATGGTACTCATGGCCATTAATCAGTGGTCTTTGATCAGTGGGTTTTGGTCAGTGGTTATTGATCAACGGTCATGAGAATTTGTATAATTATGATTAAGGAACTGACCTCCCAGCCCATTGTTCCTTCAGTGGGCTGGTTTCAGTCATTATGCAAATGTACTGTTTATAAGATTGGGGAAACAGTCAGCTGAGACTGAAGAAGTCACTTCGATGAGTGACGAAACGTTTCTCCCACAAAAACGCTACGTCCAGATGAACAGAATCAACTTTTGGAGACTAACTTTGTACACTTTAACGGTTTTGTTGAGCTTCGGGGGAAAGTCACACAAAGTCACTGGTTTATCTGCACGATAGCACAAGATCTCTACACTCAGGTAGGTGATACAAAGATTATACACAGCTGTGGCACAAAAATGGGTGGGAAACAGAATAGAGGCAGGAAGTAGAATAACTTGGTTATGTCAAAAGTGTTTTCCAAATTAAACATGAAGTGACAAAACTGAAACCAAGCATACCTTACATAATAAAAGATACTTTATATCATTTTGTGTTAGTTTAAACTTCTTAGCTTTTTTCAGCTTAGGTACAAAAAAGATCTTTTGCTTACTAGAGTTACAGGTTCATGATTCCCTATAAACAAACACTTGGTGATGGTGGGGAGGAACAACTTTTTTTCTCAGGTCTCAGATGAGGGCACTCATTTCCTGCATCTGGTTTAGGGGGTGAGAAGAAAGTCAAGGTGGAAAACAAGAGTACTGAGTGACCATTAAAAACAAACAGGACAAAATGTGACTACGGGAAAGGGAAAGGTAATGGTGAGGGGAGAAGAAATTCTTAGTGCATCATGGAAAGTCCCCCAGCAGCCTGAGCCTACAGAGGCATAAGTAAATGATGGTTCAGGGTCACCTGATTCAGTCTTATCTATGAGATTTATGAAAAACGAAAGTTTGAAGGCTAACTGGGTTTGGGTTTTGAAATGTTTGCTCTCTGTTGGGGTAATATGATGCTACAAGGTCTTTAAGGTACGATTAGGCCTGATTGACTCGTTGAAATCTAACTGTACGGGGGAAGACGGATTTAAATTCAGTTCTGAATTCAACAAGCAGCTAATTAATAGAAGTCAGGTATGATCTCGCTCTTTGTTTAATGTCACTGGGGAATTCTGGTCACGGTCAATTGTTTTAAGGCTTGTTAGCATTGACAGCAGAAATCAGGAGCATGGTTATCTGGGCCACAAATTCATGCTTCAAGCACTGGTCATTGTTTACAGTCAGATTATAAGTATATTTTTAAAAGATACAAAAAGACAAATAACTGATAATAGGTGATGGGCTGCAAACAGAAACCAGAAGGCTTCCGGCAACCTAATTACTCACGTAGTTTTGTTAGATGCTGAACAATTACAATAATCACCGCCCGGTGATTGACTGTAAGACTGGGACTGTAAGATGCCCAACTCAAACAACAGTTAAATATGGCTGGGCTGTGAAAACGGTGTTGATAAAAATAGCCACATATTCAGTTTTAAATACTATATGTGTTGCTTTATCCGTAAGCTGACATTTTCAGCATGAGCCAGAGAAATCTCCTAAAATTTGGCAGCGGGAGAAAACCCTACTTTATCTTTAGAGTTAATTACAGCTAGGAAAAATGCTGCAGCTAAACGTGGTATTCCCTTTCACAGACACACACACACACGCGGGCGTCCCACCACAGGCTGTCTGCTGCTAACCATTAAGGCATGTAAACAAGGCGATTTGGGTGACATACAACCAGAAATGAGAGCTTTCCCAGGGTGCGCTCACAGATCTATCCTGTGTTCGTTGGCTTGCGGCTCTGACAGAGCGGCGTCGATAGCGTGACTTTGCAAAATAACTCCCAGTTGGGAAATGACATGCTCAGCAACTTGTTTGGTGTAATTGGCTCTTAAGTACTTTCTGACAAATCATAATAGTCAGTGTTTGTGACAAGAAATGTGACTGCAGAGCCAGCAGAGGAGATATTTTTAAGATCGGGTGATCCCCTGAGCAGGAAAATGTTGGTTTTTCATTTTTATTTTTATTTTCTTCCTTGCTGCCAACAACAAGGAAGAAAAAAAATGTGAAACTGCAGCTTTGCTTTCATTATTTTAGATACACTGAATTATGACTGCACTTTGTTTAATGTTAATATGTTTGTCCACAAACATGACTGCAACTTTGGAGATGGGCGACCACCGTTTGGCCAGCCTTCAGGCCTGTCACAAGTGACTCTCTGAACTGGTGCCGGTTATCAGAGACAACCAAACATCCACAGGAATATGGTACATTACTTCTAGGCAGGATTCGGACTTAGAGGTATTCAGAAATAATCCCATAGATGGTAGCTTAGCACCAATGGCTCCTCATGGAGTTCTGCGTACTGAGCAGAATTCCTATTGCAACAACAGATCATCAGCAGGGTAAAACTAACCTCTCTTATGGAGGTCTAAATCCAGCTCACTTCCTGTGAGAGGAAGAGCGACAGAGAAGCAACGCTGCTATGACTGCTTGTTCGCCACAAGTCAGTTATTCCTCTGGTAACTTTTCTGATATCTCCTGCCTAAAACACCGAAAGCCAGAAAAGTCATGAGACCTCACTTTTGGGTGTTGGTTAGCACTTTTGTTGTATTTAGTCCTCTTCTAGACAAAATAATGACAGCTTCGTGTCAGGGTTGAGCCAACTAATTGGAGTGATGTTGCATGTTGCATGCGGCACCACAGTCAGTCTGGAATTTTATAATATTGTTGTCCATGAGCATGCTTGCAAAGAGCTGAGAATCATTCACTCTTTTAGTGTCCACTTCATTTACATTCTCTGTCACTACTTTGATACACAGAGATGTTTTTTCTCATTCTGCCTCCTTGTGTACAAGTTTCTTTTTCCTATGTTCTGAGCATGCTTTACATTTAGCTGTGAAGCGATTGTTTCTGCCACATTTTTTGCATTTCTCACCATACACTGGACATCTGAGTTTGGTTTTTTCATGTGATTTCCCACAGTACCTGCAGTCCACTGTGCTGCTTTGTCTCTGGCTAGCTGTTCCTTGGATAGCAATGAACCTGTCCTGAGATGGCTTTGTTGATCTCCTGGGAGAACTCTGCTGCCCTGCAAAGCTGTATGCATGTGTCAAGTATCAAGCTTTTCTCCCGCAGTAGTCTCTCCGTCATGTTGGCATTATGAATCCCACATGTTGAGTGAGTCTCTCAATGTCCAGAAATTGCAAAATTTGTCAGCAACAGCTCAGTGACATAGGTGTTGGTAGGTGTCAATCATTAAAACAGATTATTATTGATTTTTAAAATCTTTTTTGAGTTTCATGTGTACCTATTTTCAGTGATATCAATAGTGGGAAATTAAAAAGGCATATAATCCTCTCTTTTTGCCATGTTTTTCAAATAACCTGTATTTGACAACAGCATAATGAAACTAGTTTTGGTGTTGCGTCTTGACCGTCTCCAGTTAGTCCAGAATGCTGCTGCAAGGCTTTTAACTAAGACATGGAAAAGAGCGCACATTACACCAGTGTTACGTTCTGTCACTGGCTTCCAGTACATTTTAGAATTCATTTTAAAATCTTGGTACTGACTTTTAAAGCTTTGAATTGTGATGCCCCTGCCTACATTTCTGATCTTTTAGAACGCAGCCTGAGATCATCTAATCAAAGGCTGTTGGTAGTCCCACGAACTCGTTTTAAGACCAGAGGAGATAGATCTTTTAGAGCGGTGGAATGCTCACCCTCCATCATTACGTTGCCTTGATTGTATTTATTCTTTCAAAAAGCAGCTTAAGACTCATTTATTTAGATTGGCTTTTAATTAGATTTGTGCTGTGTTTGATTATTTATGTATTTTATGTATTTCTGTTTCTATATTACTGTGAAGAACTTTGTGGTTTTTATCTTGTAAAATGTGCTATATAAATAAATTGATTTGGTTTGATCCCTCTACATAGATTTTAACAAAGTCCACAACCGCTGCCACCATCTTGTTGACATTTTTTCACATAGAGGTGACAGATTCAAGTGCAGCACGATTCAAATATCAGTCTCCAAGCAAGACAATTATTGTCCCATTTTCAGATTCTGTGCGATCTTATATGACTCTGAACTCATACTGTACAAGCAACAAAGCCTACTGTCTGTCTGTGGTTTGTTAATTTACAGTTTCCATCTTAAGTTTGTTTATTTTGTGCCTTCATCCCTTCGTTGAGTCTTGGCCTGTCTCTTCCATCGTCAAACGCGAACACCAACACAACATATTCGTCTATATATATTTCCACAGAAGCAGAAGTGGACTGACACTTATAATGCACTGGTATTACTGACCACTTAAAGCACTTTAGACTACAAGCCACATTCACCCATGCATTCATGTCTTTGGACTGTGGGAGGAAACCCACACAGAAAGGCGCCGGCCTCCAAAGCCAAAGGCTTCATGCTGTGAGGCAACATCAGGGGGGCACGGAGCAAATGGCGTGGGGTGGATTTAAACTCGGGCCACCGCAGTAAGGATTTAATCGCACAGTACATGTGGAGCATGCTCAACCAGGAGAGCTGCTCCAGTGCTGCACCTTTGAAAGTCAAATGGTTCATTTTGGAGACCAATAACAAGAAATGCATCGTATCACGTGCCCACTCAGCAATTCACTGAAAGGTAACCACATCGGGTCAACAGTATCCACCCCCATTACATCACTTAAATGTAAGTGACTGCATATTCATCCTCCAGTGGGCAGAAACAGATTTTAGGATTTAATCAGAAAGCAGTGGAAACCAGTGAGATAAAAGTGTTTATCCAAAAGCAGTCTTGTTAAACATAAGGCCCAGGGGCCAGAATCGGCCTGGCAAAGACGCCACTCTGGCCCACTGGACGGCTTTGGAAAATGTAATGCAGAGTGTAAATTTTAGTGCAGGTTTTACAGCTTTATTGTCCCCCTGATCCATTCATACTTTGCCAAAGTAATTAAGCAGTGGCTAAATACTTAAATGACAGGAAGGTTCCTGCTTTTTCACTGTCTACAATAGAAATTTCAATTTTTAATAAGAGGATCAACAGTGGAAAAAAATTCTGCAATTAAAAAAAACTTTTTGTAATTTTGTTTTGCAATTACAAGTGAGTCTGGGCATTGAGCTACCAGAATGTATGTTTTCTGTAATTTTACACTTTGATTTCTTATAATTTAGGCCCAAAGAGTCTGACAGAGTTCTTTCATTTACTATGACAGCATTTCTTTATCTTGTAGAAAAACTGAGATGTAGTGTAGAAACTATGCTTCTTTTTTTCTTCTATTAAGATATCCAAGGGATTAAGTATGTAGTTAAACTTCTTTACAATGGCAGAGAGGTGAGTTTAACTACTCCAGCCACTTCAAAGATCAAAGTGGGCTGTGATATGAAACGAGTTTGACATCCTTGTCCTAAAGCCTCAACTACAGCTGGGTAACTGCTGACTCAGTCATTGGCTAATTGGACTTAGCTTGCTCAAAATGTAAAGAAGTCTTCATGCTTTAACATTGTTATTCACACGCATGCAAACAACAAAACACATTCTTACAAACAGAGAAACAAAAGCAGTCACACACACACACAGATGCTATAAAGCAACGACGCGCTGAAGTCTCAGGGGAGATTTCCATATGCTCGCAGCGCTGAACCATGAAAACTACACTCGCGCTCACACCCTACAAACTAGTGATGAAAGTGATTCCTCCAAACGCTAATCATGACTAAAATAACTCGCTTGATCATCCTCTATCAAAGGCCACGGGACTCACCGACATGTGGACAGACTGACAGAATAAATGTAAGTTGACACCAACCCAGTTGTGTCAACAAAAAAGAAAAAAAAAACATACAAAAAAAGAGATGTAGACAGGTAGACATATGTGGGACATGGCTAACAACAGGGACTGTATTAAAATTAGAAAAATGAGTGAGACAGAAAAGAGGGTGAAGGCAGAATAAAGACATTAATACTGTTGGAGTCGCATGTGCCAAAGACTTATTAGCTGACCTTGTTCAAAGACTGTTTTCCAATAGTGTTCATGTTAGACAGTTTGAATTAGTGCTCCTGCTTCTGGTGACATTAAAATCGGACCTATTATTATTATTTATTCTTTGTCAGTACTGCTTTTGGCATTACTACAAGTATAATCTATTAATAAGCACTGGGGGAATGAATCCCTTCCACAGTGCTTAATAATCACCATCTTGTGTTCTTTTGTTTGCAACACATGGACAAGACGTTGAACGGGGTACTTCCTAGAAAGTGTCCCTTATTTATTTATTTTTTTTGCATTCTTCAAATGTAATGGAAATGAGATGGAAATAAAGCACCGCTGGCTAAAACCGTCTTCAACAATAGTTTGTTTTCGAGCCTGAAAGACATCATCCTGACAACAGCTGGGCATGCTCTTTTGGTCTCTTATTTTTTTGCAGCGCCAACACAACACAAGCGTCCATCAAAAATTTAAACATTCATTGTTCTTGCATTCAAGTTTTTATTTGCTGCTGTTGGGCTCAAAAACAATTGAAACATGTCAGAAATAAATTTTCAGCTTCTAAGCTTTTGAGGGAAAAAGGCATTGGACGTGTTTGATTGACGGCTGAGTCAGAGGAGGCACAAAACTGAATGTGAACAAATTTTCAAAGACATGCCAAGCAGCCAAGCGTCAGCTCCGAAGTGTGAAAATGCACAAGACACTGTGGACAATGTGTGTCTTTTACTGTGTATTTTGCTGTGGGTTGTTTTTTGTTGTTTTTTAAATGTTTCTAGTTTTAGGATGACCACACGAGCACAGTGCAGTTCAATTTTATTTTTAAATCTTCATATTGTAAGGTAGGGACTCTAAAATAGCAGAGAGAAAACCCCAACAATCAGACAAGCCCCAATGATCAAGCGCTTTGTGACAGTAGGAAAGAAAAACTTCCTTTCAACAGGAAGAAACATCCAGCCGAACCAGGCTCAGGGAGGGCCGGTCATCTGCCGGGACTGGTTGGGCGTGAAGAGAGGGAAACAAGACAAAAGACACACTGTGAGGATGATCGTTACTCCTCACCACGAGGCAACAGGAAAGAGGACCATACAGTTAGAAGTCCAACATATATGTGATGATGAAGGTTTAGGTAGAGGTTACAGGATAGCAAGAATATTCTAAATATGAATGATGAACCACATTTGTTGAATGAACGGGGAGAAAAAAAGGCCTGGTACATATATTGAGGAATACTGAGAGAATGGGAAGTAGGTTTGGTAAATCCAGACATCACTGCAGGGAAGGAAAGTGGGAAACTGGATGGGAAAGAAAGTCAGCAGGCATGTGGTAGATGGATGGAAAATGGCAGGGAGGAGTTAATGCGACTGACAGCTGACTCCCAGTCGGCATTGATGTGGGGAGGCTCTGACACATGTGGATTTACAAGCTGCTTCTCCCCACCTGCCGCTGAGGGGATTGTCAGCATGTTCATGCATTTCCCACACATCCACCCTTCGTGCTCTGCTGTCAGCCATTAGGAATCACCAGGGCAGCGACAAGGACATGATCCCTCACAGGCTCCCCACCTGCCAACACTGCCAACTGTGTTCGAGAGAGCGCAGAGCCAAGACAGAAGCACCACTGTTGGGAATTACATATGGGTCTCAGCAGTTGTGGGTAAGTGGTTTTCTCAAACAGTATGGCGCCCCTTGCTGGGTGCCTGAAAAGAACATGATGGTTTTTCCATATGGCAGCTTGGTGAGCTTAGTGACAGATGTCCATATTTGTGTTTCATAATACTTCACCAAAGACATAAATATGTCAACAACTAAATGATAAGGAATCCTAATACAATCATAAACCAAAACTAGCTCAAATACAAAGTCAACAATCTCTTAAATGGTTGACAACAGATTATGTGATGTTATTATGTTGTAGGTTAAAAGCACGATGACACATGCCTGCGAGAAGGTCATTTTTCACATGTGCAGGTATTCACTGTTACACCAAATGACAACACTCTGGGCCTAAATTCAACTACTTCCCTCGTCAATCTACCTAGCACACAAAGCAGCAACCAGGCAGCTCACGCTCGTGCTGGAGGGGATTTACATTCTTGCAGGAAAATCTACTCAAGAGGCTGGATTCTCCTATCCGGTCGTTAAGTGATGACGTGATGAATCCTACTTCCGGGCCTAAAGTAGTCTGCGTTTAATATGGCTTTTGTGTTGTTAACATGTTTAATGTTATGTATTTTCTTCTATTTAATCTCAAAAAGCTCCTAAAATAGTCAGTGATCACTGTTGACCTCCCTCGGCTTTTATTACCGCTAATCATTTATTTAAGATCAGTTTTTAAAACCTTAGGATGTAACTACAGCCCAGCCCATGCAGCAGTATATGAATGACTAACCTCGTATTGTGGATGGATTATCTCCGTTGTTCTCCTGGCTGAAGTTTGGTTCTTTTACAGCATGCTGCCATGCGATTACATTTGTTCCTGACCACCGAGAACACTCACGTTAACTTTTATCGAGTAGAAAAAGGTTAGCTTGTTTATATTATGCTAACATAGCTGTGTCGCTAGCAGTCACGTAGCACATCATTATATACCAGCTAGCCAAACTTCAGTAACCCTACAAACGTCACTGCTGTTTAGTTTTCTGTCTTCATTTATGTTGGAAGTGATAACAGAGCTGTGCGTTTTAATTTGTTTCCAAAACCCCGCAGTCAGGACATGCTATCCGGTTGTTCAGTCTGACGTCACTAGCCGTGTCTGGGTCTAAACTCCGCTGCAGGTCCATATATCAAACGATCACTATGGCATTACTGAGAGTTGAAAAACTGTCTAAAGTCTTTCATCTTTAATAAAATGATCAGCGTTCTGCTCTACCAGGTGTAACAATTGAGTTTAACATCCAGGCATCCATGAAAACGGAATTTATGACATTTAACGGAGTTAGAAGTTAGCAGGGAGTTAGCTCGCTAGCTTCTATCTAAATACAATATAGCATGTCCTGACTGCAGGGTTTTGGAAACAAATTAAAACGTACAGCTCTGCTATCACTTCCAGCATAAATGTCATGGTCCTGGGCCGTGTTGGCCCAGTATTCTTAGTTCTCTTGTATTTTTGTATTCAGTTCCCTGTTTAGGTTCTGTTTCCTGAGTTGCCCTGTTATGTGGTTCCCTGTGTGCTTTCCCTTTGTGACTCTCACCCCCTGTGTGCCCCTCTATGTATTCATGAGCCCTTGTCCCCTTTCGTGTTTTATTCCATGTTTTCCCCAGCCTGTTATGTCTGTGTTCTCCCCGTGCTCTCTCCTCCTGTCTGAACCTCTGTACTTCCTGTTTTACTTTGACAGTCTCTCGTCAGTATGCGTCATGTTGTGTTCACTCCTGCCCTGTCTCGTTATGATTATCTGTGTATTTATGTCTGCGTCTCCCTCAGTTCTGTGTCGTAGTCTCCCTCATGCTGCGTGGATTTCCCTGTGTCTCTCTCCAAGTATTAGTTTATTGTGCCCAGTTTAAGTTTTGTATTTTCCTGTCATCTTGTCAGCAATAAAGCTGCCTTTTGAGTTCATCCCTTGAGTCCGTGAGTTTTGCGATTGGGTCCTCATCCTGCCTGCCACACAGCCGAACCATGACAGAAGACTACGACCACGACATGGACCCAGCAACTCACAACCCCTCCGCTGAGCTCCGGGAGGATTTAATCTACACGGTGGAATATCACTGTCAGGAGTGGGAAGTGCTGCCAGGAGACGAACACCGGGAGGTCGTAGCCGTCCGTCTACAGCGGATGGTGTCCGGACTCCCGTGGCTGTTCGGCGCGCTGCACCCCCACATCCGGGACTTCCTCGTTTCCACCGTAGGCATCCGCCCGGAGCTGCCTCTCCAGTGTGAAGAGTCGTAGGACGTTCAGCCCGGTCCGCTGGAGGATTCGCGGTCCGGCTCGTCTCCTCCCCCTTCCCGGAGAAAACGGCGTTCACGTCGCCGGCGTTCCCGAGCAGCGGAGCAGTTTTCATCCCTGGGTGAGAGTGACTGTGCGTCACACTCTCAGCCCAAGTTTTCTGGACCCGGACTTCATGACTTTTCCACCACTGTGAGTAACTCTGTTTTGCCCGCCATTGTGTTTCCTGAATCGGATAACTCCACCACTGTGTGTTTGGACTCTGGAGACACTATACAGCGAGGCACCTCGGTGTCGGATCATTCACCAGTTGCTAGCAACCTTTGTGTTTTTGAGCCCTCTGATTTTTGTAAAGCTCGCAGTATGTCCTTTGATTTAACCGATATGAATGTGTTACATGTAGAGACATCTGAACCTAAGACAGCTATCCTACACCAGACTCACCCACACACTGCTACCAGCATTGCAGCCCCACAGAACTGTTTTAACCAGCCTGTACACTCTGGGGTTTTCCAGTCTGAACTCAGCCACACACACCACCATCATCAGCCAAACCATCTGAGACTGAGTGTTCTGTAACTGATGCTCCTTCTAGTAACTGTTTCATGTGCCAACCCGTTGTGTCTTTTGACATGTCCAGTGGTGCCCAGTCAGGTCCACAACCAGTGTTTAATCATTCAGTTTCTCGAGTGAGTGGTAACAAGATGGTCGCTTCCTTTGCTAAGCTAACTGAAAGACTAGGGTTAAGCGTTAAAGAGTTGCTTGATCAGGTCAAGTTTTGTGACCCACGGCAACGCATGCTTGATCCTGTTCGCTACTCCTCTGAACCTGTTGCTGTGAAAACGGTTGTGGGTGTTACTTCGTCCCTGGACTGTGTGGCTCCCCATCCAGTTCAATCTGAGTCAGCCTGCCGAGTTGGTTCACCTATGGACTATATGAAAATTGACTTTGTTTCTCAACCTGTGTTTGTCCTTCCAGCCTCGATTCTGAAAAGAACTGTCTCTGGCGTTCTTCCTTCTCTGACCTGTGTTAGACAGCACACCGTTCCTCAAGAGACAGTTGTTGATGTTGTCTGTTTTGAAACTGCTTCGGTGACTGTCCCTGAGCTAACCTCCTCCAGGACTGCTAGCGCTAACCTGGAGAGTGTTATAGCAGTGGATTTCCTAGGACCTGCTTGCTTTAAACCTAGATCTCCTAAAACTGAGTTTGGCGTCAATAACTTGGTTTTCCCAGTGTCTGTTGCTGCTCCTGAACTCTGCTCTCAAACTCCAGTTCCTGTAACCAGGGCAGCGCAGGCCCAGCTTTCCCTTGCTCCCGTATCAGTTCCTCGGGAGAGGGTGGCTGAGGTCCAGCCGGTCCCTGCTTCTATCCCCAGCCTGGCAGAGGCTCCGTTCATCCCGGCACCCGTACCTGCTCCTCGGGTGGGGTTGATGGACACCCAGCCGTCGCCTGTGCCTGTTCCGGTTCCCCGGGTGAGGTCAGCCGTGACCCTGCCGACTCCTGCACCCGTCTCAGTTCCTCGGGTGGGAGCGACAGAGGTCCAGCTAGCTCCTGCACCTACACCAGCCCCCAGGGTAAAGGCAGCCAGAGACCAGCTCGTCCCTGCACCCGTATCTGTTCCTCGGGTGGGGATGACTGGTGTTCGGCCAGGCCTAGCACCTGTTCCTGTTCCCAGAAGGAGAGCAACCCAGAGCCAGACACCTAATCTACCACAAGCGCAACTACCACTACAACTGGCATTGCTGTCCATAACTCAGTCAGTGGCTCAGTTATTAGCACAGTTTCCTGTTTTGTCACCAGTTCAGTCTTCAGCACAGTTAACGGCTCCACAGTCTGCCCAGTCATCCGCTCCGTTACCGCCTCAGTCCTTTGCCTCATTGCCTGTTAGTTTGTCAGCTCAGTTATTGTCTCTGTCACCAGCTCAGTGCTTAGCCCAGCAACCCGTTCAGTCACTGCCCACCTCAGCTGGAAGCCTTAGTGAGCCTTCTTCACCAGCTGAAGATTACGCGGTGCTGACACACTTTAAACTGACTGTTTGCCCTACACAGCCCCAGCCGTCGCATCCTAAGCCAGCTGCGTGCCCTGTGCCGCTACAGTCAGCGCCCGCGGTGCCAGAGGACCCCGCACCCGCTGGCTCTGCATCCGTCTCCGCTGGGGGTTCAGGAGGACCCCTCCAGCAGCTCCTCGTCTCCGCTGGCGGCTCTACCCAGCCCGGCCAGCACCTCCTCGTCTCCGCTGGGGCTTCAAGGGAACCTCTCCAGCCGCTCCTCATCTCCGCTGGGGGTTCAGGGGAACCTCTCCAGCCGCTGCTCGTCTCCGCTGGGGGTTCAGGGGAACCTCTCCAGCCTCTCCTCGTCTCCGCTGGAGGGTCCGAGGGGCCCGTTCAGCCTCCTGTCTCCGTTGGAGGGCCCGTCCAGCCGCCATCTGCTTCTGGCCCAGCCTCGTCCGAGACTTCGTCCTCGTCTGGCCCAGCCTCCGCTTCGCCTGCTGCAGCTCCATCTCCGTCTGGTCCGGCCCCCGCATCACCCACACCCGGTCCGGCCTCTGCATCGCTTTCAACGTCGCCCGGTCCAGCTTCGGCCTGTGCTTCGCCCAGTCCGGCCTCAGCCTCAGCTCCTGCTTCGCCGTCGCCTGGTCCAGCCTCAGCCTCTGCAGCGACGCCTGGTCCGGCCCCCGCATCGCCACCGTCTGGTCCTGCCTCGTCTGGTCCTGCCTCGTCTGGTCCTGCCTCGTCTGGTCCTGTGCCCACCAGGCCATGGCCAGCATGCCTAACACTGGTGAGCCGCCGCTGCATTCCATGCAGCCGGCCCCCTGAACGGCTCCGTCTCCTTCGCCGCCGCCGCTGCCTTCCGCGCGGCCGGCCTCCTGAACTGCTCTGTCGTCTCCTTCGCCGCCGCCGCTGCCTTCCGTGCGGCCGGCCTCCTGAACTGCTCCGTCGTCTCCTTCGCCGCCGCCGCTGCCTTCCGCGCGGCCGGCCCCCTGAACTGTTTCCACGTCGTCGCCGTTGCCTTCCGCACGGCCGGCCCCCTGAACTGTTTCCACGTCTCCACCGTTCCCGTCCGCATGGTCGGCCCCCTGAACTGCACTGTGTTTTGGGTTGTTTTTCTTGGGCTCCGGTGTTTGCTGTGCTCCTTTGTTTTCTGTTCCGTGCCCTCCGTCCTGGGCCCCCGCCGCCCGCCCTGGGTCATTTTCTGTTTGGTTTTTTGTTTTCCTGTGTTTGGGCTGTCTGGAGCCAGCCCTTAAGGGGGGGGTGATGTCATGGTCCTGGGCCGTGTTGGCCCAGTATTCTTAGTTCTCTTGTATTTTTGTATTCAGTTCCCTGTTTAGGTTCTGTTTCCTGAGTTGCCCTGTTATGTGGTTCCCTGTGTGCTTTCCCTTTGTGACTCTCACCCCCTGTGTGCCCCTCTATGTATTCATGAGCCCTTGTCCCCTTTCGTGTTTTATTCCATGTTTTCCCCAGCCTGTTATGTCTGTGTTCTCCCCGTGCTCTCTCCTCCTGTCTGAACCTCTGTACTTCCTGTTTTACTTTGACAGTCTCTCGTCAGTATGCGTCATGTTGTGTTCACTCCTGCCCTGTCTCGTTATGATTATCTGTGTCAGCTGTGTTCCCCGTGTGCTCCCACTTCCCTCGTTAACCCTCTGTGTATTTATGTCTGCGTCTCCCTCAGTTCTGTGTCGTAGTTTCCCTCATGCTGCGTGGATTTCCCTGTGTCTCTCTCCAAGTATTAGTTTATTGTGCCCAGTTTAAGTTTTGTATTTTCCTGTCATCTTGTCAGCAATAAAGCTGCCTTTTGAGTTCATCCCTTGAGTCCGTGAGTTTTGCGATTGGGTCCTCATCCTGCCTGCCACACAGCCGAACCATGACAATAAATGAAGACAGAAAACTAAACAGCAGTGACGTTTGTAGGGTTACTGAAGTTGGGCTAGCTGGTATATAATGATTTGCTACGTGACCGCTAGCGACACAGCTATGTTAGCATAATATAAACAAGCTAACTTTTTTTCCACTCGATAAAAGTTAACGTGAGTGTTCTCGGTGGTCAGGAACAAATGTAATCGCATGGCAGGATGCTGTAAAAGGACCAAACTTCAGCCAGGAGAACAACGGAGATAATCCATCCACAATACGAGGTTAGTCATTCATATACTGCTGCATGGGCTGGGCTGTAGTTACATCCTAAGGTTTTAAAAACTGAGCTTAAATAAATGATTAGCGGTAATAAAAGCCGAGGGAGGTCAACAGTGGTCGCTGACTTTTTTAGGAGCTTTTTGAGATCAAATAGAAGAAAATACATAACATTAAACATGTTAACAACACAAAAGCCATATTAAACGCAGACTACTTTAGACCCGGAAGTAGGATTCGTCGCGTCATCACTGAACAACCGGATATTGTGTTTCGATAGAAGCTAGCGAGCTAACTCCCTGCTAACTTCTAACTCCGTTAAATGTCATAAATTCCGTTTTCATGGATGCCTGGATGTTAAACTTAATTGTTACACCTGGTAGAGCAGAACGCTGATCATTTTATTAAAGATGAAAGACTTTAGACAGTTTTTCAACTCTCAGTAATGCCATAGTGATCGTTTGATATATGGACCTGCAGCGGAGTTTAGACCCAGACACGGCTAGTGACGTCAGACTGAACAACATTTACAGTCGTTATCAGATAGCAACTTGGGGTGAAGGATCCAACTACCACCCTTCCGATTAGTGGGTGACCTGCTCTACCTCTTGAAATGACAGTTTCAAGACAACATGTTGTAAACTATTGTGGGTTGCAGCTTTACAACCCACTCTCATTAGCTTGTGTGCATATCTGATATCTGCTTTCTTTAGAGTTTTAGCTGCTCCTCTGCCTGCCCTTGGTTTTTCCATGTGTGCATATGGAAAGGCAAGTGGGTCCCAAACGAGCAAGTGAAAAAAACAGGCAAGAGAGGCAAAAGATGCCAAGAGGTCCAGCAATAATTACCTCCTATATTTTTCTATAAGCAACACTTCGCAAAGTAGACACATTTATAAATATTTTTATTAAAATTTCTTGTTAAAGACAAACTGAACGCACACAAAAAAAATTATACTATTCATATTTATTTGAAAACAACAATCCATTTCTTCCACTTCTACTGCGATTCCTTGTTGCAACTGGGGTCATACATGATATTTGTATTAATTCCACAGAACACCATCACAAAAGTTACCCTTTTATATGTATGTTTACCTCTTTTTTTTGTCCTTTTTTATGTATTGTTGTCATTTCTATACAATGACTTGTGCTTTGATATCTTCGAAAGAGAGAAAGAGTTTTTAAAGACATCATTGTCATCAGGATAAGTGTACATAACAGAGGATCGAAATAGAAAAAACATTGTAAGAAGAGGATATACTGGTCGAATACACACTGGTACAGAATACAGAGATACACACTCACATTGCAGCCTGCCCGACTCGGCCCGAAACTGTCAACAAGAGTAAAGAGTTGTTGTCCCAACCGCTCCCTTCTTCTCCTGATTTTAGGATTTTTAAGTATGCTGTTGTTGCCTTGCAACAAATACAATCCCTGCTGGTGAGCAGAGTTTTGGCTAAATATTGCTTAGCTACAAAAGGGATATCCAGGAGATGAAGAGGGACCACAGGCGGGCCAAAAAAGCAGTGCAGAAAGCCTTAAAATCACAACTGTTGTATGTATTCTTAATATTCTCAGACAGTTTAGGGTTAAGAGCGCAGAGCAGTTCTCCCCCTAACCACTTCTTTCAAAGTTCGCTGCAAAAGAAAAGGAAAGAAAAACCGATGAATCCTGGGACGTCCACAGAAGAAATATAAGGTGCATTTGTCAGAAAGTTTGATGCATGTGTTTGCATGTGTGTCCCCCTCGAAATAAATCCATTCAGTAAGAATTTCAGTGGGTTGATTGCCATTGCCCAAAAAATGTGCATCCATAACAGAAAATGTGTGTATGTGTGAGTTTAGGGGGAGATGACTGGGTATTTACATGGACTGGAATGTTTTTCCCGTTTACATATCTGGCATTCATTCAAGAATGTGGAGCTACCTTTGCCTCTGCCTGATGTTAATCTTGGTTGCAGATGGATGCATCGGTTGGGCGGGAGGAGTGCGGTGGTGTATGGAGAGAGGCGGGGCAGAGTTAAAACCAACATTTAAGCACAAAAAAAGAAGAAGAAAAAAAAGCCAAGGTGCAAGAAGGCATTCACTTAATGCTGAGCGCAAATCTGTGCCTTCTAAAAATCAAAAGAAAAACAAGACATAATACCACAAAAGTTAAGATAAAAAAGAGGAAACATCACAAGCAGGGGGCAGGCAAAGAGCAGCAGAGAAAATGTACAAGCAAACTACCATAACCTTAATGTGAATGTCATTCTACATGTTAAGTGCAGATAGATAGATAGATAGATAGATAGATAGATAGATGATAGATAGATAGATAGACAGACAGGTTGATAGATTCTATATACTATATGTATTAATATGCTGGGTAAATATTCTGGTAAATCTTCTATGTGTATATACCTCCAAGTAGAGGGGGCTCACTTAGACGTATATAAATAGGTCTAACATAAAAAGCCATATTACAGTGTGCATATCCTCGCCCTAATGTAAGCGATAGCAAAAAACCCATGCTTTACATAGAAAAAGGCATCCACGACATTTAAGAAAAAATGTACAATTTATGAAACATGGTAACAATAATAATAAATAGTATTATAGGATTGCTGCTGTACACAAAAAAGCAATTTTTTAAATTTCACTCATATAAAAATATGTTTTAGTGCAACCGTACGTAATAGTCATATCCATAACTTCACATCGTTTGTCGAGACTTTTAAGTTTAAGGTGTCCAAAAAAAAGAGAGAGAGAGAAAGAAAAAACAGGGATGAAAGGGGGAGGAGGATGAGGGAGGGGGCTGCATTTATTACAAAGCTGATACGTGATAGTATTGTACTTTATTTACATTTACTTTCCTGCTTTGTTTGCTTATAAGAACATAAGCAAAACAAAAAGAGAGAGAGATAGAGAGATTAAAGAAAAGGCACACACGTAGCTGTCCGATGGTTTTTTGTTTTTCTTCGTCGTACCGTTTAACTAGAGTCCTTTGTTTTGTTTTTAGCAGATTTTGGTCGGGCTCACGTTGGTGGGAGTTACCGTACATGTGTATGCTCTTTAAAGTCTTTAAATAAGAAAGTCTCTGAGAGCAGGCCCCGTTTAAAACAGGCATGCTGTACACGAACATTAAGAGGTCCGTTTGAGTCTTTCATTTTTCTTTGTATGCATTGTTTTTATGTGTGTAAGAGAGAGAAAATGGGAGAAGAAATTGTGTGTAAAGTGTGCAAAAGTCAGTTTTTCTCTCTCCTGTTGCACTTCATCCCTTCCTATTATCCGAAAACAAACAAACAAAAAAAAGGAGACATCCATCGTTTCTCCTCCTCCCCTTGGTCCTCCTCTGCAGCACTACGACACGTCTTTGCTTCTCTTTGTGCTTTCTGCCTCTCTGTCTCTCTCCAGCTTGAGAAGTTTGGATGCCATTGGAGGCTGCAGGCTGTCAGATCCGGGGCTTGGAGGGTAAGGGGATGAGGAGGAAGAGGGCGAGTGAGGAGAGGCTGGGACTGATGAGTGGAGAGGCCTGAGTTCCAGGCTGCTAAAGTGCTGAATACCAGGACCTTGAGGAGGAGATGGTGATGGGTGGGGAGATGGCGAATGGTGTTGATGGGAGTCTGGGGACAAAGCTGAAGGAGAGGAAGAGGAGGAAGGCGCTCTGCTTCCGTCTTTCCCGTCATCCACTCTGCCTCCACCTCCTCCTCTCTCAGCAAACTCCTTGGAGTCAATGTAGAGGGAGGCGATGGCCTTTGTGCACGTCTGGATTCCCTCTTCCTGCTCCTGCTCCTGCCTCACGCCTCCTTCTCCTTCCTTCTCCTGTGAGGAGCGGAGAGGTGATACTGAATCCCTCACTGTTTCTCCCACTACTGCTCCATGCCCGCCCCTCTCTGAAAAGGAGGTGAAATGTGCCTCGCTGGTGATGGAGTCCTCCGATATGCTCTTCTGCAATGACATCCGAGCAGCTTGCAAAGCCCCCTGCTGGGCCAGAGGGGTGTTAACGGACGCAGGAACAGAGTGTACAATCTGGATTCCACCGATGGGGATCATTGGGTAAGGCGAGCGCACCTGAAAGAGAAACGTTTAATTCACTCACGTGTTAAATGTCTGATCCCATTTATACTGAACTAAATACTCCACTGGAGCACTTATGCCACTGAAAACAGTCCTTGTTTACTCTGAAGTGAGTAACATTTATGCTCTTTTGCAGTTTTGGAGAAAAAAATCTTTAAAAGAAGAAGAAAAGTTGTTTGTAAATGACAAAAACCTGTTTTCTTAGATAAGATCGATTGTTATCATCTTCTTTAACCTTTATTTATCACATAACAAAACTCTACTTAATTAGCAGAAGTAGCATTATTACATACACACTTTTTGTATAAAATGGCTTTATAATTATGGGAATAATAATTTAACAATAGAGCACTTTTACAACATATGCTTTTTTTTCTCAAATTAAGTCAAGTAATAAATGAAATATATAAAATATTACTTAACTAAGGACATGCAAAACATGAAAATGTCTTAAACTTTCATTCTTTCAAATCTCCAGCAGGGGGCGATTATTCTGGTTGCAAACAAGAAAAAATTACCATACATCTCACCGCAGGAAATACTTACCTGGTGAGTTTATAGCCTCAGTAGCTAGTTTCATGTCTTTAATAGAACATGATGTTCATTTTGTAAGCGATCAAATGAACAATAAAGCATAGTACGATTAATGCGTGGCTACTTTGCTATCCACCTCTTGCTCGTGACAGCTGGCTTTGGAAAACCAAAAAATGCTAAAGGTTCAAGCTGAAGCTTTAAAACAGGACGGTGACATCATGGTGGTTAGGTCCATCTTTTACATACAGTTTTTGTGAAACAATCAAAATCTGTATTATAAGAAAAAAAATAGAAAAGATACCTGTAGTTGAGAATGTAGGGGAAGGTGACTGAAGAGGACTTGGTGGGGTGGACTAGACTGGTTACCACGGCTACCCTGATCCACTGATGACGGTGAACCTGGATGCTCCTGGAAGAGAAGATGAAGATGAAAACATGCTGCTGGATATAATCACAAACTGCTGAGTTTACTTGAAAATTTCTTCTACATTTTGACAGGCAGCAAATGCCCTCAACATAAACACACATGATTATTGGACAATTCTTCTTACAATAAACACACACAGGAGGTTTTTCAATGGAAATCCAAATCTTATGTAACAAAATAAACAAATGAACCCTGATGAAATGCGCGACGGTGCTGGACAACAGGTGTTGGTACGAGAACAAAGAAATCCAAAGAATGAAGGCTCGCTCAGATTTCTTGTGTATGAAAAATGGTTGTTAAAGCATTAATCAGTTATTTGAAGAGCAGTCAGTTATCCAAGCAGAGTCGCTCTCTGCTTCACGCTTTGTTTAAGTGGGACCAGCAGCAGGAGCTGGAGTTTGAAGTAGAGCTCTTAAGAAGAAAAACAGCCGCGCTATTAACCACACCAGCCAGCCAAGATCCCATTACCACCAAAACCCAGCAGCCCTATCTTCAATCATCCGTCTCTCCAACCCTCTCAGTCTATCTGACTCGCTCTTTATTCCCTCATCCTCCCTGAATGTTTCTTCTGTCTGCCAGACGGCTTCGTCTCTGTCAGGTTCTTTCTTTCTTGGCTCCCTCTTTCTGTCCTTTTCTTCTATATTCCTAAGTTGCGCTTCGGGTTTTTCACATCGAAACCACAGTCCGCATACTCAAAAGCTCTACCTCAACGGTAGACTTTAGAGAGGCAAATGTTTTTAACAAAACCACAAGCATGCATTTACTGAAAGTGAGGAGAAGTCCATTTCTGTGAACAAAACTGATCAAAATTTTCCTCCCAGACTAATAATTTTCATAAGCAAACTTACAGAGAAATCTGAGCCAAAGAACCTGTGAAACAAGCTAACCTTCTAGTTATGAACATTTATTGTTAAAAAGAGAGAGAAGATATCTTCTGACATGAGCAGCAACAAGAACAGTAGAGAACTACTGTTGACAACTGAGAGGAAAAGGAGGTGGATTTGGGTTGCAAATTGGCTTGCAGCAACATTTCAGAATTTCACATCTCACATCAATGTTCATAACCTAGAGGTAATTTTTCATCAAAACTTACAGTATTACTCTCGAGATCTCGTTTGTTGTAATATAAATAAGTTAAATAAAGGATCCAGAATTTCAAAATATGTGCTAGAGATGCTCGTTCATGAATTCATCTGATATAATTGTTAACCCTGCTTCCAAAATATGCATTAGGTTCAAGCTCACAGTCTAACTATCAGACTGCTTATGTCCCTTTCCTGGCCAATTTCCCTCATGTGTCCATGTTATTCTTTAAAGTTAAACCATTGTCAGTCCCATGCACCAATCAGCGTCAGTGTGGAACTAAAATATTTAAACATTGAAGCATAATCATGAACAAAATCTTACCGTCTCCATTTCTGTGCTGGCTGTGTGACGTCCCAGAGCGCTGAACTCTCCCTGACCCAGCGCACCAGTCTGATGACTCAGCCTCAGGCCCCGCGCCCCGCTCTGCTGGCTGGTGGTCACAAATACGGACAAATATCACATTATACCTTAATCAAGTGTAAAATGTGCATCTGTTTATCTGTTAATGATACTGAGTAGTTTTAAGTTGAACTGAGGTTTGCTGTTAAGCTATTTAAGTGAATCAGTTAGGGGTACTGGATTAAATGGAAAAGGTTCTTCTTCGGACCTGGAACTTGCTAAAACCATTAACCATTAAGTAACAAAGTGGCTGAAATCATTCAGAATTTGAGCTTACCTTTGGTGGTGAAGGTGTTGGTGAAGTCCTCTGCGAGGAGACACAGGCCGGATCATCCCCCTGTGGCGGCCTCGTGGTGAAAGGTCTCGCTTGTAATCTCTTCCCGATGGTGACGTGGGCCGAGACAAGGGAGAAAGCAGTGACAGGTGTCCCCTTCTTGGTGAAAGGTCTCGCCTGTATCCCCCTGCTGCTCCCAGGTCTCTCTTAGGGGAGATGTGACGCAGAGGAGAAATGTCCCGCCGGGGTGACAGGTGTCCTGCGCGGGGTGAGAGGTCACGACGTGGGGAGAGGTAACGGCGGGCTGAGGGTGAGGAGGATGGGGAAATGGGGGATGGGCAGCCAGAGTTGTCCAAACCGGGTGAGGAAAGTCGTGATGAGGGGGAGGAGAGATCTGGGGAGGGGACGGGAAGGTCTTCATCCATGGAAGAGGAGGAGGAGGGTGGAACCAGCAACCTGCTACCCTGCGACCGCTGCTGGCCTCTGTGGTACTCTGACTGACTGTGCTCCCGCCTGGCCAGGTCGGTAGGCGGAGCCTGCGGTGTGATCTGGATACTCGGCACGGTGGTGAAATAGCCAAACAGAGGCGGCCTGCTGGTGTTTCCCAGGAGGTCGGACGCTGAATGGTAAGAGAAGTGAGGAACAGGTTGGGAGGCGGCCACAGCTGTGACAGAAAGGGAGGGCAGGCCATAAGGCTGCGGGCTGGTCGAGCGAGAGCGAGTCTTTGGGGTGGAGTCACCATCATAGTCTTCTTCGTCGTCGTCTTCATCATCCACCTCATCACCATCTTCTTCACCACCCTCTGAGTCATCAGCATCTGAAAACTGGTGATCTGCCATCTCGCCTCTGGAATTCTTCTCTGAAGACCTCTGGCCTTCATCTCCGACATCTTGAAGAAGAGGAGAAAGCAGCAAGAGAGAGAAGGAAAAAGAGGAAGTGGAAGAAGATGTGAAAAAATATTATAAGCAGGAGATGAAGAGTGAAAAACAGGTATGAAAAAGAGATAAGGAAAAATAATTGAAGGTGAAGTAGTAAGGCAAGAAGAAGAAGAATGGAAGGAAAGATAAGAGACAGAATACAGACACAGGGATAAGGACGAAAGGACAGGAAGAGGAAGAAAAAAGGGGAAAATGGACGAGAAACAACAATGATAATGTATAAAGGAGATGAGGGAGAAAAAGCAGAAACAAAAAGAGTGGGAAGAAACATACAGAGGAGGCAGAGGAAGAAGAAAAGAAAGCAGAAGGAGTAGAAAGAAGGAAGGAGAGAAACAGGAAGAAGACAAAGAAAGGATAAAGTAAAAGGAACAGGAGGGGGAAACAATAAGGTAGAAGGAGACGAAAAGGACAATGAAGAACAGAAGAATGAGTGGAGAGAGAAATGGTTTGTATTAATAGGTGACAGAGTTTAGGTGTAAAACAAAACACCAATGAAATCTCATTCCCACCAGCTCAAAACAATAAAACACAATAAAAAGAAAGTTATTTAAACCCTCAACACTTTGGTTTTTCCCACAGGATGGACTACAGCCAAATGTTGGCAGGGTCTTATTGTATAGTAGCAGCAAAGTTACTGCTGGCAGGTAACCAACGCTTTAAAATGCAGCCAGACGATTGGCTGAAAAACGTTAATTCTGGGAATTAAAAAGTTTGTTTGCTTTTTGTGACTTTCAAAAGAGTCCAAGTTGAAACAGAGGCATGTTTTTGTTGTTCAGAGCTTCTTATCTGTCCAGAGAGAGATCGAAAAATATGAAATTGATCTAAAAAAGAAAAAGAAAAAGAAAGAAATTCCATCAGCATTTTATTTTCCCCCCATATGCAGCACAAGGAAGAAGTAGTTAATAAATCGTATTTAAGCAACTATTTCAGCGGAAATCAGTTGCACTAACATTGGACTACTTTTCCAGTTAGTCTTATATACAACAGTTTCTCACAAACCACCAGTGTTTATGTCTCAGTGACTCACTCACTGGATTTCTGTAGCGCTCCCTTTCCCCAAAAACCCCCTGTGTATATGTGGGATCATATCCCAATTAAATGGCATGCCAAAACATAGTTACATTTAATTTGGTGGTCTACATGGTGGGGCGTTACCACCAGCTACCAGTCCCATTCTGGTTAAATATGATGGTAAGGGCTAAGTTCATCTGCTTTTACAAAAATTATGCAAAGAAAAGAGGTATAGAGAATCAGTGGATCCATTACAAGAGCAAACTAGATACCAAGATGCTGTCCATTCAGATGTTTAAAGAACAAAGTGTAGCAAAGATCAGCTGAAAGTAATAACTGCGAATGGTGAAAACTCCATAGATTATAAAAATAATCCCACTAATTTCCAGCTTCATTATCAAGTCATCAGGAGATTAACGGGAAATCGAGACCACAGCCCCGAGAGACAGCTGATGAATATTTCATGGAAAATCATATTCATTCGTCAATATCAGCCCACGACAAGTTCGCCAGTAATAATTTTCAGATTATTTCCACATCAGCAGATTAATAGCACGGCGTATTCCTTGGCGTATCCTCATGAACCTCGTCACCGAGGTTGACTGGCTAATATTTGTTTCTTTTTCTAAGCTGTAGCTTTAAATTGTTCCTGGAGTATTTCAAGGCCATAAGAGGTGTTTTTAAAATATTTTTTTTAGTCAGCTTGTGTGTCAGGTGTGGTTGTTTGACATGGATGCTGGCTGTCAGGATAAGCTCTGCTTTCCATTACACTAATTGTCTCTGCACAGCTACACCGAGCCAAGAGCTCTGCAGGCTGCACTCAATAAGACAGCAGGATGTAGTCCAGCTCAAGAAGTGTGTGTGTGTGTATGTGTGTGTGTGTTTGTGTGTGTATGTGTAAATGCATGAGTGTGTTTGTCTCCTACCTCCTTCGTCTGCCTCAGTGTCCTCAACGGAAGACATGGAGACTCCCAACTCCAGACACTTTTTCATATGAGCCTTAGACTTCATGTGCTTCGTCAGGTTTCCTGCAAAATGCGCACACACAAGCACAAACACCATTTAATGACCCTTCGACTAGTCTTACTGGAAACCACAGCTTGTTGGGCTGCATCAACACAAGACTGTAAAAGAAAGGATGAAATGGAAATAGAAGCGGATGAAAGAGTGAGACCGCAAGATTGCAATTTATAAATAATATATAATTTATAACAAATTTAATTTAATAACAAAATTACTCAACCTGTCTGGACTCTGCTTCAGTTGGCAGAATGTATAGAATCCAAAGATACGCATACTTTACATATGAATTTGAAAATCTATCCCGTGGATAATGGCTTTTTATTAAAGATCACATATCGGGTAGTCAGCATCTTTAACCTCTGATATGATGGAGGTTCCTGCTGACCACAGCTACAGAAAAACAGCCTTTCTGCATGTTTTATTCATTCATTTAACCACTTAGTGCTGCCCCTTAAGAGTTTTCCTACTAAAAGTCTGCCGTAAAAAGCTGCTAACACCTGGAAAAATGTTTACAAGGTTTACTGTGATGGTCAAGGAGAAAGTTTAGAAGATATTTATGGAGGTCTACAATATCCAGTGGTTACTGCAGTTATAAAATAAATCAAACCCCGGCCTTAATAAGTCACTGCATTACTTGCATACAGAGATAAACATAGTTCAGTCAGTAGCGCTGTAGTCAAAATAAGATTCATTTCCTCTCCACTAACTTATATTCGACACTATAAATGCAAAAGAAGCAAAACCCGATCAGAGCAGACATCAGCGACAACAGATACGAAAAAGCACCTAGGGCGGAGGCGGGTTGCAAGGACGGTTGCAGTTGCACAGTGACTGTAGCCAGGTTTGCTCATAGCATGCTGCAAAACACAATATAAAAGAAGCCCTACCTTTCGTCTTGAATGCAAAGTTGCAGAACTTGCAGACGTAGGGTCGGATGTCGGTGTGCGTTCGGATGTGTTTCTTCAGCATGCTGGGCTTCTTGCAGCGGATGCCACACTCTTCGCAGATGTATTTCCCTCGTCCACGACCACGGACGTAGACGTAGTCCTCATTGGATTTATAGCTGGAGGAAAGAAACAGTGCAGCGATTAGGTTTTTTACATTTTTGCAAAACAGGCACTTTGTTAACACAATAGCAGAAACAATTGTTAACAATGAAGCCATGAAAGTGAGTTTTACTTGTAATATCATAATTTTGTCCTGCCACAGTTGTTATTTATGCTTATGTATACAGTATAAAGATAAATAATGTACTGCTATAATATAACTGCCAGACAGCCCTCTACGGTTGGCTGTGATTCAGTTCACTTCATCACAATTTATTTTTCCCAGCGGGACAATTAAAGGCTGGTGAAACAGTAAACGGATACACACATACAGCACAATGCTAACACACACACAGAGGAAGACACCAATCCAGTTTTATATTAAAAAATATATGAAACATGTATTCCAATCTTCATTGGACACTCTATTCATGGTTATTGAAGATCTTTGTCCTTCACCACAAAGAGGTCAGAGGTCAAAGTCAGAGACACAGATGCTTGCTGACACAGAGGTTCTGGTTAAATAAGACTGAAATGAGGTTTCCTCTGCTCAGATGCATCATAGGGATCAGAGGCTGCAGTAACCATTCATTCATGTTTAAATCCCATCACCCCTGCTGGGATGGTTCATATAGTGCTATATTTTACACCTTGTCATATGTCACTCCGCGGAATTTTTAATTTCCATTTGCAGTCATTTCCAATTGCTTGCCTCAAAGCTGAGGTTAGTCCCATTCATTACCCAACCACTGCATGCCACCAATAACCCCTGGTGACACGATGGACACCAGAAGGACAATACACCCACACCCCTCAAAAAAATGCTCAGGAATGACTCAAGGCACTGATTTGGCCTGTACACTACCACAATCCCACAAGCTGAGCATTCGCTCGAATGATTCCAGTGAAAAACACAATCCACAGAGGTCCCAGTGACGTCTAACAGATCTGATGGGTCAGAGGTGTTCTGGCAGCTTAGGGGCACCAACATATTGTCAGGCATTATCAGTTTTACTCTGAGGAATACACCTGTACACATGTTCATCTGTCTTTTGCACAATCCCAAATCACACATTTGGCATAAACAAAGTCTTTTATTTTGAAAATAAATATTGCCACGCCTGTCTCTGCTCATCAGCTCTGCACATCTTGACGCAGCTTCTGTCAAAAATGGAGAGCGGAGAGCCGCTTCTGGGATGCTTTCGAAGCACGCTGTGAAGCAGCTGGTGGCGTATTCCACGGGGGTTATTGCCACAGCTGATCATCGTGTGTTTGTAGTAAGCTGCAACAGATTACTTTGTGTCTCACGATGATTACCATGATTAATGTAAGCAGAAAACAAGCCTGCTGTCTTTTATTATCCCTGTGAATTCTGTTGACCTGGTCGTAACCTCCATACAGATGCAACCTTTCTTTGTTTTAAGCTAAAACGGGAACCACTGGAGCGTTCCACTTCTGGCTTTGTTGTTCATCATCTTTTCTAAAAAAGAGATAACCACATTCCTTCAGCCAGTCCCACTTATTCTTTTACAAGATTTCTTTTTTTTAAGCATCGCTGTCAGTCGTGATTTTCTATCCCACATGAGTGAAAGAGTGGACACTTGGCAGTGGGATCAGTGCATGTCTGCCTGAGTCTGTCAGTCATGGAGGGAAGTTACCACCAACCACCAGTCAAATTCTGGTAAATTCTGTCTGTTTTTGCTCTGCCGCAGAAGCATCGCATTTAGTTCAGTTTTTTTGTACTAAAGAAAAAAACGAATAAATCCTTGTGGAGGAGTAGCAAAAGCTGCTGGAGGATTGTATAGTTTCCTGTTGTGTCTGCAGTGGCTGGAGAAGTGGATAATGTGTAGTTCAGGGCCTCATGTGTTAAAGGAGGTCAAATATCAGGTACATCAAACAATCCATCTGCAGCAGCGAGGGGAAATTTGTCTTTCAACTGCACCGCGGACTGGGAAATACCTCTGAGTGCTCGTCTGAGCCGAGACGTTTGCACAGCTGTGTCCAGTTACCAAAAATGAATTATGATGATTATTTCGTTTTATTCTATTTTATTCAGGGCACACGGTAAGATCATAAAAGCAGATTCACTTTCAAAACTTCTGAAACGTTCGACTGACGGCGAAACGTAAAGCCAGTAAAAGATCTGGTTCTTCGGCCAAAATTTGCACTTAATGGATTTCTGTCATAGAGAAAGATTTCACCTCAGGTTTCTTTCTTTTTTTTTAAGGTATAGTCTGTTTGTGTGCCTGTTTGTGTGAGTGTATGTGTGCATATGTTTGTCTTTCCTGTGCACTCTGTTTGTGTGCTTTCATCCACTTATTCCTCTTAAGTGTCCTTTGGGGACACCAGAGAATTACTTCACTGTCTGCTGCATTTAATAACTCCCCTCCCTGTATATATGTGTGTGTGTGTGTGTGTGTGTGTGTGTGTGTGTGTGTGTGTGTGTGTGTGTGTGTGTGTGTGTGTGAAAGCGAGAGAGAGAAGGGGTATATTTGAATGTTGTGTGTGTCTGCACCGTCTGTTCCATTTGGTAACCTTGGTCTTACTGGCTCTACTGTAGGCTATAAAACATTATGACACTGTGGGAATGTCTCTCTCTACAGGGGTTAGCTTTAACTCCCTCGTACAGGCTTTATTTGACCATTGAATGTACACTTGAAAAAAAATCCCTTAGTTTTCTATGTGGAAAATAAGCCAGATGTGAGTTTAATGACAACACAATAATAAACAAAACATTTTCTCTGCTTCGTCGCTAGATTTGAGTAACTTTCAGGAATATAAATAGAACATATAAACTTTGACTGCTCAGCAAAAGATGCCAGCCTTCTCAAATAGACGCAGACATGCAAGCCAATTTATGATATAAAGCCAGAGTAGATTAAAGATTTCATGTTTCTTTGCATACTTTGTGCTATAGATACATTTTCTTTAACCAAAAAAGTTTCATGTGGCCATATTAACCTATTTAGGAGCCTCAAGGTGCTGTGGGCCCCTTTTCATCCTCTGTAAATATATTCTACCTCCATACCAGGTTCCTGTAAATAGTGAGAATATATCTGCTGTACTGAAACATTCTTAATATGTCTCTTTACTCAGCTTTATTGTGAATCTATCTGAAAATATTCCGCCAACATGAGAACAATATAAAATAAAACAATTAAAAACAAGATGCAGTCCTCTCACAGTATCAGATGCTGGCGGTGTCTCACATACATGCACACACGCAAGCTAAGAATCCTTAATTGTTGGTGCAGCCATGGTGGTACTGGATGCTAAATGTCCATTTTTTATTCTTTTCCCCTTGGACGCCTGCTCAGGTTAACTCGTTCTTCCTTTCTGAACTGAGCGTTTACTCTTGTATTTCACGTCTGCTTCCTGCACCAAATGACAAGGTGTGCATCAGAAGTTAGTGAGGGTTAGCTTACCAGGGCTACCCTTGGAAAACCCCAGAGCCTATTATAATTCTTGTCAAATCGCGTGTTTATTGATATGTAGTGAGGTGTCAAAACATGTCATTAAGAGCACAGGGAGGGTCATCAGATGTCTTTCTGGGGGAAACAGCCCAAAGTTCTTACTAGAATAAAAGGAGCGTGACAGTCTTGAGCCAGAACACACACTCCCTTAAATGCGGTTCATCACGGCACAATTGCCAACGAGTATGTGTATCTTTGAGCCGCCACTTTGACTGAACAACAGTATCTGACACTCTGAGACTAAGAAGGAGACATATTTTATTCAATTTTTTAAAACACATTAGTTTGACATGGTTAGATTACCCCAGGCATAAACTTTAGTTAGTTTAGCTGGTGATAAATTTTGCACCTGCAACATCTGTTGTGCTGAAACAATACCTCATACGCTCATTTTTTGGGGAACTGATACATTTATTTGGGAAAATACTGAACACAAGGATGAAAAAGCTAAAGTACGGTTTTAACAACAGTTAAATATTTATGTTAAAAGGAGGGGCAACGTTTGCTGTAACAATGTGATTAAGCAGTTCATCTGCTTTGAGTCAAAACCAGAAGATAATTCTTAATGTTATGACTTCTGCCAAAGATTTTCTGCTTCTTTCTTTTTTGGCTTCTGCTTTTATTCATCAGCTGACTCGTGTTCACAAAGATGGATGCAAAGTCGCTTAAAAGAGCTTTCTTATCTCATGCAGAAAAAAAAAACTTTCTAAAGCTCTGGTCAATCTGAACTTTCATTTCCAACGTGTCCTGCGTTTTGTCATCGCTGTATGGTGGAAATCTTTTCAGTTGTGTGGGAGTAAACGAACTTTATGCAGTTCTAAAATGCTGGAAATGTTCTCTAAAAACAGAAATTGGCAAAAAAAAATGCACCGCTTTCAAAAAGGTGCTGCACATTGCAGTCATTTATTAGAACTGCAATCGCACATGAAGTCACAGACAAACAATCAACTTTGAAAAAAAATCTATAAATAATTTGGAATAAAGGCAAAAAACTCGTAAAAATTTTAAAACTAAAATAAAACATTGCGCCGAATACATGAAGTAATCTAATAGGATTTTTAAAAAAGCATTTCTCCTCTCAGCAACTAACAAAAGAAATAAATACTGAAGTTGTTGGTGTCAGAAAAACTGCGTGAAAAAGGCTTTAAAACACAACTAACGAGGGACAAATCCCACTTCACACCAGTCTATAAAACTCAGAGCAAGAATTATGAAAGTTGATGTCCAATTACAGCAATGCAGCCTGAGTCGTTAGCCCGTGATGGGTTTACCAGGCTCAGGCTCTTGGCCCGACTCTCGCAGGCACAAATTAAGCCCAAAGAATAGGCTGTAAAGGGATAAGTCTTCTTTTTTTAATACCTAAGAAGATTTTTCTGACTAATCATGATGAGGCAGATGTCTTTACAGTCCATACAGAGGTCACCAGTGCTCATTTTTATTGAATACTCAGCTGTTAGGATTAAGAAAAAGACAAAAGGCAGCTCAGTATTTTGAATCACGTACTTGTAACAAATCACTTTTCTGTATGCAAGTTTTATACCTTATTCCTGAGTTTCTAAGGGAAAAGCATTAATACAAATAATATCATAAAAGTGGTTATTAGTTAGTATATGCTTACATTTTAAGTAAAGCCTGACCTTTTCCTTTGACGATTTAATTTTGCATATCTTTAGGGTTTTATCTTTATCTGCTCTTTTCATTCACAGAAAAATAAACTGATTTTGACCATACAAGTTTTATCCCTGTAGTCTCTGAGGAAGTGCGAAACACACTACAGAATGATCTCTTTATGTGATCTATGATGCCACAGCAGAAACAGCATTTAAATGCTTTTAAAGGAGCAGCTGATCCCAACATCAAATATTTAAATGTTTGCTACCCTGTACATGATTTCTGTTCATGTTGAAGTGAGAAGGTTCACCAAGGAATTATTTTATTTCTGTACCTCTAGCAACTACCACCAGACAAACATATTGCTGTGATAATGAGAGGCTCCTCCTAGTGTGACAGGATGTAAACATTCGAGCATCTTCCTGAGCTGAGCTCTAAACGTTAGTTAGCCGCATGCTTTTATCTGTTAGAAAGAGGACACTTCCTACATGAAGATTTGTCCTTTTCTAGTCCACAATTTCTCCCAACAAGCTGATGCTGCATGAATGACATCAACTGGCATGGCTTCAAGTACACAAAAGAAAGAGAGAGTAGTTTTCTGGAGGTTTGACAAGTCATGTTTAGAGGCTGTCCCTGTCCCTTTTAATTGTGTATTTTTATTAGACATACCCGCCTTCGAAGATCTTGATGCGTGTCGGTTCAGCAGCAGGCTGTTTGACTGAGACCTCCTTCTCCACCTGCTCCTCCTTTGAACGATCCCATGAAACCACTCCTTTCATCTTCCTCCCAAAATGACTGACATCTACTGGCATCAGCTCTGGCTTCAGCTAAAGAAAAAAAAAAAAGGTAACATAAAGGGCAGATTAAGATTCTTGCGGTTGTGTTTCTCTGTAGTTGTGTCCATGCGTGCATAATTCAATATTTCTCTTGGCAATCTTTTATCCTTCTGATGACTGCAGCACATACCTGATCAAACCGCAGCTTCCAGGCTACAGAAGAGACCAGTTTTCCGGAGCTGGGTGGAGACATGGCTGCCGTTGTGTACATCAAATCAGTGTTCCTCTTCTGTTTGGACCGCAGCAGAGCCAGTGAAGCCTTGGTACTCAGGTTCAGAGGATTGGGATTGTATGAGCTGACACACCATGAACTGTAGACGGAGCTACGCAAAGCTGCCTGGGTGCTGTTGGGTTTGGTGTAGTTCAGGAAACACCAGCTGACTCTGCTCATCGTGCGTAAGCTAGGGAACTGGAAAAGCTGCTGGACATCCGCCACATCTGTGAGCAGCAGAGTCTGACCCGCTGCTCCAGGTAATCCTGGGCTTTGGTTGGCATCGAGCTGAACCAGCATGCTGACAGGCATTTTATTTGAAGTAGGTTGCTTCGTGCTGTCAGCGTCTTCTGCGTCGTTAGAGGAAACCATGGACTCTGGGCTGGAGCTCGGCTCTTGGGCTGAATCGTCCACGTCAAGCTCCTCTGGGGAGTCGCAGCCACCTGAAGCTGGAGAACGGTCTGTGACAATCTGGAGCGGAGGGGTGAAGCTCTGAGGCCGAGGGACGTCAGAGAGATGGGGGGCAGAGGAACGGACAGGAATGGCAATCTTGGTAGCAACTGGGAAGTCACTTAATGGAGGAGAAGAGGACATCCTTTCAGAATCATCCATGGAGCCTTCGCTCTTCAGACCTCTTCCTTGTCCCTTGTCAGGCTTGCTGCCACCTTCAGTTCCACTTAGCTCCACAGCACTCATCTCCTTGACAATCTGTCCATACATCCTCTCCTCCTTTACTCTTTTCTGTTGCTTAGTCTCGATGAAGAGCTCAAGTGAGCTGGTAGGAGAGAGCATGCGCTTGCCCCCTCCGATAGCAGACCCTGATGCATCTGTGGTGGATATGGTGCCTGATGTTAGTGATAGGGGGATCCCTGTGTTTAGACGTTGCTCTGGTAGTGAATCTGGACCCTTCCAGAGTGGGTGCCGCAGCACTGCACCATCCGTCTGCCCTAGGAAATGTGCTAAGTTGAAACCTCCTCCAACTCCTCCATGTGGCTTTGTGACACTCACAACACCAACCGGGGGAGACATGTTGCTGTTGTCAGTACTGCCTGGCCTGGCTGAACCCAAACCTTGTGCTCCACTACCATGAGAAGCTATCAGCTGGCTAACACTGGTGTACATAACACTACCAAACGATGGCACATGGGTTTGGATCCGTACAGGAACCAGCAAACCAGGCAAAGAGGCCTGTGAGCCCAGGTTCTGGGTAGCAAATATGGGTTGGATCTGTTGCAGAAGCATGGAGGAGGTGGTGGACAGCGAGGCTGACAGAGGAGAGCTGCGATTTGAAAAAGAAGCAGAGTAAATCTGAGAGGTTGGATTTTCTGATTTTCCATCATATGGCTGTTGATCGTGGACTTGTTGCAGGGAGTGGAGTGGCTGCTGTTTGTGAAGTGGGAGACCGGGTGACCTGATGTGGAGTTTTTGGAGTTGCAGTTGGGCCTGCTGGGTCTGCTGCTGTCTTGGTGTCTGTTCAGGCTCCTGATTCCAGAAGAGGCCTGGTTGTGGGAAAGAAAGGAAAGGAGGGCCACTCTGGTACTGCTGCATCATATCTTTACTCATGACCTCATGACCTGGATGCTCTCCCTCTGATGACGAGCTTTGGGCCTGCAAGCGATGCTGCTGGGACCTATAGAGGACAAAAACATTATCAATTTTGTTGAAGGCTACAGCAATTTCTGACATAGTACTTGCAGTAATAAATGTGACCCTAAATACAACCATAAAAATGTAATGCAATGATTTTCAAATAATGTAAAGCCTCTTAAGAGAAGTTACAACCAAAATAATAACATTTCAAATATTTATTTTACAGAAATGTGAGAAAAAACATTTTGTGGTCTAAACAATCAAAATCTTAAATCTCTTTTAAGAATTCTTTGGTGTTCTGTATTCAGGCTTTCTTATCACCACAAATTTAAAGGCCAGCATCCATGATACTACTTTCAACTTTAAATTCTATGCAATTCACTACATTCTGTTCTCATTGCGTTATTTTACACAGTTTCCCAGATGTTTTTGAAGCAGGGCTGTACTATTATTATTTTAGGTTATTTCTCTGTAAGTATATTTTGTCTGACCTGCTATAGAGAGGTTCCTCTGGAAGGCTGTCTTCGCTGACACTCTGTTGGAGAATATGCTGGTGGTGCTGTTGATGTTGGTGAGGTCCTATATCTGTGCATAAAATGCATACATTTGAAAAGAATACTCATTTTACAAAAGTAAGCTATAATAGCAGAATGCAATCCATGCACGGAAGGATGTGGGTAGTTTATTGAGTCGAGAAATTTTTCAATAAAAGTTTGGGAAAGTATGATGAATAAAGTATAAGACAAAAAAATGTATAGATAACATACTAAGATGAATGTAAAGCTTACCAGCACCAGTCCCAGTTCTCTTGGTTCTGCTGACTGCTTCGCTGCTGCTGTGAGGGGATCCTGCCGGACCAGGCCATCCACCATGCTCCAAACTCTCCTGTTTGATTGACGTTTCTGCGCCCCCTGGCTCCTGGGTAACTGCCTCTGGATAAACACTCAGTGAAGCCTGCCAAATGCAGAGAAGTGTGGAGGGAAAGTGGTTTAGCTTTAATAAAATTATATTTGGTTAGCTTGACTAAGGATACCATATAAACCTTAATATAGTGCATGATAACATTGTGATTGCATTGTATTGAGATGATAATGTCGGTATAGCATGGCATCATTAGGATGTCTTTGAATGAAGCTGATGGGGGTGCTAAAATACTAAATTATTTTGTAGTGCCTTCATCCTTAATAAGCTCCTAGTCCTCTTCTTCCATCTAGCTCAGAGTTTTTAAATGTTCAGTTGAAGAAGTTGCAAGGTTGTTTACTTTACTCCAGCTCTTTTATTCCATGCATTGTCACTGACAACTTCTGTGTTCTCTTTCTGAGGAATACAAATGGCACACGGCCAAATTAATCTAAATATAAGTTAATCGTTTATACACTACCTGTCTAACAAGATATCCACGCCGACGTTCCTTCATTGCAGAAGCACTGGAGTACAGTTCTCCCTGTCTTGAGGTTGACAAGCTTCCATAGTCAAAGGATTTACTGCGCATTTCAGGCAACTCCATAGGCAGCGTGCATGGTGCCTGTTCTGATGAAGACCTCCTCATTTCCCTCTGCTGGTGGTGGCTAGAATAACCACTACCTGGCACAGTCAGGAACTCTGATTGCTTTGGCCCACCACCAGATACTGAAGAATCATCCTTTACAGAAACAAAGAGACAAAGTTTCCACTTTGTTCAGGATGCAAACCCCTCAGTGAAGACCTTACTATAAAAGAGACGTAAATGCACTTGAAATTACTAAAAAAATGGGGTACCTGTTTTGTTGGTGAGACAGACTTGAGACCTTCATCTCTGTCAAATGACATGGAAAGGGAAGAGGAGTGGGACAAGTTACTCTCTTGACTGGGGCTACGAGAAAGGCTGGTGCAGGTCGATTCAAAGCTTGATTCTCCAGATGAGTGTTCCATGTCTGCTAGGCGGAGCCTCTTCTTCTTGGGTGGGAGCTTTTCTGATGGCATTTGGGATAGTGTGTCGCTTCTCTGTGGCAATTGAAACTCCTCGACATGCTGCTGCTTCTCCAGCTCCTTGGTCATTGGAGCTTCTGTGTCCTTATCAGGCTTGTCTGGCTCCTCTGTCACCCTGATTTCAGGAACCTGGATGTTTGGTTGTCTGACTAGTTTGGGTGGGATATGATAAGGCTGTCCAGGTGAGGCTGCAGCTGATGATGATGAAAGGGAGGCCAAGTCACTGTCACTTTGTGGCTGCTGCTCCATGCTCTCTGTCCTCAGAAGGGTGGATTCAGGACCTAGAGCATCTTCAAAGATCTCTGTGTCAGACTGCTCAGAGTACTGAGTACATGGAGCTTTATCTGAAGGCTGATATGCTGGCTGTTCAAAAGACTCTGACTTGTCGAAGGAATTTGGACGGCTGAGAGAGTTGGTGTGCTGGATAACTGATATGACATTCCCAGCTGTTTTTCTGCCCTCAGAGTCAGTAAATAGTGCAATGTCCTCGGAGCACATGCTGGCACAGGTGTCAAAGCTGTCAGACTGACTGTGTGCACTATGAAGGGAACCTTTACCTGTTGGGGTGGCTCTGGACCCATCAAAACTACCTTGTTTAAAGTCATAGTCCCCTATCATTTCCACTGAACCACTACAGCTACTGTCGCAGTGTCCAGGGCTGTCCTCATCATCCCCAACACTCTTTTCTTTCCTCCTTTTTCTTGTGGCTATTTCTGACATACTAACTTTAGTACCATAACTAAAGGCAACATGTTCTGGAACTCCTGGGCCGCGTTCACCAATCTTCATACCCAGAGACGAAGTTAAATTCTTAGGTAAGTGTCCAAAGCCCTCGGCCTCTCCTACGTGGGCTTCATTGGTTGAATTTTCAAATGCACTCTGTCTTGTGAGCCTACGATGGCCTGGCGGGTAAAACACATCA
Organism: Maylandia zebra; assembly: GCF_041146795.1. Classification (NCBI taxonomy): domain Eukaryota; kingdom Metazoa; phylum Chordata; class Actinopteri; order Cichliformes; family Cichlidae; genus Maylandia; species Maylandia zebra. The sequence continues at coordinate 23,496,745 of NC_135181.1, read as the reverse complement.
TCTGTCACAACATTGTCAAAGGATTGGCTACCCCGTATCCCTTGGGGAACACTGAGGTTAGGAGGGGTGGAAGTTGGCATGGAGTTACTCCTAATAAGATGCCCAGAATCTGATGGAGGCTCTAGAAGTCCTGTACTGCTTTGACATGGCCCAGTTGGATACTGCTTTGGATCTTCTGAGATTCCTACATCTTCTCTAAAAGAGATGTGATCCTCAGCTATCTTCCCTATTTCCAGAATTGCACCAGGTTGCTTCAAGGTAGTCAAGCTAGTGGGGTCTGCCCCTGCCATGCCTACTGTTATAGAGTGTCTTGACCTGGAGCTTGGTCGGTAGTACCAAGTTCGACCGAACATAATCTCCTCGTACGTCTTGACGTTGGTATTTGGAGGGCTGATCTGCTGCTCTGCGCTCTCAGAGCGTGAAAAGTAGCCAGAGTCTGTGCTGCCTTTGCTGTGAGGACTGAGGAGGTTAAGTGACTGGGACATGGCAAGGTCAGTGTCCTGTCCTTTTTTGTCACTTAGCCTCAGGGCCAAACGTTGCTTGATTGTTGGGGAGTCATCCAGGGAACGTGCTCTTCCACCAGCCTTTGATGCTAACATGTGGTGTGACACTTTTATGTCATGAAAGGGGGGGCACTCCATCCCTGTGGAGGGGACTCCCCCAGGCTTGGGAACGATAAGAATAGGCACTTTCATAGATCCAATGGGTAGCTCTTCAGGTGAATCTGCATATGCTGGTTCGGCACCACCTTTATAGTGGGAAAAATGAAGATGATACAGATTACAACCATTCACAGTAAACAAAATACATGCAGAGTTTATATCACTGTAGCTGAACTGTGTAACAGCATTAATGTAAACCAATACGTTTTTATTTTGGATCATTGTGAACATACCCATAACAAATAGTATTTTAAGCATCAAAAGATGTTCATAGATATAAAGAACTAGCTATGTGTTAAGAAGGGGTTTCTATGAACCAAAACTGTTTTGACTCTTTGGGAAAATTCTACTTAAAAATTTTTTTTTAAAGTGTCTTATAGAAGAAAATAACCTGTATTCTTGTCAGCTTCAAAGGAGATCTGCAGGGTTGGACTGTCTTTGTCTGTTAGCATGGTGGTGGGCTCCACGCCTTCCTCATCCGTATCGGTACTCTGCTCTCCATCTGAATGGACCTCAGCCTCACCCACTGGTGATGCCTGGTCCATGTCCCCACTACGGGCCACAGCTAGCTCTGAAAATGGTACGAGTCCAGCTTTGATGGCATGAGCATGGGACTTGCGATGCTTGTAAAGGTTGCTCTTGGTTTTGAAAGAAAAGCCACAGGGTACACAAGGGTATGGCCTCTCTCCAGTATGTGAGCGGATGTGCTTCTTCAAGACGCTGGGCTTGGCGCACGCTCGACCACAGTAGTGGCAGATGTACTTGCCAGGCTTTTTTGGCTTTTGCTCTTTTTTGCCATAGGCCTCCTCTCCGGGCTCCGGGCCTGACTGAGAATACTGTCCAAAGGAGCTGGGTAAACTAGGAGATTTGTGCCGAGGGAACCTTCCTGCACCAGCCCCATGTGGGTGAGTGTGTCCTGGGTGTCCTGGGAATAGGTCATCCGAGGGCAACTGGCCAGCAAATGGCCAGGCATGAGGCTCTAGGCCTGGCTGTGGTTTGGCTCCTGAGAGAAACCGTTCAGATTGAGGATGTTGAGGGTATGGCTGGCCAAGTTGGTAAGGATATCCCCTGTGGAACCCCTGAGCAAAGTGGCCTTGTGGGTCTTGAGATGGCGGGCCTCCTATGGCCCCAACTGCAGATGGTCCAGATAGCAGCTTTCCAGAATTCCCTGTGATTGGGTACTTCTGCTGGGGTGCTGATCCTCCAGGAGCCTCCAGGTCAGCAAAAGTGCTTCGTTTGGTGTTTGCAGAAGGCTCTGACGCCCATTTTCTTTGTAGAGGTACCTTCTCCCTTGCTAGTTCCTTGTTTGGACATTTCTGCCCTGTCGCAGGTGATTCACGAGCCTCCATTTTCTTGAAGCTCTCCGTGGTTTAGAAGAGGGAGAGAAGAGGGGATGCAGGGAATTTGGGAGGGTAGGTCTTTGAGGGTTACAAGGTCCCAAAACTACCAGGCATGATAGCGGAACCTTTGCTGGCTGCCAACAAGTTCACAGAAACATAAAATATCCATCCATTTCTCAGAAAGACTGATTATAGAGTCAAGCTGGAAACAGGAATTATCAAGTGGAGCAGAAAGGGGAGCTTCAGTGGATAACATCAGAGAGGTTTCTCTCCTTCTGCCATTTTGTAAAAACACGAATGCTGCTCTCTGTTGTTCTTCTGTCCAGTTCATCTAAGAGCAGAAGAAACCTTGAGTGACCTGCAGAGGGACAGAAAAAGAAAAGAAGAAGCACATGGAGAACATTTTAGGCAAATACTGTAGTCAACAATTGTAATAAACTGTGTTTAACAACATACTCAATTACTAACTTTTCTTGAGGGAAGGGTGCTTGTAGATCCTTTTTCTGTAGCTTCAAGTCCTTCAGTTTTCTCACCAAAAGACCTAAAGCAAAGCAAACGAGAGAAAAGGCTAATTAGTGTTGTGTACAAAAATCATCCAACAATACAGTAATCAGATACACAGATGGTAAATAACCTTTAGTCTGACATCACCCTTATAACATAAGTCGGACTGGTGTTGATGTGACATTTTTTACTGCTAAATTCAGCACGCTACCACATACTTTGTTGTGCAGAGACGACTCACTAAGTTGTCAAGTACATGCCTGATGTGCGAATATAAATGTCATTGATTGCTCAGTTAGTTTCTTCACACTGGATTCCATCTGTGCTTGTTGCCTTTTTTCACTCCTTTCTCCTCCCTCCCGCCCTCCCTCCTCCTTCCACTCAGTGAGTCACCGATGAAAAGCAAACCCACACTGTTCCTAAAGAGACACAAAGGCTTATAAATAGCGCTGTGGAAGTGACGTCGGAGTGTCATAATATGTGTAGGCGTCCAAAAAGGCCAAGTCGAAGAGCAGCAATCAGCATTAGCACCTTTTCTTCCTCTCTGGGTTACATCTAACTTGGTATGCACTTGGTTGAAAAGCGATCATGAGAATGCTCACAGATACGCAGAAACAAAAGAAGACACACACAGATGTAGACAGAGTGCTTGCAGGCACTGTAACTGCACTGCAAAACTGCAGTAGACAGTGTATATGTGTGTGTTTCCGTTGTTTAACGTTTCTTAACCACACCAACACCTGACAGCAGAAGGGGCACAGAGCCACAGAGCACATATAAACATGCATGCTGAAGTTGCATTTTTGCTTTGTATTTCCTCATCTCAGAGTTTAAACAACCTCCCTCACACTCTGATTGCGACAGAAACACACACACACACCCACACTGTGGCCTCAGTGCTGGTAAGCAGGGCTCAGTGACGTTTGTGTCTGGGGGCCCAATGTGAGACCTATAAATAGCACCGGAGGAAAACATGTTTTATTCTTAGCAGCAAGAAAGTTAAATTTAAGCTAACTTGTGTTTTTCACATGTACTCCCCAAACCCCTACGCCCACTCAGAAAGACAGACAAACAAATACCAGAAACATTATCTCAACCTTGGGTCATATCTTTGTGTTTTCCATGGTGTTAAGAGTGAAAGAATGTGGAAGAAAACTCCAGTTGGGCAACAATGGGGATTCAATTGAGTTTAGCTAGCATTATAATCCGGTGATGCTGATTGGTTAGCATTATGGTCAGCTGACACAAATGCAGCCAAAGGCAGACAATCTTGGTGATTACTACAGGGGAAGTATGGTACTAATAATAGTCAAGGCAAGGCACAGCTTTTTTAAAGACCTTTCACAGTGTGAATCCAGTAATGTGAATGGCATAATTCCCTTATGTTGAAACACTCCAGTATCAATGAGTCATGGCTCATGTGTCCTTTGACGCCTGTAGCACACATCGGATGTGCCAGTGTGCACAGCAGCAGAGGATGTGCCAAAGAGGAAAGTGGATTAACGTCAGTTCTGGGTTAAACACGAGTCCAGAGTGAGTTGAGATTAAAAGTTTGATTTAGCTGTCAAAACAGCTTGGTCACTGAACATACAGAATATAACTCTACACATGAGGATAATGGTCCGAGATCCTGTTCAAAGTAACCAGAAAACCTTTGATTACTTAAACATTCATAAAAGCTGACATGACAAGAAATTCCCGGACCAGCTTTTATTATTATATAGTTTGTAGGAGCTGGATTGGCTTGAGACTTCCTGTTCCATCCTGCGGTCATGTTTTATAAATGCACATACATTTTCAAGAGCAATACGAGGTAATTTCACCCTCAGACCATATCTGGTGATTTTGAGACAGCTTTTCAACAACTGTGATCTCTCTGTTTCTGGACCCATCCACACGTCTTTCCTTTTTGGTTAATCAATAGGACTTTAACTGAAAGCAGAACACTTTGCTTAACAAAAAAGTTGCCCTTGTCTACAGATTGTTTAATATTTATATGCAAATATGTGGTTTGTAATTATCAGAGGTGTTTCCTGCCTTAGGCTTTCCACGTATGAGCAAGGAAGGGCACGGAGGTCACAGAACAGAGCTGCACCATCATTAAATATTGGAGATAGACCATTTTTGACTGAAGGGATTCTGTGTTCCCTCTTAAGCCCATTGGGAACCATATGTCCTTTATTATTCTTTTGACCTAGCAATATACCTTTACACAATTTCTACTACTTGGTGTGGCTTTTTGAAGAGATCTTTTAAAAGCACCCAAGATGACTTCGACTCAGTAAATGTTTCACAATCCTATCCTAAAAAGCCGCATATGGCTTCCTTAAAAATCATCTCTAATAAAAAAAAGACAAAAAAATCACTTGACTTCTACTGTACCTCTTGTTGCCATTTGGAGGTCTCATATGGATGAACCTGCCAGTTGCAGCTGTAGTAGCTGCTATCACGCACACGTCAACATCCATCAGAATTCAACTCACACCCCACAAATAAACCAGCGGTGAAACTGACCTTTCAGCTTACATGGTTAACTTGGCTTAACTTCCCTTCAACCTTATGCAAGGTGACTGGTTTTGTAATGAAAGTTTTGAATGGTCACAATCTGCTGTGTGAGTGGGAGCCTGTAGTGAATGGCTTACATAAAGCTTTATTCATACATTCACCGACACAACCTGCCCCAGTTCCTGTGCGTAGGAGAGACATAGCTACTGGCGCTGTTTGTGTGTGTATGAGCGTGGGAAGTATACGTGCCAGTTGTGCGTGCGTGTGTGTGTGTGTGTGTGTGTGTGGGCTGGCAAAGGGCATGACGAGACACCCAAGTTGTAGGTAGGTCAAAACTAAGTACATTCAGAGGCTACACTCAGAGGTAAAAATAGTAGAAGTGATACACACTCAAACACTTGTAAAAAGTGATCTATCAAAATGCCCCAAATAAACACAGTTACTTAACATAAAGGAGCAGAGATCAGCTCTGCTTTCATAGACATGGAAATAGATCTAGGCAGTGTTTTATACCCACGGCATGCTTTACTTGGAACAACACACTCGATCTAAGTTTTTACGTTTGTGTGTAGGCAAACTGAATGGTCCTCTTTTCAGTAAGCATGATAATGTGCCCTCAATCCTCCAACCAAAACACATTTCACACAACATTAAACACAACATTTAAAGACAGTTTTAAGCACACTACATGTGCTGTTTGTATGAATGCAGAAACCTCCACGAATTTACTGAAAACGTGTTCAGGTGTTTTCTCAATAATAAAGAATTTGGAGCTTTAAAATAGCTATATGAAGGTTAACACATGTATTGATGAAACCTGTTATATTTTGCTTGTGTTATATAAGATCTATACAACCCACCTGCTGTTCAAATCTTTTGTTTGTGAAATGCAGCCAATCAGAAGCTATAGTAAAAGGAGAGGAGCTAACATGATAGTGGATGAGCTGAAGGGCTGCACCCGAGGCCGGTCGGTATAAGGAATAAACAAGGATTAAGTGAACTGCGTCAAATGGCATAACGCTGTACAATGCCATGAATAAGTGCATCCAGCTAAAACAACATAGTCAGATCCTCAGAGACATTTTCAAAGAGCAACATGGAAACATGAAGGGGGAAGGTCATTATTAGGAGGTATGAGGGGGTGTTGTTGGCTAGAGTCAATTTCAGATCATGGTCCGTGTTCAGTTTGTCCTTGTCTCACTTTGCTTCTTACTTTTGCTCTTCTTGATTTAAGGTACCTGGTTAGCTTGTGGTTCTGGAATTAGATTAGTCTCCTTTCTCAGTGTCAGCTATACGTCCTGAAGAATTAGACTTAAAGGTACTCAGTGTGTTTAAAAGTGATGACAAGCAGTCTATAGAGTGTATGAGGAGCTGAAAGTGAAACTCCTCTCACCGTTGCCTTCACCCAGACCTTGTTTGAACTGGCAGTTTTACCTTGGACATGAAACTTGGCACCTTTTCAGCAGTTTGTTGAATCCATCCTCTAGCTTTGTCCTGCTGGGATCTTTCCAACACACCTGTCCTTTAAAACTGAGGAATTCAAAAGGATATTGCAACTACTTCTCAATATCCCAGTTTCCTTGTACGGGAATGCCCTCAGACCTCTTGACAGACTGCTTTACAAAATAGAAGTTTGATGGAAACTAATTAAATAAACATGTTGATATAAATTAAGCAACAAGAGATTCAAGAGAATTCATGTGCTTGCAGGTATGTACAAGTAGACTCATACGCACATATGCCCAAACCCTGGAGGTATGAACACTGTGTGGGCATTAACCATGCAGTAAGAACAAAAGGCTGTGTGTGTGTGTGTGTGTGTGCTGCTCTGTGAAGTGTGTGGGAGGCTGTTCAATCCTGAGGGCTGAAGGCACTCTCTCTCTCTCTCCCTTTCTCTTTCACTCGATTTCATCCGACTTATTGGGAAGACAGTTGGGAATAATGTTGCCAAAACGACAAGATAATAGATCAACATTTGTACAAATCCCTTCCCTCCTTGAATCATTATGAGAGTATGCATGCATCACTAACACACCCACATGCACGCTCACCAGTAATCCCTCTCCTACAGTGTCTTGTTCAGATATGCAGTAGATAAGCCTCTCATTTACTTTCAGTGAAAGAAACAGTTGAGGACAGAGCTCTGTGCGTGTGTGTCTGTGTGTTTGCGCGCGTGTACGTGTGGCTAGTTATTCTTAAATTGGCCCGCTAGGGTGCTGCATACCAACTCAAATGGTTGGAATTCCTGTGACAAAAAAACAGAGAGAAAGCATATTTGCAAGTGTTTGTCTTGCCCTGTCTGTCACTCATTGCATAATATATTTGTAAAAAAGACACAAGCAGAATACAAATTAGATCCCCGTTCCATATTTGATACTCTATGATTAAGACTAAAAGGATAAAGAGGGAGAACACATGACAAAGATGCAGGGAGGGTGCAAGGAAACAGAAAGGGAACAATCATACAGGACACAAATGAGGAAACAGGTATGGATTATAGGATAAAGAAGGAACAAAGCCACTGATGAGGACTCAGATAAGGGAACAATAATACATAAGGAAATAAGAAAGTAGGGATCCAGTTGGAGAAGGGATACTTATGGGTATTAACTTACAGGAGAGAGAACAGGAACACAAAAGATGGAACAATTAATGCTCGTTAAGAAAAGAAAGGGGAATTTATAAAGAAAAAAAAAAGATAAAGACGTGAACAATCATAAGGGATCCAAGGTAGAGGTAGAGAGAGAAGGAACAAGGATGTAAAAGGCAGGTGGAGGATTTTGGGAAGAATACACAATGAACAGAAAGAGGACAAAGAAAAGGGAACACGCACCCAAGAATACAGATGGACGGAAAAAGCACATAATGTAGAGAGTAAACGAGGGAGAAAAACTGTTTGAGAAGAGGAAAAAAGACCAAAAGAGCAGGAGAAAGGGCACAAATTACAGGAAGGTTACACAAAGAGCGAGGACAAAGCTCAAGGACATCAAGGAGGGGGGAAAGCACTTGTCAAGAAAACCGAGACCTTGCTGAGATGTGGAAACCAAGAAAGGAGAAAAAGAACAAGGATGCAATGGGAACGGGACAAAGTGGAAAGACTAAGGACTCGCTTGCGGGAATAAAGATGAAGGAGAGGTGAGGAAACAAAAACGACAAGCACTCAGGTGAAGTTAAATACTAAGAGTGAAGAAGACTAAATGAGGAGTCTAAAGTAGAACAAAGGTGAGGAAACAAATCTAAAGAAAGGAGACAAGGCAAAACATCAGTAAAAGAGCACACAATGACAAGCCAAAAAAGGAGGATAGAGAAGGTATTTAAGGTTAAGGTTTAAATTGAAAGATTTAGGAGTTTGAGAATAAGTACTCACAAGAGTAATCAAGGAGAGTGCAACAGGACAGAGGTGAGGAAATAAACACTACAGAAAGGTAACAAGCATAGAAACTGGGGAACTAGGCCACAGCAGAGACAATTCAGGTGAGGTAATGGTATGTTTACAAATGGAACGTAGCTGGTGAGGAAGAGGGTCATGCAAGCTGGTGTCAGATGCCTTTACTCTACTAACACACACACACACACACACACACACACACACACACACACACACACACACACACACACACACACACACACACACACACACACACACACACACACACACAGTTATATGTATACCAAATAGATGCATGCATGGACTGATCACACACAAAGCCTGGGTTCGAGTTTCTGAGCAGCAGCCGAAGTGTTCTGGTGCTTTGGGTGGTCAGAGGCTAAGTAAATTATTTAAACATGTTACTAATGGTTTCCATTCAGTGATTAACAACTTTATACAGCCAAAGAGAGAGAGAGGGGGGTGGGGTGGGGGTGGAGGGAGAAGGGCCGGTTGAGGGCAGCTGGCAGTGTGTTTGTTTTTTGGCTCTGCTCTGTTTGGCCCCAACTGGACTGAAACCACACACACCTCCAGTAAAACTCTACCTTTGTTTTACCTGGAGGGACACAGAAGTTACTGGAACAATAAGTTGGACTGCTGAGAGAGTGTGTGTACACCCATGCCTGTGTGTGTGTGTGTGTGCTGTTAGAGTGCACCAGGAGCTGGTTCATTTACTGGCATAATAACTAGGTGTTTCATCTGCCCTTCAACCATCTGTAGATGTAAATTGTGCCAATAAGGGCTGAAATATCCACAACATCTACTACTACTTAAATCCATTCTAAAGTAAGCTGAATGAATATGATTTGTGCAGTGTGCCTATCTAATCCTGGCCCAGTATCCTAAGACTGTCATTCTCATTGGAAGAAGAAAAAAGACACACTTCAAGCATGAATGACAACACAGGGCTCTACCCTCTCCAAGCCCAGTGAGCTGTAATATACCTCTCTTGGAATTAGATTCAGAGATAATGTGGTTGGATTCAGTCATCACTGTCATTGTGTTATAGTCATCAAGTAATAATTGAACCAGGCAGGAACAGGAAACGAACGCCTGCTGACCCATCCATCCACCCCAGTGACCACAGTGCTCAGGTCAGATTGGTGTAATCGCCCACAACTCTCACCTGTCACCCGATTCCAATTCTCTCTTTTGAACTTTTAGGGTTTTTAGTTCCCTAAATGTATATCACCCTAAAAAAATGCCCCCCCAATATTTCCTTTTGTAAAGACATTTCCAAGAAAGCACAGTTTGATGCTAATTATGAGTCAAAAAAATGTGAAATTAAATTTGAAATCAATTTTTTACAAGAATTGAAGACAGCAGTGCAGTCCATAAAGATTAGTATAATCTGGACAAAATGTGAAGAAAGGGAGTTATGTCTGAGAGAAAACATCCTTTTATATTTCTGGGTGAAAACAAAAGTGGCGTATGTGTGAACCACAGCAGCACGCTGACTGCAGGTTGCTGCAAAGTTAAATTTAAAGCACTTTAAGACTTCTCTGTGCCAGGCCAAATAAAATCTGTGGCCAATTTCACCCCCTGCCAAAAGTTTTATAAATAAAAAATTCACTTTCTCAGCAGTTATATTACAATACCTGCTTTCTTAAATTAGGCCAGGTAAAAGTTTTACACAACTCCGTGTCGAAAATTAAAAAGCCATGTGTGAATTATGATGGTTGCACAAGGCTTACGTCTTAATGGAAATTAGAAACATCACCTTCCTTCTACACACTTACTGTGCCCTTGAGCAGGGCTTTTGAGCTCAAGCTGGTCCAGTGAAGGCCAACAGCAGGAGTCTGTGGTTTCACCAGGATGTTCCCAGCATGAAATAAGTGAAATGAAGTTTAGCAGAACAGGAACACATGCAGCTCTACCTACTGACAGAAAAATCCAGGTCTTAGGAAGGGAACTGTAACACTTTCTCCATCCCAACTACCCTTCAAAATGTCTCCTTGACTTCTATTTCTGTTTTTCACTTTCTACATTTCCCAAAGAGCTTTGACAGCCTCAAAAGAGAGTGCCTGAGCTGGTGCTGTCACCTCTGGGTTATACGTGTAGGTGGTCAGAGAGCTTTTCCAGGTAAAATACACTCAGACTTTTTCATAACCCGTCCTGTCTTTTACTGCAGCTGCACCGAATTCTGGTCTATTTTCTGCTCTTGAGGGTGCAAAATTCAACCTTCCTGCCTCTTTAACAAAACATTTCTTCTTTTGAGAACGTTGAGTGGCACCACAAGAAGGTAACTCGAAAAAGAAGCCCTCGCTGTTCGATTCAGAGGGACTGACGCCAAAATGTGGGCAATAAGCTGCCAAAAGCAGGTCCTCATTCTCTAAAAGAAGGCAGATGGAATAATAAAAGAAGCAATAAAAAACAAGCATTTACATCGTCGCAAATAAAAATGTACAAGCGCATTGAGCGCGAAAAAAGTTATAAACAGCAATGAGATTCAGTTTATAAGATCAACCGCAGATATATAAACTGTATACGAAAGATATACACCACATAAACCTGCAATTCTTCTAATGGACAGCATTTGTTTGAAAAGTCAGACACTATAAAGGCCTATGAGAAAATGCCCATGACCCCAGTCCCTGGTTTCATGATGTTCATTTAAATTATAGTTACATTTTGAGTGAAATAAATTAGGTTGTGAGTATATTGTGATTTACAGATCACTATGGTAGTGACAATCACAAGGAAGCCGTAGCGCTGACCCCTTTGACTCTAGATGGAGACCAATTAAATGAACCAAAAATTAACAACTGAGGCCATAAATGTATTTGAAAAAACTCGAGAGAGCTGAAAGGTCATTTTCCAAAAGACTTCTGCATAGTAAGTCTTTGTGGTCTCTGGCCCACTGCAGAGGAGGGGTGGCACGGTGAGCTCCTGGGGCGGCGCAGAGGCGTGGCTGAACAGGTGTTTGTTGTGACTCTTCTTATGTTTCAGTGACAGTCGAGGAAGGGAGGGGAGTGACTACTGAGCGGGAGTGTCTGTGTCCCGTGCGCTGAAGCCGAAACCACGGCTATAATAAAATAAGTGAGTGTCACTGTACCCACGGTGTGTGTGCGTGTGTTGGGGTCCGACGTCACAGTCTTCTTTTTGAAACCTTAGCCGTCACCCCCTGCTGGTCATTGAAGATTTAAGAGCATGTCTTTTGTCCTGTCTTCCTTCTCTACCCCCAACCAGTCAAGGGAGATGGCCGCCCCTCCCTGAGCTTGGTTTTGCCGGAAGTTTCTTCCTGTTAAAAGGGTTTTTTTTACTTCCCACTGTTGCCAAAGTGCTTGCTCATAAGGGGTCATATGATTGTTGGGTTTTTCTCTGTATGCATTATTGTAGGGTCTACAATAATATAAAGTGCCTTGAGGCGACTGTTGTAGTAATTTGGCGCTGCATAAATAAATTGAATTAAGGCGCTTCTGCACTGACCTTACTTTTCAGTATGGACTGGCTGTGTTTAAATACCAAAAACTTGGCAGATACTTAATTTTTCGTAAAATCATTCAAGTTGCTTCATCCATACAGCAAATTACAACAGATACAACACATTTGGGAGCTTTGACAGGTGAAAAAATGCTGCAATTTTATCTAAATAAAGAATTGGCATGATAAACTCTTGTTCATGTTCACTGTTGTCCTATCATGTCACCTCATCAACGAACACAGTCACTGTACCAACAAGGTTTCTGTGTAATTTCATGTAAAGTGATACAAAACATAATTTCCTTTGTCATTTCCTGGTCTGAATTCGCACTTCCACCGAGATTTAGCATTACAAAGTAGATTTTTAGGGTTAAGACTGACTTGAAATGACTAAGAATGGGGTATTATGATTGGCCGCAGAGGCAAATGAAGACATAGATTCATTTTGGACACAAAAATAATAGCACCGAAAACTGATTATTTTATCTCCAGAGTGCAAAACTATCATCATTGTTTTGTCAGTCAAGCACTCATGTTGCCCACCGTTCATGTTGAGGCAGCCGTGTTTGGTTTTAATTTAGTGCTGTCAATCATCAGGTCGGCAGATGCACTGCTGGATTTGAAAGAGAAAAACAGAGAGAAGAGGCTCTCCAGAAATGACTGAAATTAAATCTAAAAGAGTGTGAGAGAGATGAATCAAATGAACTCAATTTGAACTGTGATGCACAACAAACACGCACGCATGCACATGCACACACACACACTTGAGCAGGCGGCTTGTAGACACTGATTTACAGCAGGTAGGAAGTCATTATGCTACTGAATATTTCTCTCAGAAAAAAAAATCTGAAAATATGCGTGTGTCTGTGTGTACAAGTGTGTGTGTGGGCCCAGAATAGAGTAAATGTGTGGGAGGTGGCAGCACAGGCAGGTTTGCAGAGACAGGATGAGGGTGTGTGTGTGTGTGTGTGTGTGTGTGTGTGTGTGTGTGTGTGTGTGTGTGTGTGTGGGAGGAGGAAGTTTTTGGTGTGCCAAGGTTATAGTTTTGCTGCTGCTGAATTACAGTTATAAAAGCTTCAGTTACACAACGGAAAATACTCCAAACTTATCACTACTCTGTGACGGAGAAGAAATCTAACTTTATCTTTTAATGCTAGATATAGATATAGATATATAAGGACTGGAATGAACAAAATGATGCATAATTCTTTCTGTACCCACATGATCTCTAAGAACATTACAGAAAGTACAAAGGATTTTTCTCATCATTATTATTATTTATGTCAGAAATTAGGACAAATCCTCTGACAACTTGAATTCTCATTAAGTGAGAAAAACATCAACCTGTAACATCGGTAAAACGCTGCTGACATAATTGATGCATCATTACAGCCTTGATGCACATAATGATGCATCAAGGCTGAATCTGCGTGCTTTACTCTTTAGTCTTGATACCAGTAAGACTGAAGAATGCAAGACATTTACTCATAATGCAGTATTTTCTTACTTTGCTTTATGCTTCTTTAAGTAACAAGTCTACAGTACCAGCAGTGTAGAAATGCTGAATGACTCATGAATCTAAACTCAACCAACAAATGGGTTTAAAAAACAGACACGAGAAACACAAAATTTGGGTGACATGATAGGCGGAGCGGTTGGGGTCCCCTGAGCATCTGATCCCTGCTTCCAGGTGGCCGGACAGTATGCTGAATGTCATCGTCCTTTTCTCTAGCCTGCTTAACTGTCTTCATCGAATTGTTAAGGAACAGCTAAAAAGCCAGTGCAGTATAGAAATGCTGTTTAATTTACAAATTTAAGAAAATACAGAAAAATTAAATGATGAAGAAGGAAATATGTTTTTTTAAAGAAAATATTTCTGGCGCTCAAATGAAAAGAAAGCACCGCAAGCTCATAAAGTCCAAGGGGAAAACAATATGAGGGTATTTGTATGTTTTCCTACACACGGATTCTTCTTCCAGGCTTGCTGGTGGAGTAAATACATGTGAAAACTGTGTGTGAGCCTGCCAGTGTGAAACATGTGAATCAATGATTGCTTTATGGTGTTGTATATGTACACACGAAATTATATGTTTTCAGTCTGAAAGTCCTGAGCAGTGAGGTCACTCTCTGGTCTGCTGCAGCGCTGTCCAATGTCCACATGTCTGTATGTGGTTTCAGCTTTGAAAGACCACGACCATATTAGTCCTGGAAAAGAACCTTCAGTGTCAAATCAAATGACATCAAGTTTGGCTTTTCTCTCACAAATTACATTTTTTTACTACTGTATAACCAAAGGCCGATCTACTTGACTTCTCAAATTGTTTTCTAATTTAGTCCCATTTGTTTACCTCTGTTTGCTCTTAACATCAACCATCTGTTTCAAATTAAAATGTTTCTGGCTGCTTACTGGGGATACTCCCCACCCTTTGCTGGGAAGCTTTAATTGTGAAACCCTTAAGGAAGTGTTGGGTTTTATTAAGAAAGCATGCTCAAAAGCATGGCGAACACTAACAGAAAGACAGGAGGTGGAGCTGGAGGTGGCAGAGCTGAAGATGTTAAGATTTTAATTGGGAGTGACGAGGACCGACAAAATTAGAAATGAGTACATCAGAGGGACAGCTCAGATTGAGCAGTGTGTGACAAAGGTAGCGAGGCGAGGCTGAAATGATTTGGACATGTGGATAGGAGGAATTGTGGACAAAAGGTGTTGAATACAGAGCTACAACGCAGAAGGAAAAGAGGAAGACCACAGAGAAGATTAGTGGATGCGGTGAAGAAGAACATAAAGGGAATAATGCAAGGAATAGAGTGAGATGGAGGCAGATGATTTGCTTTGGTGACCACTAAAGGGAGAAGAAGCCTGAAAGCATCACCGATCAGACTTTATTAAAGTGCATTAATAAAGATGTGAGGACAGGCTTCTTGTTTAGAATTAAACACTGATTTGCAAGATGACTGTTTACACAGTGGGAGCTATGAAAATGTGTGTCATTGCGAAAACTGGGGTTTGGTAATTGGCAATTTTGGTTTTCCATATTTTTCCCCCAAAAGCTGAACCCATCTGTTAAAATCATAAATTTTAGTCGAAACAGACTGTATATAAAAGATGTTCCAAAAAATACCAGCACCACCACAAATACTGACTGATCCAGTTCTGTGACTTGAACTAGCAGAGTTGACCGATATGAGCTTGTGTCAGTCAAATCAGTTAATTCTGCCAAACTTTGAGCCCTAATGAAATTTAAAAAGGGGCCTTACATGCAGTTTAGCATGTTCAGTTATAACTGAAGGGGGAAATTAGCTATTGGGACCAAAACTGCATATCTGGATGCCAGGGTGTAAACTGTTAATTGCTGCCGTAAAGCAGAACATTTTAACATCGGGGTCTATGGGGACTGACTTGCTTTTGGAGCCAACCTCAAGAAACTTCTTTCTTGAATTAGCTTCATTTTTCAGGCCTGGAGGCTTTTTCTTGGGCGGAACTTTCTCTGTTAAATAATGTTCATTTCGAATTTGGAAACAGTGGGAGCCAAAACCACATGGCCCATTTAGTAACTGTCCTGGAGGTATCAGATGTATTAAGTTCGTTAGCGGATCAAGAATCTGCAGAGCTACATGAGAAGTACTCATGACAACTTGGCAAACTTCGTCTGTTAGGCTAGATTGTGTGATAAAATCAAAAGATCCCGAACAGCTACTAAGCAATGATTAAATTTTGTCAGCTCTTCAGTTTAGTATTTTTCTTTATTTATTCTGTTCTCATGCTGCTCAATATATTGCAGTGTACAATTACTGAGCCACAGTGATTCTGAAGAGGTAACAAGAGTTTACACACACACACACACACACACACACACACACACACACACACACACACACACACACACACACACACCCTGGGAAAGATAATGTGACACAGCACCAATTCAGGCTGTTAAAGAATTCCGTGTTCCATGTTCAGGCTCCTGGCTCACGCTCAAACATACAGTATATGCACTGTACCTACAGAGTTTTCTTTTCCGACACAGCGGTTCTTCCACAGCTGTGGCTGTTTGACCAACATGTTTCCATTTAACAGAGAAAGCAAAAAAGAGAGATGGTGAAAAAGATGGAGGAGAGAGAGGAGGGGGGGGGGGGGGGGGGGGGCAAAAGAGACAGAGGGGAGGGGGGTGAAGAGGTGAGGAGGGGAAAAACAGGCGTCCTGTTGGTGTAAATTGCCAGTGGAAAAGAGAAGGCAGTCATATTTTCCACAGGGCTGCTGGGCCAGCCTTGAAACTATTACTGAGTTAGCCGCATGCATGTGTGTATGTGCGTGCACGTGTGCATGCATGTGTGTAGCTTCATTACATTTTCCACAACAGTTTGCAAAACGCACTAGGAAGCGAGATGGACAGAGGAAGAGGTAGTTAAGATTTTTTTCAGGGATGGACATCTTCTCATGGTCTGTTAAAGGTTCTTCTGTAACCCGGCAACAGCCAATAAGGAGCGTAAAGTTACACAGAGAAATTATACCGTGTTGGAGGTTGGTGGAAGCACTGCCATATTTCTTGAACATGACGGAAATCCAGGGTTGTCATCTGGCCCCTGAGTTACCGTCAGATGGGCAATGCTACCCGGTTTGTCTGAACCACTTTAAATCTCCTCCTGGAGAAATGCTTTAAGTGCACAGTCCACAGTCAAAAAGTTGTTGAGGATGACGGCACGTCTCTTCTTGCTCAACCACAAGTCCAGAAAGTGAGATTTTGGTGAGTCCAAGCTTGGCCAAAGCAGCATTAAAAATAGGTATGTTACATTAGCTTGATACTTGATTCTATTGTTTTGATGTTTAAATACAGCAAATCCTGTTTTCTCCTTTTGAACCAACGCCTCTGCTTGAAAGACAAAATTGCATGGTCATCAAGTGACAAAAGTCTGACTCAGTCAGGAGGCTCCATCTGGGGCTGAAAAATGAACCCAATGTGGAAGTGCCCCAAACTGCAGTTCCTCAAGTAGCTGACACTGGCCACAGAAACACTCCTGTGTTAAAATGCGTATCAAACATGTTAAGAAAAAAAAGTTCTGTTCTTGTTACAGCTTAAGGCTAGAGATGTGGCCACTTTGACTGACTAGCTGTGGCCGCTCGCTGTCTGCTATGCTAAAACCCTGTGAACTGGAGCTCTTGACAGTGACTGTGGTGTTGGTGCCATTTGGGGCAATGGAGGAAATTATTTGATGAATATCATTATTATAATAAGTAATACATCTATGCAGTTATTTATACTAACAGCCCATTCAGCGGGACGTTGCTCCACTTTTGGGGAATTTGGTTTAATTTAATACTTTATACTTATTCTATACTTTACTTTCTATATAAAAGGACACCATACCCAATTAAATGGGAGCACTGAGGCAATGCTTAACCCTGCTGTTGCAGCAGTACAAAAAAAACAAAAAACATAAGACTTCTGCACAGTCGCTATCGGTCTGAATCATGTGTGAGTTTGTGGCATGTTTCGAGGTTTAAGAGTCGCAGAATGCACAAAGAAGACACAAACTACAAACCACCAAAGCTACTGCAGGAGATGCAGGAAATGAAAATGTAACCCAAGTAACCAAAGAGCAAGAGCACTAGTGTATCTGAAGAAATGCAACCAGAGTTGAAATTAATGACTAATTGTTTAAAGTCTAAACAGTTCAAATGTTTAATGAGATGGATCATTCAAACAATTAGCTATGCTAAAGCCTGTTTTAACCAAAAGCTTGGCCTAAGTTCTTCTCCATGAGATGTAGTTTAATAGGATTTTTAAAACTATTTTCCAGTTTAACCAAATTTACTTTTGGCTCACTTCGGTAACGTAGGTACAAGTAGGGATGGGTTCAATTCACGGTTTTGAGTTCAAATTCCAGTTTCAGATTTGGGTCAGTGTTTTTGTTTACAGGTTTCAGTTTCACACCCTTGTAGACCTCTATTGGAGACCAGGGCAGCGTGTCAGAGTAGCTAACACTCTGATCTCCTTGATCTGGAATTTCATTTATACTTGAATCATCTCCGAGCTGACCTGAAGCCATACCAAAACAATCGCTCCTCTTTCCTGGTTGATGTATATTTAGCCGTGATGCCTGCAGCTGCGGCCGCAGAGACGTTGGTGACGCAAACTGCAGAACCTCCGCACACTAGCAGCTATTGTAGGAGCCCTTCTTCATGCATTCATGTTGAATTAGCAGCGTGCACAGTGGCAGCCGTTGTAGAAGTCGGTGTGTTTTATGTAACTTGCCTTTAGAGATCCGTGAGTCTTTGAATGAAAAGATGCATCGATGCTCTGCTGCTTCCAGAGTGGGAGCTTCCAGCCCACAACAACTCTGTAAATGTTTGACTCAAGACTATTCCTGGTGTGTGTTTGCGTATATGGGCATGATGCTCACACTTATGTAAGTGTCTTTCATCTGCATCCCTCTTCCCCACTCCACTCTCCTCCCCTTGTTGTTTTCAGTCCCCTCTTCTCTCCCAACTCAACGCTTCCTTCGATTTTCTGCTGCCTTGTTTACGCATCTCTCTCCTCTTTCAGCCTTCTTTTCCTTTCCATTCACCCCCCTCCTCTGCTCTCCTCTCGTTAAAAAAAGCCTGCAGGCAGGTTTTAGCAGCACCTATAATGCTGAGTTAGTTTTACTCTCAGGAACCAAGTGTCATCCTGGAGGCCATTTTTCACTGTGTTACATCAGAATCTGCAATCCAAAGCTTGCAACATCACCAATAATAGAACTCCTACTATGTAGGGCAGATAATTACCAAAACTTTCAGTCACACACTTCAGAAACCAAGCGAGATGCACTCGGGGCTTTTGTTACCCTCATTTATGTCAGGAAGGCAGACAAAGAGTATTCCAGCGCAACTACTTTTCTGGCTCCAGGCATTGGGAGTTGCCCATTGTGGTGGGCAATAAAATATGTATATTATGGAAACAACACCTTGTACTTGAATGAAGGAACATGCAGTCCTGTAAGAACTGTTGTACTCTACAAAAAGAAGACTAGTATTACTCAGAATTGCAGCCTAGACTTAGAGTAAGTGCTTTTTGATAATCACAGTCTTTTTCTCGGGCATTCACTGTAAATCTTAACCTTTTATGCATTCATCTCAGTGCCTCTGCGGCATCAAAAGCATCTTTGGACTATCTACTGGAGAATGTAATTTTTAAAAGAATGGGGTTAATTTCCTAAACTTGCGAGTTGCCAGTGATTTAGCAACAGATTATTTTAACAACCTCCAATTACAGGAGGTTCATCTTGTAGCTACAAAACAAGCACATTTTAACCTTTTACCACCCATCAGGGTCAACAGTGAACCACTGGTTTGAGTTAGGCTGAATTTTTGATGAATGCTATAACAGACATACTTTCAGAAAGTTGAGGATGTCACCTTTCAAATTTGGACACAAAAGATCTTCTGTAGCTACTAAGATTCCTTTATGGGTATCCCAAAAACATGAAAATTCCATATGCTCCAGGCACAGATTTGAAGGTAACACTAACCTACCCGCTCTAATTGCAATACAGTAATGATAATAATATATCAATATTAGCTTGGGGACACATCTCTAGGCTTGAGCAACACATTGGATGAGAGTGTCCAATGATAATGGCTGAAACTCAGAAAACTGATCTAATCTGCTAAACATCAAAGATACCAGTTGTTTCAACATTTCAGTATAAGCACATTTACACCATTTAACTTGCAATACAAACTTAAATACACTCCCTTGTTCTTCAAATGGCTTTTCCACTTTGCTTTGTGGTGATCTGAATGGTTAATCCTCAATCCTAACCACTTGGTTTTCTAACCCTAACTTCCTCTGCCATGCACTGCTTTTTGCATTTACACTTCAGCCTTCTGTCTACCATAACCCTAACCTCTCATCACCTCTGTGCCTAAGCATAATCTTGTGGATGTAGCTCATCTGCCTGATGTAGATCTTTAATCGAGTTATAGGTTTTGCTAAACATGACAAATACTCATCCACCTCAGAGGCCTTTGCTTGTGCAGCTACGGCACATTACTTCTGTCAAAAAAATGTTGGGTATGGAGCAAAACCCGCATCTTCAGTCCAACATTATATATTTACACGGTTCAGGTGTTTGTCACAAGGATCTCTGTATCCTCCAAAAACACTCAGGCGAAGTGAACCGTGAACACATCGAGCTGTGTTTGTTTGACTGCCAGAGCTGCTCAGCATCATCTGAATCATAGCTGGTGTTTCTGATACGAGCTTCCAGCACTTTCAGTAATGTGTCACAATGACATCATGGCATAAAATAAATCTTTTACACAGCTGCAGTATCAACATGAGAAATTCTCTCCGCTCCCAACGCTTTCTTTTCACCTTAAAGGTGAGAGAATCATCATGGCTTCGGGGCTCGATGTGAGTTTTTCGTTTCTTGTTTCCATATGAAACTACTTTTAAACTACTGTTAAAAGGAAACCTATTAAAAGGCAGAGTTGGGGTACAAATCTGCAGCTTAAATCTGTAATTCCACTGTATGAACATGTCGGGATGGATCTGTGAAGACGTAAGTGCGACGAAAAGGGAGTAAAAGCTGCTTCTAACATGATAGGTATTCCAAGAAAGCAGCAGCCATCACTGTCGCTCAAGTGGCCAATTCCCCCCTCTGCCAGTAACTTGATGTTTACAGAAGAATACAACTCCAGAAGGACCAAATGATGGTTGGTTAGCTGCAAAATTGGCCGACAGAGTAGAAAAACCCAGACTCTGCCAGAATGTATCCCAACATTTGGATAGCTGCCGGCAATTTCTGAGTCTGTTTGTAGCATCTTATCCTGTCCTGGCTGGTTATTTATAAGCAGCAAAATGTATGTGCTGTGCATGCTGTAGGTGTGTGTGAGTGCACTGCAGTTTATTCTTGACACAATGGGGGCGGGTGGTTGAATGACTACTGTCCCCAACACCCGTTACTTGCACACACACACACACACACACACACACACACACACACACACACACACACACACACACACACACACACACACACACACACACACACACACTCTCTAGTGCTGACTGTCCACCCACGCACTAATCTCTGTCCCTTCACATCCGCAGAGCAGCAGGTAGGTAGGAGGTGTGTGGTCTGAGTGTGTGTGTGTGTGTGTGTGTCTGTTCACCAGTATGACTAACATCTTACAGAATTAAAAACCCTCAGTGGCACAGATGGCTCGGTGAGCAAACTAGACGGACAAGAGTTGGCTAATTTCAACTGATTAATGCATGAAATTCTTCCTAGATGTTACCGCATTTTCAGGCCAGAAGCAGACACATCCGTTTGTTTGCGTGCACGCCACACCTGCATGTAAAACTCTTCCTGTTACATTTGCTGCTGCAGTTTTTGCTGCTGATTTGCATCTCTCTTCCTTCTTGCCCTCACACTTTTCAGCATGTAAGACAGAGAATGGCCAGAACTATGCGGACACCTAAACATGACATTGTAATTCCCAAGAAGGTCAACACTGACATTACAGCATGACCTTTTCTGTATTCTCGCTCTTCTCTTTTTAAGTCTGCCTGATATTTTTCACATGGTGGTTGTTTAAGGGTTCCCTACATGTGATGAATTATCTTATTCTCTACATTGTGGACACAAAATGGTAATAAATTGTACTCCTATTGTGTTCATTCACCTCAACAATGGTCAAAAATTGAAATAATAAAATTGTTCAGAGTTTTAACATTTGCAGACTGAATGCTCTTGTAAGTAGGAAGTAGGTGATGCTGTGCCAGAACCCTATACATGTTGCTCTCTGACGCACCAGAAGGAAAATGTGTTGTAAGAGAACTTCCAGTTTAGAGTCAACATTGTTTTTGCACAATAGGATGAAAACATGTCTCTCACTTTAGGTGTCACTTTGTTCCATAAAAGACACCTTAACTTGTCGCTATAGTATGATAGTATGATGTCTTGAGCCAACCCCATTTCTTTATATTTTTCTGAAAAATGTTAAATAGGTGCAGTGATGTATTGAGACATCTGACAATATAAAATATACACATAAAAGGCAAAAAAAAGATTCTGTAAAAGTATGTGTGAGTGTTTGCATTTGGTATGACCACTCTTTGAAGGACATTTAAAACTTTTCTTTGGCTGCCTTTTCTCACACTGCCACAGTGATATTGAGGTCCAAGTTCTGGGGAGGCCAATCCATGATTAATAGTTAATAATACTATAATAATAGTAGTCTATTCAGGCATGCTATTACTGCACTGGCAGTGTGTCTGGCATCAGTGTCAGGCTAAAAAATGGTGTTGCCAATCAAATACTTTCCATATCCCAACACCACTGCCAGAAATGCAACCATGTTTTCCAGACAACTGTAGAAACCCACTGTTGAACCTCTCTCTTGACCCCCTCCATACATATTGACAAATATTTTAACCAAAAATATCTAAATTGCATTCATCACATCATCAGACCTGTTACCACTGATTGTCAGTCCAGTTCTTCTGTAGTTTGGCGTACCTCACCCTTTTCATCCTGCTTCCTTTCCTTATGAATGGCTTCCTGACAACCATCTACTGAGACTTCCTGATGAAGCTTCAGTGAACAGTAGGTGGATCAACAGGAGAGCCAAATGCATGGCTCAGGTCCTGTGTCCGGATACTGTTAAAAAATATTGTTTTATGCCTGTCAAACTGTGTTATCATTAAGATTTTTCATTGATTTTTCTTTTAACATTCAGTTCAGTGTTTTTGCAACAGACGGCTAGTAACAAAGTGTGAACATACAATTTAAAGTTGTCTGCTATGTGTAAACACAACACTGGATCAACCCTCGAGGTAGGTGTCTTTTCTATGGTTGAATGATTCATAGGTCAGTGGCTTAACAAACAAACAAAAAAACATTCCTTTGAAATGGTAAGGTACAAGGACTGGACTGAAAACGAGTGAAAAAGCAGGACTGGAGAACTGTTGCTCAACAAAACAAAGTCTGGCTCCTTGGAAGCAAAATACAAAGAAATAAGGAGCAGCTCAACAAATATGCAGGAGAAATATTGAGATGTTGGCATTTGGATTAATATTTTAATCCAATCATAAATTTTACCATTGTGACCCTATCACATGACTCCTACCATATGATTGATGATGGTGTTTTTTAATACGTGATTGTCTGCTGAGGAAGAGTAGTGCTCTAAACATCACTCTGTTTGAGATATTTCAGTACTGGCTTTTTAGGGTGTAGCAGCTGCCTGCTTTAGCGTGGATGTGCCTCTCTTCCTTTTAGTGTTGTATATACTTAATCATTACTTTCTACCTGCGCTTGAAACTCCATTGCTGGGATTTTCCTTTCATCGAGACACAACAAGACAGAACTTTGACATGCAGTCTGCTATGCTGACCGGGTCGTCTACATACCTTTGGTCACATCATATAAATCGACATCAAAGCATCAGTGAGAAACTTATCAGATTTTCTAGATCTACACGGCTGCATTATACATGCCTGGGTGAGTGTACTGTATGTGTACAGTGCTGGACTGTAGACAAATCCCCAAGTGTTGTAAAAATATCCCGCATGAAGGGCGCTGACATCCCGTCTCTGTGGAAACCAGATGGATGTTTACAGTCCAAACAGCACACCTGATAGAAGCACACTGGACCTTTCAGCTGTGGCTTTTTTGTTTTTTTTCCAGCAAGTGAATGAGAAAAAGAGACATCCAGAGGGACAGAAAGAGAAGCAGAGGGTTAAGTTAATTGGATGGAGGACAAGAAGCAGGGAGAGGAAATGTAGGAGAGAGATCGCATAAAGCCGGAACAAAAGGCTTTACAGCAGATGAAAAAGACACAGAGAGAGAATCATGTGCAGAGGTCAGGTGAATTTCAGCTTCCAGGAAACAGAAACTTCAGACTGATTAAAGATTCCTGCTTCCTGCTACTGTTCCTGCCTGCAAAGATAGAGGTTTCCATTCACTCAGAGTCCTTAGAGGCAGAGCTCAACACAGAGTAGCCATCTTGGTCACACCTCCACTCCAGTATGTCAGTGCAGGCTAACTAAACTAGTCCTGACCATCA
This sequence comes from Maylandia zebra, assembly GCF_041146795.1. Taxonomy (NCBI): domain Eukaryota; kingdom Metazoa; phylum Chordata; class Actinopteri; order Cichliformes; family Cichlidae; genus Maylandia; species Maylandia zebra. The sequence goes on along the minus strand of NC_135181.1, from coordinate 23,472,829 downwards.
TGAAAAGTGCTGGTAAATTTTCTAAAGTGTTCCCAAAATATCCTTTTAAATCAGTTTCCTTCCCCACAGGACGATACAACCACCATGGTGGCGGTGCATTATTTTTCTGTAAATTTCTATTCAGATTTGTCTTTAATTTAACACCTCCAACTCATATAGTACACAGTATAAATATACTCTGATTTACAATTCACATTAAAAAATATTTTCTAAAAAATGAAATACAAAATGTGAAGAAGAAAATGTGTGCTACTGGAACAAACAGAAGTAGTAGTTCACTTTTAAATTAGCACAAACCTGCAGCGACTGATCGGTAAACATGGCTTCGTTTAACTAGGACTTAAACCCTTCCCTAAATTTAACCAAGTAGCTTCTGTGCCTAGACTCTACCACATCTTAACCACAGTGCTGAAGGATCATGAGACACGCATATGCTCATTTTTGGAACAATCACATGGATGAGTTTTGAGATGCTGATAAACAAGTAAGTGTGGGGAATTTAAAACAGATGCAGAGACAGACTCTGTCTCTTTACATGGTATTGATTATTAGTATTTGTGCTTAACTCTTAGCGAAATGTGCAATTCTTAGCTTTTTCCTGGGCTTTATCAGCAAAAAATATTACAAAAGTATCTGGTGAAGGCTCACTCACCTCAATAAAAACCAAATTAAGAATTAATTAAGGAGAAAGATGTAACAAATAAATCAGATGACTGTCACTAAGAAAGACTAGTGTAAGCACTTTATGTCCAAGGAAGTTCTACCTAATCAAATATTTCCAGAAGTCCATCCATCCATTTTCAGCAGCCCAAGCAGAGAAGCCCAGACCACCCTCTCCCCAGCCACCTCCTCCAGCTTATCCAGGGGAACATCAAGGCGTTCCCAGGCCAGCCGAGAGATATAATCTCTCCAGCATGTCCTGGGTCTGCTCCGGGGCCTCCTTTCAGTGGGACATGCCTGGAAAACCTCACCCAGGAGGCGCCCAGGAGGCATCCTTGTCAGATGCCTGAACCACCTCAACTGGCTCCTTTCGATGTGGAGGAGCAGCGGCTCTACTCTGAGCCCCTCCCGAATGGCCGAACTTCTCACTCTAAGGGAGAGGCCAGCCACCCTTCGGAGGAAGCACATTTCCGCCGCTTGTATTCATGATCTCGTTCTGTCGGTCACTACCCACAGCTCGTGACCATAGGTGAGGGTAGGGGCGTAGATCGACCGGTAAATTAGGAGCTTCGTTTTTAAGCTCAGCTCTCTCTTCACCACAACAGACCGGTACAGCGTCCGCATCACTGCAGCCGCTGCACCAATCCGTCCCTTCTCCCATCACTCGTGAACAAGACCCCGAGATACTTAAACTCCTCCACTTGGCACTCCACCCTTTTCTGGCTGAAAAGGGTGGAGTGCCTCATGGTGGAGTGCCTCTCATTTCCAGAAGTGAGAAACTATTTGGATTTTCTTTTGGCTTTTACCCTCACACTGAGGAGCTTATAAGGTCATTGTAGGCCACGCTGTGGGATATGGATCTCATAAACATTGACTGCACACTGAATTGGCAGCAACTTTTTATTTTGCATGTTTTACTTCTGTCTTTTCCTTTTTTTCTTTAAACAGTGACTGTGTCAACGATCCACTTTTTTTTTCCATGTAAGACCATTACCCCATCTGACATCACGACTCACATTATCACTACGACTCTTTTATTTGAGTCTCCTGGGATTTTGGTTACCTCGAATAGCGTCATTGGTAAATGCCCATTTTATGCTACGTAAACACATGAAGGCAAAACCACATGCGTGATCAATACCAGCCACACATGGGCTTGACACAGTTCTTGTTTTCTCCTGCAGTCTTTACTACTGTCTTGTTTCACACATGCACACACAGAAGGTGAGGAAACCAAAGGAACAGATGAAGCTGCTGTCAGCAGCACCTGCTCCTCCTCCACAGCTCACAGTCCTCCCCTGATCCCTCTTGTTTCTCCCCCCTTTTTTCCTTCATATCTTTATCGCTGTTCTCCCTTCTCTGTTTTCGTTTGTAGTCTCCACTCAACTCTCTTTCCAACTTCCTCCTCACTTCACCCAACCACCTCCCTCAACAGTCTTATTTCTTTACTGCCGCAGCCTCTTTAACCTCAACGCGGGGTTACAAAACATTAACAAAATCACACGAGGTGAACCATATAATTTGCTGGAAAAAAAGATTGGGAAAAAAAGCTGTTTTCATTCTACAACTACTTTTGCTTTTCCTTGCAATAACTTTTATGTTCTCTTACAATACTTTTGGTTTACCTCGCAATAAACTTTGCACTGCCTTGCATAAAACTTTGCATTTCTTCCCTAAGCCATATGAACAGCTGATATGTCACTTTAGTCCAGTTCAACACACCACCAGTTCAGGGAATGGCATGACCGATGATGTGACGCGCTACATAAAGCATTTGCTGCTCATTACTCTGTTAAACATGTGGATCCCTGACGCTACGCAGCCACTGGCTGTGAGGACAGCTGCGCTGCTCAGCCTTATTTGCACTGCAGCCACAGCTTTGCATGGGGATGGATGGTTATACTGCTCACACTGCAAATGCGCTTGAATTATTATATTAATTAGACCATGGCAGCAAAGGATTTGAATCAGCAGTGCTTCAATTCACCAAAAACACTACAGTACTACAACCACACATACAACTCCTTTATGTAACTGGTGCCGATTCCATAAATTAATGTTTCGCAACCCTGCCATTACTTTATAACGCAGTATAGGAAACACATTAACATTTGACCTGTACACTTAGAGAGAGGGGTCAAGAGGCAACTGAAAATTATGTGAATTAACTACTAGAACATTTGCAGCCACCACACATCAGACTACTTGAACACCTCAGAAGATTTTAAATGCATTAGTACACTATTAGTGTACGCAACTCAGACTATGATTGGATGGGCTACTCAGGTGTATAAATAACAACTGAAATATTTTTTGATATACATTTCAAGATTTTCATCCACGTTATTTTGTGGTTCTTGATATGAACACCTGTCTCAATAAACACTGTGGAACAAACTCCAGCTCTACTATCTTGGATGGCAGATATTGAAAGAATTGCTCAGGTTGAGTCTTTTGGAGGCAAAGTTAGGGAGGCAAGAGTGAGATGGTTTGGACATGTGCAGAGGAAGGACAGTGGATATGTTGGATAAAGGAAGCTGAATATGGAGCAGCCAAGCAGGAGGAAAATAAGACGAAGGTGACAGAGGTATAGCGTGAGATGGAAGCACGCGATTTACTGTAAGCGGTGTAGCCCGAAGAATAAGGAGACTTGGAGAAGCAATGCCAAGAAGTACTGAAGCTGTTTAGTGTCCCATCACATTTCCCATGACAGGTGCTTCATGTTCTTTTGGCTCATTGGATTTGGCACTGATCTGAAGCTCTGTTCTTTATACATCTATTTGCACTGGCACAGACTTTCTGCTAAAGAGTGACACAGAAGAATGTTAAAAAAATAATACAATAATACAGTTTAGAGGAAGGATGGTGGAGATGGCTTGAATCAACTGGCCAACTGAGGTCTTTCTGTGTGGAGCGTGCATGTTCTTCCAATGCTAGGATGAAAAAAATCAATAGATATGATACGGTTTATTTTTCCTCCATGTGTGGAACTTAACTTAAAAAGAATTAAAACCACAAACAAATTAAGTTGAGTTGTTAGTCAGTTTCTTGGTCATGAGGAATAAGAACAGGAAAACACAAAATAATCAGAGCGTTATTTTGAAAGGAGAAAGAAGTATTTCTTTCTTCTCTTCCAGCGTGCTAAACATTTTGATCCCTTAGCTCTCGAGGTCAAATTGTTCGACCTCAGATGTCCAGCGAGGGGAGCCGTCACACGACTCGTACTCGACTCGGCCAAACACAAAGAGGAGAGATTCAGGAATCTGCATTTGTGCGATTGTGTGTATTTATGAAAGAGAAAGAGAGGGAGTGAGAGCGTGAGAGGCTGTTGTATTAAGCCTTTGTTTTTCTCTCCACAGTCTTTCTTTGTTTTAATGTCTTGATGTCTTTTGACCTCCGCCACCCTCCCTCTTTCTCTCTTTTTCAACGACTTTCAGTCATTTCTGGTTGACAAAAGCAGGAACAGTTTCCATCTTTCCCTTTTGCGTCTCTCTCTCTATCTTTAAGTTGGAGAGAACCATGGGGAGAGACTTTCTCTCAGCTTTTCATCCTTCTCAATCCTTCACTTTCTCACTCCTCTGCTCTCTTTTAATCTTTCTTCATTTTTCCATTTTCACATCTTTCCTTTTCCCACTCTTTCAATTTCTTCCTCATACTCTATATCACTGTTTCATACTTCACTCCCTCCCTCTCCTCCATCATCTATCTCCTGTTTCTATTCATTCCTCTTCTTTCCCCCCTCCTTCCGTTGGTAGTAATCATCCCTCACCTTTTTCCCCATTTAAAGTTACACTTTCTGTCGTCTGTAGTTTTAATTAATCACACGACTCGTTAGCAAACTCTCCCCCTCGACTGTTAATTAATCAGGTTTCTGGCTTAATGAACAGTCTAAACTCGTTAAACCTGTTTCGCTCTTAATTAGACCGTTAGCTCGGGGGTCTAACACTCCGACAAGACTATTATCCACTACTACGCCTTAATGGCAGCCGCCGTGAGTGTGTGCGTGAGCGTGTGTGTTAAGATTACCTCACTCTCTAATGGGGCTACTCAAATATTTATAGGGCAGGAAGCTGAATGGGAAGAATGATAGCGCTCAGGGAGACAGCAGACACTGAGGGAGTACATGAGAAGACTGATGCTGCCTTCAAGTGCTCCACGTAAGTTCCAACTTCCGGCCTCGGAAGTTGTAAAGATATGAAAAGCCTGAAGGGTCACAACACACCTCTCCTCCTTCAAATGTAATGTGGACATCAGGTTGGATTGGTGAATGTTTCTAAATTAACGATGGCGGTTATTAGGACCAACATCACCCCACTGTTGGCTCACAGAAATATATTTGCATGGCCGTTATTTGCCCACATATATCAATAAAACATAGCAAACATGCGTGGCACAATTCTGCTACAGCAATAAAAAAAATCAACAAGGGTAATGCTTTACTCTGTTGGACTGATACTCGTGTTTACGAAGTTATCTGCTGACCACAAAGGTGTTAACATAGCTGTGTACTGTGTGAACAGAGTGTCCAGTTAGTTGTCCCATGATGTCTAATAGAAACTTATAAAGGCCTTTTGTATGTTATACCAAAGGGTAATCTGATAAATTAAGGTAGCAGGCAGTACTTACCTGCAAGGGAGATTACAATTAAGGAATTATCTTAATTATCTGAGGTTGCTGGAGCAGTTTATATGAGAAAGTGTATGGAAAAGATGGATAATGCGACACCACTCAGTAGTTTGTGAAGTCCCATCTTGAAGCCTCAAGCACACTCCCTTTAATTTTACACACACAAACTAAAATAAAGTATCAAAAAACATAAAACCCCATTTTGAAACCTCACGCGATGACAGAGCTGGAAGTTACCCCAAAGTCCATGAGAGAGTGGTGCGCTAGGTTAGCAGCTAATGCCAAATGTTAAACGCTGGCCTAGTTAGTAAGCTTCACTGACCAAAACTGGAACGCCGACTTATTTAATGGGCTTTTAGTCCAATTAAACATGCAGCAAGCCATATTATTGGTCAGATAATTGCATTGAAAATGCTCCAAAAGGTAGAAATAACCACAAGCAGTCACACTCCTAATAATACACAACTTTAAGTCTTAGTAATTGAGAACATGGTTTAAACTATAAGCCATAAAAAATACACCCCAGTAAACTCACGAAGAGACTGAAAAACGTTTTTCATGCAAGCCTGTTAACATGTTTATCTCTGCTATAAATTTCAGCACTTTAACATCAGAGTCTGCGAGGGCTGACTCACTTTTGAAGCCAGCATCACATGCAATTAATAAGAACGCCCTAACACCCTCCATCTATTTTAATAAAACCATTACCTGAAAACGCTTTAAATATAATAGTTTTCACCAGACTAGCATGCTTTAACTAGCAAGCTTGCCAAGGAGAGGATGTCATCCATGAGTTTTCTACTGGCGATGTTTGGATAGCAGATTCAGTCTCAGTCTGAGAACTAGTCTTAATTCTAAAAGTCTTTGTTTCAAGTTTACAATGGGAAAAATTGTTTTCAGGAGTCTGAGTGTAACAGAAGCATTTTGCTAACACAACTATCAGGACATTGTGTGCATGTAGCCTTAAGGTCTGAGCTGCTGAAAGGTCTCACATTCCCTCTGTAATTTTAGACAAACACAGTAATATAAAGTGTCAAAACTTGTAAAAGACAACAGAGTATGCTAAAGTATCACAGCAATAAGCACTGGAACAATCTGCTGAGGACCATTGGATGTTTTTCCGCTTGTTTGGCAGGGGAAAGGTTGGGAAATTTACAAAAACACAAATCTCAGTGATTTAGAGCTGCAATTTAGATCAGATCTGAGTCCTGAATGGTTGCTTCGTCCTTCGGGCGAATCAAAACAGCTCTGCCAAGGGAATGAGGTAATTCCACTTGTTTCCAATTCAGTTCACTTGTTTCAAGAATTTTCTGGCAGCAAGTGTAAGGATCTTAATAGAAGAGGAAAACAAAGGCAGATTGCTACATGTAATTAAAGAGCCGAAATGTGTGTAAACTGGCACGTGATTGAAAGTAGGTCATGACACAAGTGGCACAACATTGGAGTGACCTCACCCTCATTCAGAGATTTCCCCCTTCGTGTAGAACAAATGGGACTTTAAGACCCTTAATTATGTTAAATGACTGGTTGACGGTTATCTTTAGCGACACAGGAGGCAGAATGACAGGCAGCAAATGAGAGAGATGGGAGATGACGGCATCTCTGTGGTATCTGGCTGGGGAAAGTTGGAGCGATGACATCACACTGTCAAACACACACACACACAACACAAATCCACAACGGAGAAAAAGCATGAGGTCAAGGTGTTGTGTTACACTGATGAAGAGCAAGGGAAGACGAGGATAGGAAATGAGAGTTAGGGGAGAGAGAGAAATAACGTGAGGGATAGCCGGCGAGAGAGAGAGAGAGAGGAGGGAGAGAGAGAGAGGAGGGAGAGAGGAGGGAGAGATTGCTCTGGCTGCTAAAGAAAGAACAAAACAATAAAACATGAGAAAGAAGAAAGATGAGGGAAAATAGGTCAGCATTAAGTCAGTGTTGAGGGACTGGGTGGAACCAGATGGGAAACACATGCTGTGAAGCACACACAGAATGAGTGTGGGTGGAGCCTAATGATGATGACCTATTGACACCAGATACATGAATGACACCCTTCCTCTTTACTTCCTCTCCTCCTGTCATTCGCTCTTGAAAAAATATCTATCTGAACTTTATCACTATCAAGCCTGTGGAATTCTGGGTATCTGAGTCCCTCAAGAATTTTGCAGCAAGCCCCTTTAATCAGTGCTGTAACTTCACAAGAATGCTGCATTCAAGTCACATGGGAGAGGGGGTAAATAAGAGCTACCTGTAAGAAAACAGTGATTGCCTAACTTTCAACCTGAGAATAAGATAAGGAAAGACTTCCCAGCCTATTTTCAAATTCTAAATTGCAATACTATTAAAATAATACCATAAAAACACATATTCCAACCAGAAATACTACTCAAATACATCTATATAACTGCTCTGAACTATAAATTGTAAAGAAAACACATAGTTTTAAGTCACGTGACTGGAGCTGAGGCCTGTCTGGAAGAAGTCACTGTTCAGAGCTGCTGGACACTTGTTACAAAGTGACAGTGTCAAAGTGCTTAGGTATTGAAAACAAAGCACTTGTATGAATGTGTGTGTGACTGAGTTGTAGTGAATAACAGTTACGTTCAATTTTTGTTTTTGTTTCAAGCTACGAATGTTTAAAACATAAACCAAAGGTAAAAATAAAATCAAACTGCACGTTGTGGTCACTGAATGGCACATGCTGCAGCAATTTCAATTACTAACATCAGCAAAATTCCTGCCAAAGCTTAATTTTAGCAATGTTGGAAAACCCTTTCCTTTGTTACTGCTGTCTAGATGATCACATACGAAAATAAAGAGCGTAATATATTTCAATCTGGAGTTGTAGATTGTTTTACTGTTTGGGGTTTGCAGGGTAAAAGGGCCAGGGGCTGCTGTGAAGAAGGACAAATCGGTATGATTTAGTGCTGATGTTTGCACTGCAGGTTAAAAGAAACGTTTTCACGTGCAGGGCTCTCTTTGTAACAGGTGTGAACTAAGTAAATGGCTACTTACTGCACCTGGTTGAAAAATTATTCAGCACTAGAAAAATAAACCCATGAGTAGAGGAAAGCTCATCCTTTCCTGAGCTTTCCTGTAATGATGTGATGTCACCTAAAACTCTACCTATCATGTCATTCCATGTTATGTTACTGGATAACAGAAACATTACATGACTTAGGACTCAGATCTTAATTTATTTCTATTATTAATTTAGACTGTTTATGTCAGTGTTGAATACCCAAAGGTAAAGAGATAACACTTCTATTTCCCCAGTTTATTACCGTCATATCAATAAACTACACAGTTAAAATTTTCAGCCTACTGGCTACAATAACTAGTATTAATTGTCAGTAATAGTTCATATGGCTGAAACCTGCTTATTTTTCAGTTCATTAAACATTGAAATGACACGATTTGGTTTACCATTATTAAAAATGTTTTATGAATTGAAACTTGAGAAACTCGGAGCTGCTGTTCTGGTCTCAGAGGTGAACTAACAAAGAAGAGGCCACAATAATAAACACTCTATTACAGTTAGAGAAATCTAAATGGCTATGTAGGCTGGTGTGGTCTAGCTTAAAGCCACATTAAAAATAAATTAAAAATGTCAATGCATTTACCAAATATCTGGAAAACTGTTTACATGACCTTAACATATAACCCTATTTCGTAAAGAGGGTACTCTGTGGAGATCGGATCAGGTCATTTCTGGATGTGCCAAAGACAAAACATCTGTAGAAAAGTTTTGCACGTCACAGTCAAAAGAAATTAACTCACACCTGCTATTGAATGAACACCTTGTGGAATTCAGGTGTCCTGTCAGTGTTGTTGCTCACACATGGGAATGTGTGCGTGGTTTGTCTTTGTGGAGCGCTACTGGGCGTATACATCTTTGCATGTTTGTTTTCTTAATCTTTGCATGTTGTTACCAGTGTGTGTAAGTGTTTCTGGGTGAGGATGAAACAGCATGACACCTACGTTTTATTGTCTTTCAGAGCCGCTGAAGCGTGAATACCTGATTGTCTCCATCGTGCAGAGAAGCCAGCCCTCGACAACTGCGGCCGTCACACTGCGGTGACGGTGCCAACGTGTGTGTACGCGCATTAAACAATAAACACTCTCACACACCCACATAGGTAGTATGTAAAGATGGGCACACATCGCAATTAAGGTACAGTTCATTCACAGCCTGTGCAGTTAGTACTTTTTATAATAATATAATGTATTAGCATAAAATACCCAACCTTTGCAAGGGACTGCTGGGTTTACATGTCAAAGCCCGCAGCTTTTCACATTGATGACATATTGGTGCAAGATCCAAGAAATGAAACATATTGCAGTACAAACTCCTGACCAACACTGAAACCAGTCTCACTAACAGTATGCACCAACTGTTCTTCATCCAGGTGGTGTTAACAGTAAAATAGGCAAAGAGTAAATTTATCGCTGCTCCTTGATTATTTTAAACTGCCTGCATCTTTTCTAGCCTAGCTGACCATTCAAAGTATTACCACAAGCAGATTAACAGAAGCATTAGTTTCAGTTAGTTTTCATTTTAGCTTATGTTAAGGTTCACATGGACATTAATTACAACTTAACCTGAAATATACACTTTACCCTGCATGACTTGGCAGGGTGACGTTTTGTCGTAGCTCACATAGCAGTGAAGAAAACAACAATAGCCCTACTGATTTATGCTCACATGGCAATGACAGGGCTGACACTACTAATGTATAAATATATTTACTCCTTTTTAGCAAGAAAGCAAAGTAAATCGATCTTACTGACAGCTCAGTTTGTACAGAGACACCTGATTTCCGTCAAAGACAGAAAGAGCACCGTTCTACTTGAAAAACCCTTCTCCTCACATATAAAGGCTTGAACAACCAGCCTTATCTTAAAGACCTCACAGTGCTGCATCACTCCATTAGAGCTCTTTGCTTTCAGACTGCAGGATTACTTGTGGTTTCTAGAGTATTTGTTGGAGGCAGAGCCTTCAGCTTTCAGGCCCCTCTTCTGTGGAACCAGCTTCGAGTTTGGATTTTCTACTTTTAATTAGGCATAAAACTTTCTTTTTGATGAAGCTTATAGTCAGGGATGGATCCTGAACCGTCTTTTAGTTACACTGTAAAAGACCTAGGTTTTGTTTATACACCACTCTACATTTAATCATTTGTTGTTATTAATCTCTCGCTTGCCTTTTGTCTTGACCTGGTGCTCTGACCTGAGCCTGGATCTCCCGGATGTTTTTTTGTACTTTATATACAAAAAATTGAATTGAAATAGAAGAAAGTACCAAATGAAGCAAAAATTAAAAATTAAACAAGCTTAAGTGTCCTCAGGTGATAGACAGTGATTTTTAAACTGCATTTTGAGCCTGCTCGAATACAAATCATATAAATATCACATCCTAATTTCGTAGTTTATCATATTTTCTTTCATGTGTAATGAAGTAGATTAGGATTCAGAAGTGGAAAACTGTACTTGTGTAAAACTTGAGTAATTGTGATTTTTGTGATGCAAACATCAGATTTCCAACCAGCTTTCCCATTTTTTCCTGTCACCACACATCACAGCGAGCTATCGCCTGCTACATCACAAATCTGGATCCTTGTAGACATGTTTCCTACAGCTTAAACGTGTTATCAGGTACCATAAAATAACACATTAATTCAAGTTCCGTCTGATTCTGCCGAATCACAAACTCATTAAAGTGCTTCAAGCGCTCTCTGCCACTGCTGTGATCCCTGCATCATCACATGTGAAGCTTTCCGTGTGGTATTTGCATGGGAATAATTTGGGATTTTCCACACGTGCCACTGATGTGGTCCCTCTGTAAACACACTGAAAGAACTAAGCAACAACCACTAATCATATCTGGTCGGAGAGACGTTGCCAGCTGCTTCCCTTGTCAGGTGTCGTCAAGGCCATTTGTACGTCATCACATGTATGCTCACCCCAGAGAACCTCTTTTAAATCTTCCACAAACATTTTGCATGTGGCAGGATTTTTTATTAAAGCATGACATTTTTTCCCCTCATTTAAGGAAACCTAAGCTGTTCCTTCATTCAATTTTATTACAAACACATGAACTGTACAAAACAAAAAAAAAACTGCTAAAAAAACCAGCCGGTCCAGTTCTGCAGGATCCAAATACCTCCACAGGTGTGACCAGTCGTGATCATACCAAACATCATGCACATTTAGACAGAATAACAGACGTCTCCTCTGTAAGCTTTAAGTCAAACAGCTGACTCGAGGTTTACTTCAAATGAGTCAGTGGTAGATTCTGGGAAAGGGTTTGGTAAGGATGACCATGACTGATGGGAAATACATGTACACACACCCAACACACATACACACACACAGTCCCAGATTGTTATGTATTTTATTGCTTTGGCAACATAGTAGTGACAGCCGTGCCAATGATGGATGTTTGAATTTAACTGAACAGAGGGGGAGGAGAGGGGGAGAGACACACACACAGAAAGATTAAACAAAAAGTGAAACACAAACAGAATTATATTCAAAAAAATAACCAAAGGTACTGAATACTCAGAGACCTGTTTTTTTTTTTATAGTTTCCCATTTCAAAATACAACCACACGAACTGGGCAACAGTGGAGAAGAGGAAACAGATGCAGCTTTCTTTTCAGACCCTGTCACATGTGTTCTTCTATACCCACGAGGACTCTCAGTGACATGCCCAAGCTTCACCGTCTGACCTCTAACCCTTAACCTTAAAACCAAATCAGGGTTTTAAATGAAAATGAAAGAAGTGCAAGAGCACATGCTCACATTGTTGCATGCAAACGAGAATAAATATCTTCTAGATTTACAAAATTATCCATTACCTCATGGAAAAAATGAAACACTTAAAAACTTAATTTTCTGCTGATGTGCAAACCCAAAGCTTAAGTGATTTTAGTGGCACTAAGCTATTATCATTACACGTTAACACAGAAACCAAACCAGCCTCTAGGCCCGCACCCAGTGCTGTGTTTCTGGGTCAGCTGCAAAATTATCAATTCCCTCTAAACCCTGGACCAGTCCCCAGTTGGTCAAAAGAAAACTCAAAGATGTATTTCTAACACATGTAGTTATTAGCAGCTTTTTCTGATCTTGAAGTTCTGATCGTTTTTAGAAAGTTCTGACCTGCAATGATAATCGCTCCTCGTGGAAACCACTTCAGTGTCGCCAGCATCCAGTTACATATCCAGCAACTTCTTCTTATCACAAATTTCTGGATTTCAGAAAACTCCCTCATCACCGCAGAATAAGGAAGTGGCTCAATGACATCATTTCTGATTGACCAATAACTGAAATGGTGCGATGTCATGTCTACTTTGCTGTAAACCAGCTGATTTTCATGAAATGTGGCTGTGCTGCTTGACTAGTTACACATTTTTATTCACCACATATGTGCCACCACCATTACTGTACCTTTCTGTTGTATGCTGATACAGTTTAATAGCGTACAACAAGGCTGCTGTACAGTACTGACCCTCGCCCATTATTCATCCTGTGCTACTGCGCGCTCAGCAAAATGCTGAAGGTTACAGCTGACTCAAGAAGGTGCTATAGTGGGAAATAGTCAAATTAAAGCATCCCACAGTTGTCTGCAGTGCACTCCGAGACTCAGTCTCTTGAGTCTCACTCAAAAAGGCACAAATATTTTATTTTTATTTTGTGCAATATAACAAATACGTGTGAAACAAAAGATTACCAAGTAATTACCCTGTACTGGTAACTGTAGCAGTGTACAATATTACAAGTACAATATTTTTCTTTGTATTAGAAGATGGTAGATATTAAAGTACATGGATTTTGTAAGCTAGCATGCCTGGAAAGTCTTGCATGGAAACAGAAAAATGGGCTGGAGCTTTAAAAATAATTCTCAGATAAGACTGGACTGTCCTTTAAAGCCCACAACAGGCTAACCAGTCAAATCAAGGAACAACGAGCCATAGTCAGCCGAAAAGGGTGAGAAAGGTGCAGTCTGAAAAGCTTTAAAACAGACAATTAGTGGCATCTTTGAAAGGAAAACGTTCCCTTCTTCCCAGAGACACATATGTAGATGGAAATATAGACACAATGCTATACAACCACAGCCAATCAGAGCAAAGTGAAATAAAACAACGTGTTTAGGACAGATAAAAATTGATTAATCAGATCTCGAGATAATGCAAAACTACTTTTGTAAATTTGTCCAACAATAAAAATATTCATCCCAGGACCACTTTAAATACTTTCCACCGCTGGTATCTGTGATAGGTGTTTGGAGATGTGCCGACAGTGATCATGACAAAGAGGATGACTCAGGTCTCCGAGGCCTAGGTCCTCATCAATAGTAGGAAGTAACTCGAACCCTATGGCCTCAAAAATCTTTCCAAGTAACACATGAGACACTATTTATATTTTTCCAAAGAAGTCGTTTTTATTTTTCTCACAAATATATGGACAGGAGTTTGGTTTAGAATTACTCTTCATGAGACCTCAAAGGAATAATCAGTCAATCAATCATCATTTTAATATACTGCCCTGCACGTTTTTTCCCCCTCGTCATTCTGGCTTGGCCAGAGTACATTTATAACCCTGCAGGGTTCCCAAGCAGGATCTAATTATCTAATTACGTCCGTTTTGACCTCGAGAGTGGCACGCATCTCCTCTGTCCTTGAAGTCACCGTGCCCGGTCTCTCAATTTGGCATTTAACCAGCTGATATTTACATCCCTTAAAAAGGCCTGGACCTTTCAAGGAAACAGGACGCATTGCTTGTTTTCCTTGCTCTCTGTAAACTCCTCTTTAGGGCTACTCAGCATGTTCGGCTGAGTAGCCTTAAACATTGTTGTCATCACTGTCAAGTTTGCTCAGATCTTAATTGACAGCAGATGCTCGCTTGTTCTAAATCTACAACAATCTGCTGCTTTTTACGAGTTAATATTTTCAATACTCACAGCTAGTTTAAAGTTACTATCCCAGATGTCTGCCACCTGTTTGCTTTGCGTGCATTTCCCCTCTCTGTCCGCATGCAAACATGTATTTCCATTTAGGTCGTTGCTGTGCATGGGGGCTGCGAAAACAAACTGGATTTATTCTGAAGTTGATATCAGCGCAGCGGGATGCCTGACTTGCCGTCTCTGGAGGTTGTCGGGGCAACTGCATCCTCACTCCCTGTCAATAAACCGAGCGTGGGTGAATTTACCCCTGAATTATTCTGCTGTTTAGTTCTATCTAAATACTGCGGTGACCCGTAATTTGAGCCAGTTCAAATTGTTTGTCATTGCCGTTTATTTTGCACTCTGGACCTCAAATTTGCAACAAAACTGCACCAAACAAACTCTCGCCTCACATTTTGCTGGTGAATCACTGTCTGTTGCGTCATTTGATCTCTTGTTTCTGTATGTTTGGATTATTGTGAGCGAGTACTGTGTTGATGAAAGCCATATTTCCCACTGGGGAGAGTAAAAAAAAAAATCCTCGAAGCCTCGACCCCGAACACCTCTTTTTGCTTTTGTTACAGTGCAAGCATTACTCAACTGGGGCAAAACAGCTGCAACAATATCAGAGCAGAGACAGAAAAGCGGGGAGGGAGTAAGGAGATAGAGGGACGGAGAGGGAGAGAAAGAGGAGGTCAGCGAGGTTCTATTTTTATCTTTCCAGAGTTGGGTCTCAGCTTGAATGGACGTAAAGAAGAATTGTGTTGAAAGGCGTGTGCATGCAAATTGTTTCATAACCTTGGCACGCAGCAGGCTGCTGAAAGCCTCTGAGTTTGTGTGTGTTTGTGTTTGAATTATCAGAAAACACTTCATCACATCTTCGCTGTGACATAACTATGGCACATCTTCTCATTGCAACATTTTCTGTGGTGCTGATTTGTTTTGTTTTTCATGGTGTCTGTTCATGTCTTGGCTTGTTAATCTTGTGCTGGCAAAGTTTAGAATGCTGTCTGTGTGCATGTGTGTGTGCGTGTGTGTGTGTATGTGTGTGTTAGCATGTTGGGGCAGGTAACGTATTATTTTACACCTTTCTAAAATACTTTCTCTGTCTGCCAACCGCAGTGTCTGTGTCAAACCAAAATCATTTCAGCTACTTCGGGTGATGGTAATTTGGCTCCCTGGAATGTGCGTGTGTGTGTGTGTGTGTGTGTGTGTGTGTGTGTGTGTGTGTGTGTGTGTGTGTGTGTGTTTTATATTTGACTTTTCTGTTTGTGGTCACATTGTAATCCTGCCCTCTCCTGCAGCTCTAATGGTTCACATTAAAAGAATTTTCCTTTTTTCACACGCTCATAAAAACATCAGAAACACTAGAAAACAAGTGCAACCAGGTCAGGAGGGTACAAAACCTGAGAAAGCTAACGCTACATTATGATCCATAAAGACATTCAAAGGTTATCAATAAGATAAGAGAAATAATGTGTAATCAGAAAGAAAATAAAGTGTAACAATCAGAAATAAAGTTTGAAAAGAAGACAAAAAATACTATAAATACCATAAAAACCAGTGTAACCAGGGCAACAAGAGCACAGAAACTCGAATAACTCGTTTTGCAATATTAACTGTAAAAACATGCTAATATTTTCACAGAGATCCATCAACAAGTTCAGCACCACCCTGCATTGCTGTTTAACTGAAGAATCACGGATCCCAAACTAATCGGCGCATTGGCATCGTGTCCACACAAGACGCAGGACGCTGGATCGTGAAGCAGTCAGACAGGATGTAACCACCTCCGCTGCACTCTGAAACACAGTATTTCCAGTGGCGGTGGTAGTCTGCTGCTGCGTCAAACACAGCCTGCAGCTTCAGAGATCTCATGTAAATTCTATTGAAAGTTGAAAGTTGATCGCTCTGTGACGAATGTTCGCTTGGCCAATAGAAACAAGGCAACTAGCCATCAACAGGCAGAGAAGGCAAACAGGAAGCTGATCTGAACTGACTGAATACAATTCTGCATTTTCACTGAGACCACAGGAAAGCAGAACTGTATCTATTAGTGTGTCGCAGCTTGGAAACCCAGGGTTGTAATCACAACATTTTAAGGCTTGCGGTTAGTTCTCACTGGCCAACTTATAGATTTGCATGTACTCCATGCTCAAGCCAGAGATGAGCCAGTCAGTATGAGATTCACAACAGTGTTGAGCTTCTACACTTGTGGTTGGATTTTTCAACACAGCAGTAAAACAATGATCTTAACTCTTCCCCCCCTAAAGATGACATTTAACGACCTCACCAGTACCCTCAGTGACGAGATCTGACACCTCAGCATATATAGGTTGTGCAATTTTCCAAGAGTAGCGTTAGTAAAATGTATAGGCAGAGATCAACCTCTCTAACAATTCTGAAATATGAAAGAAACTGCTGAGTTCAGAAAAGAGAAACAAGGGTTAGCCCAAGTAGGCCTCCAAAGGGAAAGGGTTACATTTACAGATGAGGCATCCAAAGAGGAGGCTGATTGCCCACACAGCTTCTACTTAAGTTAGCTCCACGTGAAGGTCAAACCTCTGCATAAGCTGTAACAACAACTCAAAGCTCCAATATTCAGTCCCTTTCAGTCTTCTGGAGAATGACATGTGATTGGAAATGTTCTCAAAATAAGATCCTAAGTTTGAATTGTATGTATTTCTCTTCTAATTCGGGGAGATTTGAGGCTAAATGCAAACCTGAAAGTTCATCAGTTGTTCAGAAACTATTAATATTTTTTTTTCCCTGTACAATTCAGTGTCACGTTGCTCCAAAACATATGGTCATGGTTGGGTGAGGAATAGTTATCACCAACAATTACCTAGACCTCAGAGGGTTAAGCAGTCATCGTCACTTCAAATGCCAAAATAACAAAATAATGTTTTACAATGGAAAGTCTTTGCAATGTCCCTCCAGTCTGACTGTATACAGGTGTTTACAGTGAAACTGAAAATTCTTTCCTCAAAGAAATTTCCTTTAAAGCGGATTTATGTTCTTTCTAAATGCAGCATTAAATGTTAAACATGCTGCGTGGAAAATCCAAAGGTTAGAGACACAAACCTGAATTACCCTGACTATTCAAATGTGTTTGCGTACGAACGGTTTGATAAGTGGATGGAAACAAAGCCTTTAAGGAACATTTTTGGCCCAAACACACTGCTCTGATTCACACCGGTGTTTATTAAAGGAAAAACTCATCATCGCATCTACAAAGCCCACATTATGCAACACAAACCGCACAGTCCACTGTCCAGAAAAAAAACCTTGGAACGTCTAAAAGGCCGTCATGAAATCAGGATGAGATGCCGGCACGGCTTACCTTTCGGTCTGCGCTCTGTCAGACTGGTTTCAATGGGAGTCCCGACAGAAAGTGTCCTTATGTGGCCATCCTGTGAGAAAACACACATGACAGCGATCATTAGTGTGAGATCATTCATAAAACAAACAAACAAAAATAGCTGTGACAAGATAACAATATTTTTCCATGATGCATAGAACATGTTAGCCATGAAAATGTGTAATAAGTTTCAGTTATCAAATGCTGTACAAACATCCTGTAGCATCAGCAAAGGGCCCAAAAGGTCTGTCTGCCTTTTTTGCATTTCCAGGTGTGAAATCTTTATACTGCTCATGGCTGCTGTGCTGTTTTTAAGTTTGTCTTTTTATAGAGTTTATTCTTGTAGATTCAATTAGAGGCTGCTGTGTGTGTGTGTGTGGGGGGGGGTCCTGTGTATTTTTCTGAGAGAGTCCAGTCACAGGAGTAACAGGAAATAAACAGGATGCGGTCGAGGAAGTGGTCACAGGAGGTGCGAAGAAAAGAAATCCTAACCCTTTTTAGTGTTGTAAACCCAGACAACAGGAAGACACACTAGAAAATAGAAGAGAGGAAGAAAAAATAGTGTTGGATGGACAGAGAGAGAAAGAGAGCCATGAAAGTCGGGGTGAGAGAGAGATTAAAAGTAAGAAGGTGACAAGATAAGATGGGGAGAGAGGAAGAAAAAAATGGAGAAAGGCAGAGGAGCTGGAGAACAAAGGAGGAGGAGAGGAGACAGGCGGGGAGAAACCTTAGAAAAAGAGGAAGAGTAGAGAGAAAGACAATAGTGAAAAAAAGAAATGTGGAGTGGGATAAGAAGGTGAAACAAAAGGAAAGACGTCGAGGTTGAGAAGATGAGGGGGAGAACAAGATTGAAAGAAAAGTACCAAAAATAATAAGAAGAGTAAGTACAACAACGACAGAGATGGATGGGCGGGGTTAGGCAAACAGAGTGAAAGAAAGCTGCACAGAGAGAGAGCACGAGAAAGGAGGAGAGGAAGAGCTGAAGAAGGAGAACGGGAGGAGGTGAAAGAGGTTGCTGCACAAACATGGAGGAGACAGGTGGCAAAGGGAGGGCCAGACAGAGGAAGCAAGAGAGAATACTGAGGGGAGACGGGAGGATGGTGTAAAGACAGAGGCGGCAGTGGGGGAGAAAGAAAAAGAGGGAGAAAGAGAAGAAAGAGGAGGGGACAGGCAGAGGAAAATAGAGATGTGTAAACAAGAAAGAAACAAGGGTGTAGAGGAAAGAAAAGAAGGGAGACGAGAGAAAGAATGAGACATGGTAAGAGGGGTAGTGGGGAGCAGGAAGTAGCGAACAGAAAGAGGAGGAAGGAGTGAGTAATAAGGGGGAAGAGAGGAGAGAAAGAAACCTCTCAGACAGGAAAGTTCCTTCTATTCATCTGATTTGTCGTCTCGGTGCCACATGGTTTCAAATATGGCTGAGAACGGAAACACACGCGCGCGCACGCAAACACACACCACATATACTATTTACACACAAACAAGAGCGGAAAAGACCAAAAGAAATCCAAACACATACCAACAACGTAATAGATGGAAAACAACAAAACACATACACTGAGAGAAAAGTGTACAGTTATATGTGTCACTCACACACACACACACACACACACACACACACACACACACACACACACACACACACACACACTGTGTTTGGAGATCAGATTTTTCCAAGTCGTCCTCTTGCTCCAGTCTGCCAGGAGCGAGGCAGGGAAAAAATTACGACGACGTTTTTTCTGTTTCATGTCTGTCAAAACACACGTGCAAACACACACCGCACACACATGGCGAGGCTGACTCGTGTGTTTCCATCCGTGTGCATGCATCGAGGAAAACAAAGTCAACCAGCTGCGCCGGATCGAGTCTCTTTTATTGGACAATTCCTAACAAGATGATCACACTTAATCTACAACGAAGCCTCTCTGCATGTTTTAGCCATAATCCTGTTAGGCTGAGTCCAGTGAATGATTCCATGAGAGCCTAACATGATCAGCTCCACTTATTGATTGTAAAACCATGCCTACTGCTACACCTGATGAGGAAATTCATTATGCTTCCAGACTCACAAAAATGCCAGAAAATAATATTTAAACCAGCTGCATCACTTCTAGAAATAATCATTTTGTGCCATTTTGCCCCCCAAAAATATTATTGCAACTGGTTAATCTGCATTTAATGATCTTGCCTGATCAGTCGTATTCTGTTTAATTTCTCAAATCATAGCAATTGATAACTTAGATTTTATCCTCAATAAATGACAAACTAACATTCAAATAAGTGTCAATTAGTTTATCATTAATCAGCTATAAATGGGTTAAAAATAGATAAAGTTAAGCAGATTTTAAGCACCTTATCACATAAACACAGATGTATAAACAGGGTGAAGGAGGGGTGATATAAATTCCGTAGTCTTAATCAGGTTAACCTCATTAGTATGACTATAAACACATTTACGGGAGGCAAATGAAGCTGATGCAAGTTGTGTGACACTATAGGCTTTAAAGGGAAAGCCCATGAATTATTTCTCTAGAGTCAGCAAGAAAAATATAGTTCAAGTAGCATGCAAGATTTAATTTTTAAGTGATACAAAAACACAATGAAGCAAGCAAGGATTTGAAATGCGTTTGCCATATTTCTCAAATTTTTACAAAGATATGTATTTCTGAGACCTTACAAACCCAACAAATGTTCTTCAACAAACAAAGAGCCTCTTTTCTTAAGTGTGAAAGGTGGTCAGTGGGCATAGCGTTTAACACACATTAGCCATACAAAGGAGAACATTGGATTTGTTGAGGGGTTGCGTTTAGTTGTGGACTGACACCCAACTGGTTTCATGAACTTGATTGGAATGGCCATTGGATCAAAACAGTGACGCCAGTGCAGAAATGCCTTGCACACTCCATGTTCTCTAACAGCCAGCAGGGGGCGAGTTATTAGAAAAGCAAGTCAAAATAGTTTCACTCTACTTCTCACTCAATATACGAACTCGGTAAACACCTTCCTGGGGTGTTTATGGCCTTGGTTGCTAGCTTTAAGTGTTGTTTTCTACAACCCGATGGTCATTTTGTACATTTTGGTCCCATTCAGCTTAAATCTGATGATAAACTGGGTATGCTTACCACTCTGTCATCTGTGGTGTAATCTGTCTCTCAGTCAGAACCTCTTGTCTTGTTTCAAAACTAAGAGGTCAATGGTTGAATTGCTCGACTAAGGGATCAAAAAAGTACTTCACATACCAGCGAGTGATGTTAACTATCTTTCTTGGATAGAGTCCATGGATGCGCTGGTTCACATTTGAGGCAGTGGGATGTGGAAATCATAATACAAACATTGTGTGTGTGTGTGTTTACATTGTAATTAAGGATTATGTCACCCCGCACAACACTGTGACTCATTTCCTATTCATCAACTAACTTACAACGTGAAATTCTTCAAAAAAACAATCATATTTTTAAAGGGACGGTCCAAAATGATTCTTGTTCTAAGGAAAGCCCGAAATACATGTTTCTTTAAAAATGTAATTAGTCATAGCCTTTAATAAGAACTCACGGAGAGAAATGCCAACACCAAAGCTGCTTTGGGACAGGTGTCTATTTCAAGGTCATCTCAATAAGAGTTACCTAGGAAGAAGCTCTTCCCTCACTACTGGTAGGTTTTTCCAGGAATACAAGGAGTGTGAACTAAAAACAATGCAGTTTAAGGTGAACAAACTTCTCTTTTTCGGTCATCCAAATACATTTTTTGTATTCCACAAACGAGATCATACTCAAATTGTTTCAATATTTTACTTACAGTACTGCTCGTTGAGTGTGGAAAGAATGAGGAAAGACTGGGAAAGGAAAAAATTCAGGAGAGAGCGCGAGAGAGGGGATGACATGAAACAAGGTCACAAGTTGGATTTAAATCCACAACATCTGGAATACATGACTGGAGGGTGGGAAACTACCACCAGCCACCAGCCAAACTCTGGCAACTTGTGCCTGTGTCTGGTAGGCTTGGCTTCTGAACCAGCCAGTTTTGGCAGGTAACCAACTCTCATCTGGAGTTTGATTCTGCTCTAAGTAGCACATTCAGCTGCCAAAATGAGGAAAGAAGCAAGTGAATTTTGGAATCTTTTAACCGCCCTAGGCTGGCAGATAAAGATCTTCAGCTTTCTTCCCATCATTCCCGATAGTCTGCTCAGTATGCTGCCCAATAAAACCAAGTTGATGTAAAAAACAATCCTTAAAGCCATGTGACTTTGTGAAAGCAAGAGATTAAATCCAGCTAATCACATCCTTCTCATTCAGCTTCTTTTCCTACCTTCCTTCCAAACTGGAAGATGGAAAGATCAAGGTGGAGAGGGCAAGGAGAAAAAAAGAGATGTGGAATATTCCTTTGTTGATTTTCCACTGAGTGCAGAATGGGAAGTTATAGGCCTGTGGGCTAGGAACAGTTTGGATTCTATTCTCATCTCTTCCCCATTCTCTTTATTCCTCTTCTCTGATATTATTCTAGTCTTTCCAGACGTGTCCTACTTTTATTATATTAATGTGACAAAACACCCATAAAAAACACCCACTAATCAATCCATCTCCCACAAATAAGGAATCTGAAACAGCCTGGCAGCAATAAGAAATTCATTAAGTTTGCTTCAAAACAAGTGTCCAGTCAGCTGGCTAAATGCCTTCTACATATCATTCAGTTTTTCGTATAATAATTAGAAGCTGTTAGAAACAACAACGAAAAGTTTGAATTTTTGTTTTTCCAGCCTATCAACCAATTAGCTCTTGGCCTCTCGTGTCTGCTTAAGCTGTCCCGTCTGACTATTTCACCAGATATTTTTATTTTCTGTTTTGTTTTTTTAAATTGTGCAAGTCGGCCACAGCTTCTCTCACTCGGTCAGAGTATTAATTAGCAGTAACATAAGATTATCTTAAAGTTGCTACATTGTTGGTAGTTGTATCCACTTTTCATATCAATGACACCACAAGTGATTTTGAAGTTAGATTTTTGGCACCAAGTAAACCAAACCACTGAACAGGTAACCAGGCCTCTGGTTTGATTTTCCCCATTAGTGACGTTATGGGACTTGAAGCACTCATTTTGCTGACTTTAGAATTCCAGGTGGATAAATGTGGAAACAATCATGTTATGCATACACGTGATGCTAATAGTGGTAGATACGCATTGGTATTCTACTTAGACTGATCCAATAACATTGATGATATTTTTTTACATTAAATTGGAAATAATATTTTATTTTATAGAGATTTTTTCCGCACTCAGTTTTTTTCTATTCTGCTCCTATAGGGGCAGCACAGTGTTTTGGTAGTTAGCCTTACTGCAACTAGTCCTTGGTTTGAATTTGAGCCAGAGCCCTTCTGTGTTGAGTTTGCATGTGTCTCCTGGCAACTACTGTCACTGTGCCCTTGACCCGGGCATGAGCTTACAGCTGCAGACGCTGTATGATAGCTGCCCACTGCTCCCAACCTTTAGGATAGGTTAAATGCAATAAATCTCCTTACAGTGATCCCTTAAGCGATCACTGTAAGGAGATTTATTCCATAAACTTAAATATTCACATTCAATTTGATCTTTTAGAAGGTGTTACGTGTCTATCATAGCTTGTATTAACCTAGAGAACACATGTATTTTATGTACACTCAGACAAGGAGCCACTAATAAGATAAATACCTACTTGCCCAGCCAAAAACAGTCTAATCCTTCCAATTTAAACCGACTGAGCAGAAAAGCAAAGTTTCCGAAAAATGTCTAAACATCTTAGCAAAGCAACAATTTTTTGGTTTCTAATTCCCACCAGATTAAGAACATGAAGTTTTGACCATCAAATTTTCCAATCAAGTATCCACAAATTCTGTACGAGCCCCTTTGAACCTGAATACTGATGTACTGTATTGCGCTGTATTTTAGGATTTTATGGTGGTCCTGCAGTACACAGAGAAGTATAGAGAGAAGCAAAATAACACTCTTTATTCCACTCTTAAGCTGCTCATTATAAAGGCAGACACTGCACACACACACACACACACACACACACACACACTGATACACACATACAGTAACCTCCAATCTGACAAAAACACATAAACACACATATGCAACATGCAGCTCTGCTCCTTGAGATTTAACGCACACACACACAGGCGCGCGCACGCACACACACACACACACACACACACACACACACACACACACGCACACACACACACACACACACACACACACACACACACACACAGACCACAGAGGAATTTCCTAGTTTCATATAAAACTGATAATGGGATGTGTCCCAGCGGGAGTGGAAAATCAGAGGTGACTTACGAGCCTCCACATTCCAGCCGCACACACATACACGGCTCTTTTCCTTCATCACACACTCACACACAAACACACTTACTTTAACACCTTGGAAGAAAAGCAGAAAGAAAGAGGGAGAGGTAGAGAGGGGAAGTTTGGCAGGGAGAAAACAGTTAAGTTTCCACGTCCTCGCTGGGCCTCTTTATCGTTTTTCTTTCGTTTTGACGGAGAAGGAAGGGGAGGCAGAAACATAAGGCCATTCCTTGGAAGTCAGGAGGGCCTTTTCGAACATGTTGCTGCAATGTGCAGCACAGTTAGTGTAAAGAGGTGACAATGCAGAGTCCTGAAGAGATGCAATCTAAGCATGGGAAAGAAAAGGAACCGACAAAGGAAAGAGGGGGACAAAGCAAAAAATAAATGGAATGTAGATGAGGGAGAAACAAGAGAAGGAAGATCCAAAAGGAGAGAAAGATAAAGGAAAGAACATGAGTTCAAAGGAGAGATTAAGTAAGAAGAAAAGAGCAGGGGGAGGTGACAAGAACAGAGAGAAAACAAAAGGAGTATGGAGGAGTTGAGAATCAGAATCAGAATCAGAATCAGAATACTTTATTGATCCCTGGGGGAAATTATTTTTGAACATTGAAACGATAAGTTAGGCAACAGAAAACATTTGATGACAAAGCATCTCCATCATCAACCATTAGCTTTCGTTCTTTCAGTTATCATTTCTTCACTTAAGTGGACTTTTAACCCCCATCCTTCATTTCTCTGCCCTCTGCTCCACATCACTCTTTTCATCATGTTTCCTTTTCACTCCATCAACACCTTCTCCCACCTGCGTCTTATCCTCTGTCAGTTCTTCTTTAATACTACTTCATCTTCTCTTTCATCTCTCCTTTCCCCCATTAATCAATCACTCTTTCCATCATCTGCTAACTCTTCATCACCTTTTTTTTACCTCTGTTACACACTCCTCCACCTCATTCATTCCTCCATTCTGCTTCTATTCTTCCCTCATCTCTCTTTCAATGTTTCCATCTCTCCCTCCATCAAGCTGGAATCCCTCAGTAGTTATTTTCCTTCTTTTGTCACTCCACCAACATCCCTCCACCCCTCCCAGCCTCCATGTATTATTTCTGTTTCATCTGTCCTTCGCTCTAACCCTTTTTCCTCCCTCCATCTGTGCAACCATCTTTCCTGTCATCCCTCCATCATGACGCTCTGTTCGCCAGGCAACCAGAGGCTATGATATGCTGCCACTACCTGCTGCGGGTGCGTGTGTGTGTGTGTGTGTGTGTGTGTGTGTGTGTGTGTGTGTGTGTGGTCCTGGCAGTGTTTGGAGCACAGAAGGTATAAGGGGCTTATACCTGCAGAGAGAGAGAGCAAGAGAGAGAGAGATGACTGTAGAGTGAGGTGTAAAACTGGACGTCAAGGTGATACAGCCACCTGTCCTGCTATGTGTGTGTGTGTGAGAGAGTGAGTGTTAAGGATAATAGAAGGAAACATGAGTTTTGCAGTTGATTTGGGGTTGAAGGGGAAACCACAGTTACAGGTCTGAGCAATGTGCTAACCTATTAAAAGTAGGGCCCCAATATTTATTAAAAGGCAGAATAATAAATGTAGTAACTCTTAATTAATCATGTGAAGCATTAACCATCAGATTTAGTAGCAAAGTTCATTATTATTTACCTCTGAAAGGCTTAATGCTTTTTGTCTTTATAGTCATTTAACTTATTTTGATAGCAAGTTTTCCTGAAATATAAATTATATATTTAACTTCACTGTACATATGAAGCTGAGATTATTCAAGCAAACCAATGACTGGCAAAGTAGGTCAGACCTCACGGGGTTAATTTGGTCTTATTGGCTGGAAATGCAGTTCCTTTAAACAAAACATTTAGTTACTCTGTTACATTTAGTTACTCTCAATGTTACTCTGAAAGAAAAATAAGATGTCAACTTTTCTTTTCTTGGGTTTTGAAATAAAACTATAATAAAAAATGAATGAATTTAAAAAATGCCACAAAGAGATGCTTTTTAACCACCTGAGCTCTCGTTTGGGATAAATTTTTAATTTCTCCAAGCTTAGTTGGACCTGATAATAATATATAAAAATGAAGGTACCTCTTCTAACATTTCATTGCATATGTTACATAAAAAAAAGTATGTCCTCGTGACGACAGTGGGTTTATTTCACGACATAACGCCACAAAGTTAATGCGGCTTAACAAAGTATAAAACACTGTTGAGCAGAATGGATTACAAAGTGCTATATGAAGACTCAAGGTCTCAGGACAATAAAACCAGGCACTGAGGGCCGACTATGAAACTTAACACAATGACATAGTGACTTAGCAGTCATGCCCTACATCAGGATGTCAAACTTGTCTTATATCTTGAGCCACATAAATGATATATTTTTGTTAATTCATAGAAAATGTTCTTTTTCTTCTGTGGACTCACAAAAAAACCCCAAAACAGACAGAAAATTTGTGAATTTTCTGTCATTTAATTTTTTTTATGTATTACTTAATTACTTTGGTTTAGTATGAATGGCAAATGAAGAGCATGTTAGATTTACTTGATTCAATAGTGGACATTGATTGCACACAGATGTTTTGCTTTGGCAGAAACTTAACTATGTTAAATCAACACAACTTATTCATATTAAATAAACTGGTGCATTTTGTGTTGATAAAACATGATTGAAACATGTTTAGATGAAGTAAGTTGAGCCCTTGGAATATTTTAATCCTTCACAATTTTGTCATTTTATTCCAACACTATTCAATAACCTTTAGCTCAATACTACTTGGTGACTTAAATACTACATGTTGTCTTTATATTAACATATTGTTCAACAAAGGAATGGATTTACAACAACTTCCTCCCTTTATCTGTGTTGCAGGGGCATAACCCCAAAGTGATAGGTTAAGAGGCAGGGTACAACCCAGACAGCTCACCAGTGTATCACATAGAGACAAACAACCATTTCCACCAATTAACCTTACTCTAATAACTGCATGGCTTTTCACTGTGGGAGAGAACACAGTGCAAACTAACCAGCTTGTGGCTTTGAACCCAGGAGCTTCTTGCTGTGGGGCAACAGCACTAACGACCACGCCACCAATCCAGGGTTAACATGGCTTATCAAGGCTTGATGCACAATTGTTACGTTTTTGTCCTTGACAGGTTCAACCACAAAAAATGGCGACAGCATACGCGTGGTGTGTGTAGTTGTCTGCCTCTAGTTGTGTGATCTTGTGAATTTCAACTAACCACTCTTACTAGATTGTATCATGTCATCTCAATGAGATCAAATTAAGTTGTTGAATTTCATACATATACTACATGATTTAATTACGTTCACCATAGAAACATGAAATTATTTTGTTCAAATTACAAGTTAGACTTTTGTAAATGTAACAACCACCCATTTTCCTTTTTTTCGGTATTCTGAAAAAAAGTAGAGGCGGCTGCTCAACTTGAATGAGATGGATGCCTTCCTCAAACCATGATCCAAAGTGCACGAGCCAAAATCACAAGCAGTGTCGCAGGATTTAACATTGCTATATTATTGACTTACTTCACTGAACATGACATGAACAGTTTAATATACCCTCTCTGCATATCATGTAGTTTCTACACTATATAGTTACACTTAACTTTAAAGCATGAGGCAATTGTGTTAAATACACACAAGATGCTTACATAACTCCAAGAAATGGGCAATCCCTTTTTTTCAGTGTGCAGGGCCTGGGAGTGCTCTATCAATAGGAAAGGCTGTAAATCTTATGAAAATATAGTATAAATAAAATTGAAATTTGAAATCTATTAACTTTGTCGCATTTTCCAAAGCCGTCCTATGTTTAACACCACTGCCTTATATCATCCACATCAACTGCCTGACCTTCTGTATTACTGCAACTAGAAGTATTAGTTACCCAAAAAAAAGTGCTGTATGAAAAAAGACTCGAAATTAGGTATTCATCAGGAAAGTATTTACTGCGGTCACAGATCCAGTGAGTAGTACTGTAATCATCTCATAGACATCAGTATGAGTCGCCCCCGCTGGTCATTGGAAGATTGCAGCTTTACCCCCCCCCCCCCCCCCCCCCCCCCTTTACACACACACACTTGCCTATACGTAAAGATCTGCTACCCCAATATTTAATCAAAAGTGTTTCAGAGTTGCTCACTAGCAGTTACTCTTCAGCTTTGTGCCACAATCAACAGCTGTAATGGTCAACAGTAGGAAGAGTGAACTCAAACTGTAATAAAATAAAAATATATTTTAGTTGTTGAGTATGAATGTTGTTTCTTGACCCTGGAAATTTGATTTATTTTACATTTTTTTCAGCTATTTGCCATTTCTTTAATTACCATTTCATAAGTTACTAAGGACATCTGTGTTGCAAACTGCTGTTTCCTAACTTTGCATGCTACCGATTCCATCACCGGCACTGTATGTGCATTCAAACTAGTCAAAGCCTAATTTCCTGTAGAGAAGAGAATCTTTTTCAGAATCTTTTTCAGAGAAGCAGTTCCGGTCCCAGACAGACTTTACCAAGCAACAGCCACACAACACGGCCAAAAATAAAAGCACACAGTGTGTGAGGCTCGATATTCGCTCTGTGGACGAGCTGTTTCTGCGGGATGATTTTCATACCGTACGCAAATGAGTAGAGGCCTACCTGGAAGGAGAGCAAAAACATTCAGAATTTTTAAACACTGCACTATTCTCTGGGCAAATGTCAGCTCCAATATGAATTTGTGTTTTTAGTGGGAAATGAGTTTAAACAAATATGACTTTCCTCACTAACAGGCATTCATCATCAGTAATACGATGACTAAAAGTTTATAACCCCAGTGAGCTCTTCATGTGGGGAACAATGTGGTTAAAGTGAATAAACCGAGTTGTATAACGGCACATTTCTGGGAAGCAAGGTCTTAGAAAATTCTCCTCTTCAGAGTCGCAACTCGCAACAAAATGCATTTAAATGAACAGTGTTATCAGTGCTGAAGAAAAGCAATTGAATGTGGCCTTCACCCACTCACCCGCCTCCGGAGCATCACACCGCTCATGCACGTAAACACACGCACACGTGAACTGCAAACACACACGTGCACATACCAGGGCAGAAGCAGCACACTTCACTGTCTGAGAATTTGTGAATGGAAAAATGGTTTAACACACTTGGCGGCAGAGCGGCAAGACTTCCTACGCTTTAGGACCGGAGGGACTGATCATCTCTTGGTCTGCCTGCCTGCTCTGTCTGTCACTCTGTCCATCAGTCAGTCCGACTGTCTGTCAAATACATATTTGTATAGGAGCCTTATCGCTTGTGCTAAACGGCTGTCTCAGAATTTGCCTGCACGTCTGAGTGTCTGGCTGTTTTTGGCTGAGTTAGCAAGACAGTTCTTTTTCAACCTCTTCTGCCAGGCGTTCTGTCTGTGTGTCCTCGTGTACATTTGTTTACCTGTCTGTCTGTCCGTCTGTCTTTTTCAATGTGTTTACTTGTCCGTCTGACTGCCAGCTCGTCTGACTGCCTCTGTTTTCGAGTGACTTCCTATCTGTCTGCCAGTCTCCTTTCTTAGTTCCCAATCTCTGTCTGTCTGACAGCCCGTCTCATGTTTATGTCTGTCTGTCACTTTATTTGTCTTTTCAGCTACAGTATTTACCGGGCTGTCTTTCTAGAAAAAAAAACAAAAAAGTTAGACACACAACTGCATCCTTTTAACTGTCTTTGTCTGTCACTAAATTCAGACTGTGTAGGATGTAAATGGTGTAATAGAAACCTATTTTTTAAAGCATAAATGGGAGCTGTTATGCTTATTTTCTTGTCTCTATACTTTACGTGACTCACACTTCAAAATAATCCGTATGTATCTGCAAGTCCTCGGTTCCACTGTCTTAAACAAAGGTGTTTTAGCATCTCTTCCTTTAAGCCTAAGTCTTCTTCTGACGGGCTGTCCCTCATAAATAGAACATAGAAATGACCATATTAGGGACCCCCCCCCCCCCCCCCCCCCTCCCTCTCTCTATGATGTCATACACAGCGAAGAACAGAAAAAAACTATTTGAAACTGAGCATTGAGAGCAGTTTGAATACTGAGCTTTTGCCTCCCAGGGATTACTTGTGCACGTACTGACCTCATTTTTCAAAACTTTAACTTGGGCAGCCACCCTTTTAACACACCTATACACAAATATGGAAAAGAGGCATGCTAAATTGGACTAGGCATACTTTAATATATTTTCCAAAGTACAAAAATCAGATGATGAGAAGAAAGACAGGGCGACGATGTGAACCAGAGAAGAAGGTTATACTGTGATGCCACTTGTAGTAGCAAAAGGGAAGAAGCAAAATAATAAGTAATGAGACAGTGAACACTGTCAAGAAGTATTAGTGGAAGAAAGAGGAAAATAAAAGAAAAAGAATGGCATTAATAGAAAAGAACCAGAAGGAGAAAAAAAGCTCCAACAGGGGAGAGCAAGGTCACTGTAATCGCACCTCTTTGCTCTGACAGACAAATGGCAGTGTGTGTATACAAGTGTGTGTCTGTGCTGTGTGTACTAGAGTAACTTGTTATGCAAGGGACGTCCCAGCGGCAGCGAGGGAGACATGAAACATAAATACAAACACACACAGGCGCGCGCACGCGCACGCACACACACACACACACACACACACACACACACACACACACACACACACACACACACACACACACAGAGTTCAGCCTGTTTTCTTGTAAATCACTGTGCTCAAGGCTCAAGAGGACAAGCACACTAGGTGTGTGTACGTGTGTGTTGTGGTGGCACCCCTCGGTTAATGGAGGGAACTGACACCGCTGTGTGAGACAGTCAGCTGTCTAGTTTATATGTGTGTGTGTGTCCATTAACAGCATCCTGGGAGGGAGAGGACGAGAGAGAGAGAGAGAGGGGGGGGGGGCAGATAGATAGATAGATATTTATGATGAACTACTTTATGTCATAGTCACCCTTCTTGCACACATATTACAACACACTGTCATTCACAGCCGCGGACGAGGACATCCCCCCTGCTTGGTTGCTACACACAAACACAATCTCACACAAACACACACACACTCACAGGAAAGCACCCACTTGACTGAAAAAGAAAGCAAGGCAAAGCAGACGAGAGCAAGAAAAGGAAGAAGAAGCCTGGATATGGACAGACAGACTTTGAACCAACCTGGCCGGCTCTCCTTTTCTATCACCGAAAGCATTCCTCTGTTTTCGCTCTCCCTCCTTCCATCGCCACGGAAACAGACACACCGACCAACCGGCCGACCGTCTCCTTCTCTCTCTCACGCATACACACACTTTCTCTCACATGCACACACAAGTTCAAACCCCCAATATGAAGTCCAGTTTGTCAGCAGCCACCCATTCATCCATGCCTCCATCCGCTGCTCTGTCCGTCTGCCACTGTGTGTGTTTACATCTGAGTGCGCTCACTCGTTCACCAGGCAGGCATGTGAGCATGTCTCAGTCGGGAGGTGTATGTGTATGTGAGTCTCTCTCTCTCTCTCTCTCTCTCTCTCTCTCTCGCTCGCTCGCTCGTTTTCTGTGTGTGTGTGTGTGTATATGTGTGTGTGTACAGCAGAGTGGGAGCCCTAGAGAAACACTCCTCTTGCCACAGGAGTAAAGCCCAGGCATGACGCAGAGCCAGAAATAGATGGAGGGCCCCAGCAGGGGGGGAGGAGGCGCCAGGCCAACGCATATGGCACTTTTGCAAGGACATGAAGAGTGTGTTGTAATATGTAATACACAGTATATGAAGGCAACTTAAATGCACGCTTATATTTAGACTTGAAAGGGGTGGCCAGCATATGCACTTTTAACAATGACAGCATTAGTGCGGAAAATCAATTTTATAGCAGTAGAATAACGTTTCTGAGCAAAGGAACTACAAAAAGTGCAACTGGCTGTAGTGCACGCAGAAGACCAGATGCATCAAATCTGACACCAAACAGCTCATCCAACTTCCTGTCCCTACATATAGAAGACTTATTTTGAGGATGCAAAATAAGGCACAAATGACCACTTTCTCATCATTGCCACATTTTAATTTCCAAAAAGCCAGACTTCGCAAAATCTCAGCGCAGACTGCGCTGTAAGCACAATGTATAAACGCAAAAATGTGAAACTGATCAGAAGAAAGAAAAAACTACCACTGCCGTCATTATAACTGCTTTACAAAAGTAACTCGTGCACTCTGTAGCATCATCGATCACACCTGACTTAGTGTCAAGAACTATTATTCCACCCAACTATTCCCACTCAGGATTATGAGAGTACCAGAATCCAAAGTGATGTGCACCTCTGTGGTTTTTTAATCCAACCAACAGCCACTGAGTATTCCCTTGAAGCATGCATTTTCTTTTTCACCAAAACCAAGATGTTTAGACATTTACTCACACACTGTATCATGATATAACACACAATAAGACACACACAAACTTTTACAGCTTCCTTACTGAGCATTTCCTTATTTTCTGTTACACACATACAGTTACAACTTTAGATGTTCACATTAAACAAAGTTTCAAATAATGTGGGCTATGTACAAGTGATCCCTGTAAAGCATTAATGCACAGTTTCAAACTCTGTTTTCCTACTTTTGGCTCTGAATAAATCCACAAAGAGGTGATATTACAAATTTCAAGCACTGAGATCTGTGCTGTTCAAACCATCTGTTTATGAGAGGCAGCCAATCAGAAGAAAGACAGCTTTAAGGGATAAGAAAAAAGAGGCTTGTTTTAGTCAGAAAATAAACTACTTTGCTTTAAACAGTCAGCTTACAATGTTTTTTTTTTCTATTTCAGCATGGTTGATGTCAGCTAGAGGGAATTTCCTTATATGATCATCTCCAGTGCTGCCCGTGTTGCAGCTCAGAACACCGCAAACCAGTCAGTCTAACTCAGAAAGCAGCCATGGATGCTTCCTTTCAATGGAAAATACATTATTACACTTTTTAGTGTGTATAAAGGCTGTTTTTGAAATCTCCACAAAGGCAAGAGAAGGAAGCCCACAAGCATTGAGTTTGGTTTGTGGAAGAGACATGAGGGGCAACCAATCAGAAAAAAATGTGACTTTTAAGGAGAGAGAGGCTTTAAAGAGACAGGAGCTAAAACGGCAAAGATTCAGACAAAGAATTAACAGAGGGCCTGCATAAAAAACACAGTATAAAAGGTACTCCAGAGGAGTCCAAGAACAAAAATAGGGAGCTAGAAATTAGCACAAGTGGAGGTGTGAGAATATAAAGACGGGAAGCATAATAATCCACATAAAAGCAAAAGAACACATTACAAGTGAAAAGAGATTTTGAAAAACCCCACACAAACACATATGCAAATACTGGATACAAACACACAGGAACTGAAGAATCTACATGCACAAACGGGTAAATAGACAGAAAACATCTGACTGTACTCTATATGTGTGTCTCACTGGAACCACAATCCATGCTGGTGTGCACTGGGAATACTAAACTTCAATGCATTTGGTATTATTCAAGCACAATGGGCTAGCCTCCGCTCGCTGTATGTGTGTATGTGCCTCACGCAGTGCAGTATATTTGTAAATCCCAGCACTTTGCAGCCTGCGCCTGGTTTAACACTGATGTATACACTATGTATTATGTATTGCTACACACACATATACGCACACATAAAGATTTATGAATTATGCACACGTGCAGCCTGGCCTGCTCTCTATAAATAGTCCTTGTTCGGTTTAACTCAGCACAAGTCGCTGAGTGTTTTTCTTTTAATTAATACAGTTACATAGTCTGCTGGATTAGCAGTTACATTTCAATTAAGCGGCAAACAATTAGTGTTTTTTTTTTTTATATTTAAGGAACAGAAAGCGCAAAAATATGGCCACGCACACATACACACACACTTCCTCTAACGAGGCCAGATAGATGTCTGTTCTCTCCTAAGCATTAACTGCACATTTATAATTCAGTGCTTTATTGTTGACTATCAGCTATCACACCACACAGACTTGTTAACGTGCACACACATGCATACAGTAACACACAGAGACACACACACAGTGAGTAGCGACAGCTGGTTATGAAACAGCTGTTGAGTCGAGAGAGCTCTGTATGTATTTGAGCAGTGAGAGTGCAGCTTACATAAATACTTGATCATATCTGGATTGCTCTCAGTCTGAAAATGTATAATCCGCCTTGTTAGGATCACTCGCCAAGAAGATAGAGCAAGAGAAAAGGAGCAGAAAGGCAGGGGAAGAGTAGGAAAACAAAAAAGAAGCATCAACTGTCAGAGCGGGGTGGATACACAGCTCAAAGCGCATCACTTGAACATGTCATTCATCAAAAAACACCTTTTGCATTCAACAACTACAGTTCCCAGCAGGCTTTGACACCCCTCATTTTCCAGCATTGTCATGCCACATCATGTTCGCACTGTGGGAGTTTGGAACATTCATGCATTATTCCAGTATATAATCCCCCAAGAGCCACACCGCAGAAGTGCTGTCTAAGTTGTCCGTGTTTGTCCTGAAGTATATTTGGAGCAGCCCCGTAACAAGTTAAAACAAAAAGAATTAAAGTGGAGAGGTGAATCATTTTAAATTAGATTCAACAGTCAAATTAGTGATAGCATCAGATTTGGGCACATTTTTCATTTTCATGTGCCAACATTAAACTATTATCATTAAAATCACATGCACAATGTTTCATTTTCAGTATGCAGGGTTACTGTCATTAAAGGATGCAAAACACAAGCCACCCAAGCATATGTGGCCATTTGTTTTTATTTTTTCCAGACAGTAACTCGGATCATTTACTACCGGACAATCCCCTCA
This sequence comes from Maylandia zebra, assembly GCF_041146795.1. NCBI lineage: Eukaryota > Metazoa > Chordata > Actinopteri > Cichliformes > Cichlidae > Maylandia > Maylandia zebra. The sequence goes on along the minus strand of NC_135181.1, from coordinate 23,438,080 downwards.
GTCTTATTTTATTCTGCTAACCAGCTAGGTCTGGTCCTTACTGTGTTTTCCTAGAGGTAGGGTGGTCAGGTGGGCAGCACTGTGGTGCAACAGTTTGCCCTTCTGCCTCACAGCAAGAAACTCACCAATTCAAACTTTCTGCTCAGCTGGGTCTTTCTTTGTGGAGTTTGGATGCTTTCCCTGCGCTCCTGTACCTGTGTGGGTTTCCTCTGGGTGCTTTGGTTTCCTCCCAGTCCAAAGACATGTTTGTTAGGTGATTCCAAGTTGGCTGTAGGTGTGGATGCTAGAGTGTTTGGTGGTCTGTCTCCCTGTGTTAGCCCTGTTAGGGACTGGTGACCAGTCCAGAATGTACTCCGCCTTTCGACTAGTGACAGCTAGGCTGAGCTGACATAGATCTCCTACAAGTCTTAGTTAAGATGTTAAGAAAATGAATGGATGGATGGATCTAATAGGGATTACCATCACCAGCTGAAATCTGTCTTCTGGAGAGCTAGTTGATTTATGCCTCTATATTAGTGAGGTGGCTGTGGCTTAAGAGGTAGAGTACTGGAAAGTCAGTAGTTCAATTCTCCCACGTCTTTGTGTCAAAATGGCATTAAAAGATAACAAATTAGCAAGTAAAAAAAGTGTAAAACACAAATCTCCCACATGAGTCATGAAAGAAACTCAGGATTTATGACAGGACTACCTCTGGGCACTTAGTTTTCCTGCATCAAGACACCAACATATATCTCTGTGACTCTGCTTCAGAATGCTTGTACTCCATGCTCTGGCATGGGAACCAGTTACTCATTCTTGACGTCACCCAAAAAGCACTGATTTATATTCTGTTTACTCAGTAGGTAGAAGCAGTCATCAAAGCGACACAGCCACACCTTTTTCTCTCATCAAAGATGTGAATGGTGATTCAGAGGTATGGAAACACGTTAAAAACGGCTGATACTGAAAACTAGACAGTCCGGTTAAAATGAAACACATGAAACAACAAAAACTTGCCCGGTGACAATACAGTACGCCCGTTCCTTTTTCTAACTTTCAGTAGCCGGCAGCTGAAGTGGACCATTTTCTACCCATTGGATACGTTTGACTTTACTGCCTAAGCCGTCCATCATCTTGAACTGTCACTGAAATCAGCGTCATTATCATTTGAACTGGTGTTTTTTAGAGTGAACTAAGGAAGAGAAACTGGGTCAGTAAGACAGTTAGATACCAGTAAGACCAGTACGTACGCAAACTTAAATTTAAGACCGTCCAGTCCACGTTTGACCGGCAGGTGGATCTTGGGAAGTTTGTTATGGAAACACGGCTACAATGTGCACTTAGCAGCAAGGGAAAAAACACTTTGAGGAAGTAATAGATGATTCATTTAAACAGCATAAAATAAAGAGTGAAGGGGAAGTGAGCATGATAAATGTGAGGTGGAACAGATGAGTGTTCAGATTATCATATAGGATGTAGACCGTGACCTGATTTGGATCCCATAATCAGGGAAAGTAAGAACAGAACGTAAACCTCTGGACGGAGGCCGTTTGTCTTTCGTGGCCATTACAAGCCGCTGCTCACTCTTCTTCTTTGTTAATGGGGAATATTAATTTCCTGTATTCCATCTTTACTGCATTAATATTTGATGATTAAATATGGCCGGGAGCGTCTCAGGCTCATTGCCAGCAAGGCTCTGTCTCAGTCTTGGTTTGCATTCAGTTTCCCAAAAAGTATTTAATTTGTCTGTTTTATTGTAGCATTTGTCTTTTGCTTTGTGTCTTCCTCTGTGTGTTTTCTTTGGTCAGTTAATCAAGATAAACCCTTGAAATGTCTTCTGTTCCAATCTCTCACTTGCTCCCTTGGAATTATTCTCTATCATGGGTTTCTTCCTCTCGGCTCCATCCGTCGGTCTTAAGCCTGTTTCAGGCTGACTGTTGCCAACAGGATCCCAGGGCTTTACTTCCTTTTCTTCCCATGAGTGACGAGGCATGATGTGGATCCAGCCAAAAACTCTAAAACTGGGAGTTGTCAACCCAGCAACAGTTGTTCAAACAAGTGATATCCCACAGCCAGTTGTGGGTGGATTTAGCCAAAGAGAGCTCAGCTCTGAAGTGGAATTATTCGTGTATGTTGCTATTCGTCTGTCCACAATAGTCACCATTTCCAAACAAGTTATTACTTTCTTTGATTTATAATGCTATCTTAGACCACATTTACAAACATATGTTGAATCCATACGCTATTAACACATATATTTTACATTCAATCACATATTTGTGTATTTGTTTGTCTTTTCGCAAATTCGTGTTGGTTTTTCAGGTGCAGGAAAACCGGAAGCTGTATGGTAACTGTCAAAGACACCACAATGAAAAAGAGCAAAGCATGAGTGCAGACAGGCCACGAGGTCAAGCTAAGCCACAATCCTGCCAGATTAGTTCATCTCAGTGTCAGCCCTCATGCGCTGCTAGCTTAGCTCATGCCCTTCTATGTATCTGATTGGCTCACACAGAGTACTGCCTTCAGTTGTTGTGCCCCTGCAAGCCACTTTTCAACCCACCTCCTCTTACTGCTTTTCATTTCCTCCGTGTCTGACTAAGTCCCTGTCATGCCCGTTGTCCCTGATGCTTCCTCTGGAATGTGTGGGGGGCACGCTGCTGCTTTCTCTGCCCATCGTTCCATGTTTGAACACGACAAGGTGAGCAGGCCCGAAAACAGGGCCGTACTACTACAACTACTATTATGCAGACTACTTTAACAGTTTCACTACAAATATAATGTATTTGCTAGCTCACATTTATGAATTCCAATATTCCAATAAAGTTGCGCTCAGGGCGCTCTCTCGCTCGTATAGATTACTGCTGTTTCATGTCGTTTTCACACTTCCAATGAAGAATCAATGGCTACACGTCTTTTTCAGTGAAGCAGCTTGTCGATGAATGACGGGCATGACGCACTACAAATGGAATGTGAGCAGACCAATGATGCATTAAGTGACTTGTAGCTAGCATTGTAGCTTCTGATGTTTTTTTCCAACTTTGTGGCTCGTACGTGGATTACTCCATCCATCCATCATCCTCTGCTTATCCAATTCAATTTACTGGGTGAACTGAGAGGTGGGATAAACCCTGGACAGGCCACCTATTTGTCACAGGGCTAGAGAGACAAATAGGTTCATAGAGATGAACAACCAATCACTCACATTCACACTTATGACCAATGTAACACACTTGGCTTTGGATTGTGGAAGCAAGGAGAGAACCCAGGGTTGGTAGATTTGGATCTTAACAGTTACAGAGATTACTGCTGCATCGTTTCGGTAATTTTGTACTGGACATTGTGTGTGTTTGTGCCTTCTGGCTTTTGGAAGAATTAAAGGTGTCTTTTGGGTAATGTCTAAAAAGGTCAGGGCTGCAGTGCAAACAGCTCATAATATGTGTACGCAGCGCAAATTACTCACTTGGATCATTTACCACACCATCAGCTGTCTACTGTACGCACGCCCTCACCTCCTTCTCCACTTTCCACAGCTTTAAACATCGACCAAAACGAAAGATATCCTGAAGCAGCATTTAACACACATTAATGTGCACAGACACCCACACACACAAATACCGGCATGCAAACAATTAAGACTGCCTGCAAGTGCCCACATGCGGAGTACACACACACACATACATACGTGTATAGACAACAAAGAGCAGCCAGCATCTTAGGAAGTAGAGCAGAGAAAATGCAGGGCTGTTCTTTCCACAGCAGAGCTTCCCCACAGCAAAGCACCATGGGAAATATGGCATGGTCACAACAACAGGGTGCTTCCCTTCCCGACACTTGGAAGACCCGCATGAGCGAGCGTCTTCTCCATACTTTCTACCTTTAATTTGGATTCTTAAATGTTGCATTTGACATGCTCTTTCCACAAAGATTTTCCATATTTGAGAAATTATCAATATTGTTTTTCACTTTGATTTTGTTAATAATATTTTCTTTTATAAAAATGCCACACAGATAAAACCTCTCTTAGCTCAACACAGAGGAAGAGGGAGCGAGAGAGGCACCACTTTAGCCTCTAAGCCATGGGGGACCCAGTAGAGTGTTATGCAACTCAGCCATGCCAACACACACACACACACACACACACACACACACACACACACACACACACACACACACACACACACACACACACACACGCCAGCTGTCCCTGATTCCAGCAGTGAAAACTATCTCTATGTCTATTTGTCTATCTCTGCTTCCCTGTCTTTCCATCCCTTCCTCTCACTATCTTTCCATCCATCTCTCTCGGTCAATTTGTCAATCCCTTCTCTAATACACTGCCAAAAGTACGTGGACACCCCTTTCAAGCTTGGATCAAGTCTCTTAGTTTAGTAAACCTCAATGCCACGGCATACAGAGGTATTTTAGACTACTTGATTTGGTTGGTTGGATGTTTTTTCTCCTGCCCTGCCATAACATCAAAATTCCTGCAGCCAGGATTAAAAGGTGACGTCACAGTTCCTATGTCCATCTGTCATATACAGTCTATTTTCTTGACTGGAAAGCACTTTAGGTTAATTCCCATTGTGATTTAACTTGATATAGGATTAACATTTGTGTGTGTCCGCATACTTTTGGCTCTGACTCCCTTTGTCTAACCTTTCCATCTCCCTTCAGTACTTCTCTCATCTCTTTAGTCCCATTTCTTCCATCACTTCACACTGTCTCTCTTTCTCTCTCTCACCATGTCGGTCTGCAGAGTTTCATGTTGCCTGTGGCACCTGTCGCCCCGTGGGGGTGGCACAATGTGCGCACACTCACACACACACACACACACGGGGTTCGACTTACTCGAAAAGGTGGTATTCATTATTAGAAGTCTTGCAGTGTGTATAGGGGGCTTCCCAAGCATAACACACACACACACACGCACACACACAAGTACCCATTGCCAGCAACCTTCCCAGCAGGGCAAATGAAGACTAAGCACAACCCTTCGAGTTCACCCTCATTAAAGAGACTGTTGCCTGCGTCTCAAACACACACACACACAGCAGTGGCCGGCTGCACAGGTACAGCGGACAAAAGCGACTGACGTCAGCTCTTAAAGGTTACCATAAACCTCCCTTGGTGAAAAACACAGCAGATCCAGCCCGATTCCAAAAAAACACAGTGTTTACCCCAAACTTCTGTTCATTAAAGCCAAACCTCAAAACACAAAGGTTATCCCTGACTTTAATTACAGAAAATCAACACAAAACTCAAATCACCCCACATACCCGCATTTCAGAGGTCACACCTGTGACGCAGTGCCTTGATGGAAACAGTATGACAGATATAAAGATGAAAAGGAAGACTTCATCACTACGCAAGCAAATTTGTCCTTACAATGCAGTCAACAACCGGTTGTTGGAGAATAGTAAATTTGGTAAAACTACTTGATTTTCAGATAAAAGACCAGACCTTTCTTTAGCTCGTCCATTAGTTTCTGTAGCTCTAAAAAAATACCTGTCTTCTTAGAAAGAACATGGTTTCCTGTTCCCATCTAACAATAAATGTGATAGCTGAAATTCTTAACAGTTCTGCTGGCATTTAACATAATTTCCAACAAGCCCTCACCACTGCTATGTTTTAAGAGTCTCGTGGGAGCTGTACCTGGTTTATACAGTTATTCTTTAGGTAACAATTCAGGTTCTTGAAAAAATGTCTAATTGTATTCATTATTGTGAGAGTAATCGCTCAGTTATCTGCATTACTATGTAGAATAGAGAGGTAAGCAATACGATTTTAATAAGGAAAACTGGTCCCAGTGGTGAGCAAAGGAGGGACAGCATTCACAGAAATGCAATTTGGAAACCAGCAGCCATCATGTGATAGAGATTTATCTTCAGATTGAACAGAAAATCTTGCTCTGGCTACAAAAAAATAGCCATTGCTCCATCTCACTGAAAGGTCCCCAAATTGTAATAATAATGACATGTAAATCTGGACCATAAATCTGGTAACTGTAATAATCCAGGATTGGATAAAGTCTGCCCAGAATTATGTGTGAAGGTGCCAGTATAGTGTGCAGTATAGCATAGTATATGAAGGGATCACTGATATGCTGAAAGGCTACTGCGATGGCCTGGGTTTAAGTTTCCCCCGGGCCAGTTCCTGCTAGTAACCTTTGTGTATTTTTGACATATTTTGATAATGTGAATTGTAATTACACAAAAAAAAATCTACAATATGATTTAAGATTTTACATCTTAACGTCTGGGAACTTTAGTTCAATGAGCCAGAGTTTGCCCACTTGCAGAATAGCTTCCTGAATTGCAAATATGGTTTCTCACAAATGACCCCGAGTTAGCCTAAATGCTACTGGTATGAATCCCCTAACACACAGACAACCTGGCTTTCAACCAGTCAAAGGAGGCTAACATCTGAAACCTCTTTTTAAAATGCACCCAGAATATTCTGCACAATTTTGGCTGAACCTTAGTGACAGCCATCTGTCTGTCTGTTTGTATTTCTGTCTGTTCAGCTATTTGTCTCTCTGCATCATCCGGCCCAGGCTTGCCCCACGATGCTAAAATTATTCGGGCTGTCCCCGTGGACGCTCCAGATATGTGCTTGTTTCACAGAAGCCTCTTTGAGACATCAGGGGTATCCAGTTTAGTGTTACACAAGTAAACCATGCCAAAGCACACACATGCACAGTCACATAAAAAGTCTGTGATAAATAGCAGCATGACAGGACCAGGAGGGCAGAGCTGTCCATCACGGCTGACTGAGTCAGAATAACTGACAGGCTTCAATACGCAGGTCACTTTCACATGTAAAGACAAAAAAAAATCAGACCGCATGTGCCCTCGGATGTGGGGTCTTAAGAGGAATGTAATCAAGGTTTTAAATAAGGAGTCTTTCCAAGACAAGATGAATTTTAAAATGAGTTCCCCAATTCTTAGTTAATTTCAGTCCAATTTGAGTAAAGTCTTTTTCTGCATCGTGCCAATTCCCCGATGCCTTTTATAGCAATTATAAAACAGCTCTTGTCCTTTTCCAGATGGGTTTCATCTGTGTGTGTTTACCCATGAGTTTCATTGTGTACCTGTGAGTTGTCATGGAAATGTGGGGGGAACATTTTGTAGTAAGATCCTGTGAGGTGGGACACACTTATCAGCAACAGTCCAAGCTAAAGAAGTGACATGTTCAGCTTGTTTATTTAGAGCCACACCACCTTCCTGACTTCCTGCATCACAAAACCAAAAAAAAAAAGCATAGTAATCAAAAACAACCAAAGGTAATGCTACCATGAAAGCATTAAGCTTGAATAAGGTAAATTTCCAGCTCAGTTACTGGCATAGGAAGTGCTTTTCAGACTTAAATGACCCAATTTGGCTGCATTTCGGATCAATCGTTGTTAAATAATGAAACAGTATATGTGCTTTAATTCATTTAAGGTTATATTTAACAGATCTGCTAAGGACCAAATTATCTTTATTATGTCCTGATATGTAAAACCTTTGATTTTAAAGAGGGTGTACTTTCTTTTTACTATGATTGAACAATTAACATAATTAATATTATGTTTTTAATGTGTCTGCAGTATAAAGAATTGTGTTGTGGTCACTGTGATAAAGACACGTAACAGTGGACTAAAAAAAACTTCCATTAAAAACAAGTATTGAAAAGTCTTATGTGTGTATTATAAGTTAAGTGGAGACGATTCAGTTTGATATCTTCTAAAACATGAAAGTTATGGCACTTTCAGCTTTGAGGGTATTTAAATTTTTTACACTTCTACAGATTCAAATCTACTGAGAAGTAGTTTGTTAAGAGACTCTTACCTTCTCTTCCCCTGTGCTGACAAGAGGAGAAGCTGCCAGGCTGACTCTGTGTGTGCTTGTGTCACTCAGTCAGCCAGTGGTTCGTTAACTAATTAGTAAGCTCGTTTATCTCATTAGGCTCTGATTGATCTGCCAGCTGATGGACTGGCAACTGAGCGCCCCTGTGTGTGTCTGTTGTACGTCAGACGGAGCGTGCTAATCGATATTAACAACACTGTGAAGAGTTTAATTGTTACGCAACCTCATTATCTGGCAGCGACTGCACAGAGGGGAAGGATTCCTGTGTTACACCAATGTCAGCAGAAGGGCAGACTTCCTGTTACTGGCAGGAAATTAGGTCAGGTAGCACGACTAGCTGGCTGCCGGATGATATCTGAATGCCAGGATGCACACCAACACACATTTACATGGGCAGTTGGTATTAGTGTGTTCCACTGGAAGAGTGGCAATGTGTAGGACTTTTGCTTAGTATTAATCATTTAAAGAACAAGCTAGTCACCATGAAACTTTATCAAACAAAAACTGAACATCCTTTGAATCTCACTCCTCAAAAGTGGGTCCTTACCGTACAATATAGAGCACCCACAGGTGACTGTTGTTGCTTTTTGGTGCTATATATTAAAAATAATAATAATTAAACTCAAATTAATGCAATTGAATTATTGATGAGTAATCCCAGTCCCTTGAAAATGACAATAAAAAAGTAAATAGTTTCTCATGTACTTCAGTATCCCCGATTGCCAAAACCTGCGAGAACAAGGGCATCAAAGGTTAACTTTCATATTGTTGTTAAATTCGTAGCTAAAACAATACGTCTCGCGTCATTTTCACTTTACTATTACTCCTTTTTTTCTACCTTTTACACTTTCAAATGTGCGCACAACAACACAGCAATTTTCTTTTCTGCCTTTGTGACTTCCTTTGTACCTTTTCCGTCATGTATGTCGATTCTCCCAACACAACATTTCTGTCTCAGTTTTTTCTGAATTTATTTTTGGCTTTTGCCTTTTTTAAATAGCAACAATTATAGAGAAGACAGGAAGGTGGGGGGAGAGAGAGTGGGAGGCTGACATACAGGAAAGGGTTCAGCCTACAGGTCCTGCGCTACACCAAGTGAGCTATGTGGCACCTGGTTGTCTCAGAATTTGATAGATTTTCTTTGTGTAGAGATTAGATGTTATGAATGAGTTTGTTTTTCCATTTTAGCTGCTTCTGTTTGCCAGACTCACTATGACTTACTTCCTCCCAGAAGTGAAAGAATGGAAAGAAACAAATAAATGTGCAGCATAGCCAGCTGACGAGTCACCGGCTACTTCCCGACAAATACAAATTTAAGACAAGTTGTTTACCACCAAAGTACAGATTCTGGCAACCCAGAAAACTTAAAGCATGTCAGGAAAGCTTAATTAAGGTGGCGTGGAATGTTTTTATTTTGTTGTTTTTCCTATAAGAGGGAATGCCACACATTCCCACCTGGCAGCTGCCAGTATAACCACAGCTTTGCTCAACTGGGAGCTCTAGCGGGGCAGGCTTTTGACCTTAGAGTGTAAAGCTTGACTGGCTGCTGCTGCTGATCTTTACAGAACTGAAAATAGAGTCAAATGAAATAGCTAAGTGGCCTGATCTGTGGTATGTTAGCAGCAGTGCTGGGATCTTAATGGGAAAACATTGCTCTTTCTTAATAAATCAGTCTGCACCACATTTCCTGTTTAATGCCATTTCTTAACTCTGTACATGTCAACCACACGCGTTCACTACTTCCAAGAAAAATAAACCTACAACATTGGTTTTACGCTGATGCAATGTAGAGGAAAAGCAGTCATACTTTCATGCATTTGTCAACCTGACAGTTATTACAATGCTGCAGTCACAGAAAAAAAGCAGAGCTCTACATGAATATTACAGGCAAAAAAGGGAAATCAAAAGCCCTGAAAGTGAACTTACACCCATCCACCGAATCAACAATTATTAGTGACTTTCTTTCTTTTGCATTCTGTTTATTTTGTAGCCTTTTTTTAACTTGCTCGTGTGAACTCTGCTCCAAAGCATTAAAATTCCCACAAGACTTGAAGGCAGCATGAGGCAAGTGAGTTCATGCTTTTGAGGAAACAAATAAAAATGTGGTGAAAGGGGCAGTTTTAACATCAGATTCCATTTAATTGTCACAGACAGTAAACCTCAGTTCTGAACTGCATTATGGGAAATGTAGGACATTTCAGGACAAAATAAAAGGCCAGATATCTCAGACCCTTCTAGATTAAATTATGGCAGTTCCTTTCTTGATCTGTCCCTCATGAGTCAGTCAAGTTTTAGTTCTCAAGTTTCCCTTTCATGAGGATAATCTGAACAATAATCTTGAGCAACCGTTCAAGACAAATCTTTGGTAGTAAAGCACCTGAAGCAGTACAAGTCAGCAAAAAAAGCTGACCTTGTTTGACAGCGACATCTAATGAAATGTCTGCAGTCCTTCCCTCCGTTATTTTCTGTATCCTGAGTGTGCAGCCAGCAGGGGCATTCCTGATGAAGTGCATCGATGAGGTGAACCCAGGTAGAAAGCCATTAACCTTCATTGATCCTCTTAGTCTACTTAGATCAATGGCAGAGGAGGAAATGGAGAAGAGAGAGAAGTACAGGAGTCACAGGACCAGCTTTCAAACTCTACTCTGGTAAGATGACACTGATAAAAAAAAAAAAACATATAAGCAGCTCAGTATCAAAACAGTCCTTTCATACTGAGCTGTAATATACTTTGGAGATTCACACACACACAGACTGACACACACACTCTTTTAGTTGTGACTGCCCGTTCACCTTTAGCTTTCCCTGTGACGTAACAACTCAGGGAGGGCAAGGGCAGGCCACATTGCACAAATCTGGCTTACCTTATGTACACACCCACTCACACATACACAGACACACAAAGACACACGCTCACAGCTTTCTGCATTGCCATTGCACCATTCAGCATCAAATATGCATCAAATTATATAAGAGAGCCTCTTATGTAACAGACTCTATCCCCTTCTCTACCCCAGCATGTGTGTGTGTCTGTGTGTGTGTGTTTTCACGCTGAGGTCTATGGCTAATGAAGCCATCTTTGCAGGGGCAAAACACAGAAACGGAGGGCAGAAAGGAGGAGGAGGAGGAGGAGAGCAGAGCTAAATATAACTCTTCTGGCCCTGAGCAGCATCTGAGAAACAGGAAGAAAGGAGCAGAGGGAAGATGTAGAGACGAAAAATGATCGCAGTGGAGATAAGAGGCGAGAAAAGACAAATTCTACATAAAGTTGAAGATTTAAAGATACAGAACAAAATAACTGTTTTCCAACAATCTTTCAATATTGTTTCGTATACGTGCACCTGACTGCTTTCCAGTAATTCCCCAACCTACTGCTCTAGACCCAACCTGCTTCTCTAAACAAAACTCTCTCCAAACAAAGTCTATTCTTTCGTTGTGACCACATGTCATCAGAGGGGGTTATTTTGTACGTTTCCACTTTCCCTCAAGTGCAGGTCAGGACAAACCTTGAGACTCACTCAAAGTGGACAAACTACACGTAAACACTTGGTTGTTTTTGACTATCGGGCAAGAACAGGAACCGTGGAGTCATTAGACCAAAAATAACTTGTTGATATGTGTTGATATGCCCAAAGTCAACAGGGCAGGTGGGAAACCTTCAGTTTCTCTAGAATTCTTCAGCTCAGATCATCAAGCAGCCTTCCTTTCATCGCATACTCACACCGCCTAAGAAAAGCATCACCACACACACACAGACAGAAACACTTACAGCATCGCAGTCTCCCGCCACATACTGTAGCAGCCTCTCTGCCCGCCGCTGGAATCCACAGCTCTGACATTTCTGCCCGCCACAAGCTCAACTGGAAACCTTTAACAGCCTGAGGTCAGCCTGAGAGAGAGATGGAGATAAATTACAGTGTTTGGTTTGGTGAGGAGGCCAGAAACAGTGACTGGGTTCATGAGCAGCAACTTCGTCCCTGTACGTGCCTTTATATGTACATGTTCATGTGCAAATGCATGTCAGGGTGTATGCATGTATTTATGATGTGCTGATTTTATGTAATGTGCATGTTTTTTTTCAGTTATTTCCCTAAATCCTCCACAAATAAAGCAGCCAAATAAAGACACACTCACAGGCAACTATGTTAGGTACATAGACTCCCCCATTTGTTAACGTAAATGTCTAACCTGCAATAAAATGGCAGCAGCTCAATACCTTTGGGCATGTAGACACGGTCAAGTTGAACTGCAGAAGTCCAAACTGAGCATCGGAATGAGGAAGAAACGGTGATTTAAGTGACTTTGGAAGTGGAATGGCTGTTGGTGGCAAACCTGCTGGTCTGTATTTCACAAACTGCTGAACTACTCAATTTCCCTGCACAACCTTCTCTAGTGTTCACAGAGAACGGCCCGAAAGAGTGAAAATAATCAGTGAGCTGCTTCGTGCTGACAGGAAGGCAAATCAATTTCTGCCACAATATTCGGATGGTAGGGTCAGAATTTGGTGTAAACAACATGAAAGCATCGATCCATCCTGTATTGTATCAACAAATCAGAGTGGTGGTGGTGGTGGTGTAATGATGTGGAGAATATTTGGTTTGAATATAGTTGGGCGTCCTTTAAATGCCACAGCCTGAGTATTGTTCCCGACCATATCTGTCCATTTATAGCCACATCGTACCCGTCTTCTGATGCCACAAAGCTCAAATCATCTCAAACTGGTTTTTGAACATGAGAATGAGCTCGCTAGACTCAAACAGCCTCCGCAGTAACTAGATCTCAATCCAATAGAGCAACTTTGGGATGAGAACGAACGGGAAATCTGTGATGATATCACTTTGGACCAAATCCTTATTATTAAGTCATAAAGCATTAAGGTGGATCTGACGGCAAAAGGGGGTTCAACCAGGTGAGTATAGTAGTCCAGTATGTGAATTTACATTATGGCACCTTCCCACATTAATACATGACATCGGTTCCTTGTCTTGTGCTGCTAATTAACATGTTCTAAGTGAGCACCAGCCACACAAAAATGTACTGTGTATTGTGAATGTGAGCCTCCATTTAAATTAGATTCACTATTCTAGGATTTCAGATTATATTATTAGTCTTAGTTAATTATTCATGGCTTTGTGTGGTTTTTCCTCAACAGACTACCTCACTGTTGTTTGTCCAGCATACTGTTTAAGGCTCTAGAGTTACAGGATCAGCAGGATGTGCTGGTATCCATGACTTAAATGTTCACTCTTTGGTGAGGTTTATTCACATTTACTGCATTCTTTCATTTTTGATTTTAAGTGTGTCGCATTTTCTTGTTCTTACTTACATTTTTAACTAAGCTAACCAGGAGAAGTATTAAGATATCAAACTGACTTAATGGTCCTAAATGCAGATAAATCACCTCTCCGTCTTCACTGAATTAAAAATTGACACAGCTTAGCTTATACGCCTATATTCACGAATGTGAAACACCTGAAAATATCCCCTAACTCTAATACTTCCCCATAATGTGCTTTACGTTCATGCCAACAATCACACTTTCTGTAGGAACGTCACTATATTTACATTTTTTTTGAAAAACAGGACTTATCTGAACATATTTGCATAGATATTTCTGGCCCTCAGTTGAATGTCTCTGTGTTTAATATCCAGTGGGAATTAGAGAGATGAAGGACAAATTTTACTGATGACACTAAGGTAGTCCAACGCGAAATCGCACGCATGCACACACAAGATGCCTGACAGCTGCTTCTGATCATCCTATGTAGTTTAAGTTCAGAGAGAGGTCTAATATCACCCAGCTGTCAGACAAATCCTGTCACTGACACCGTTTGTGCGTCTGAGTGTGGAAAACACATTAGACACAGATACGTTCAAAACTAACAGTGGAGATATCTGAGCGTCTTTTAATTTCGCCTCGTGCCTCGTCACTTAAAAGCCTGAAACTGAAAAGAGAGCCTGGAGAGAGACCTTACCACTGACAGCCGAAAAGAAAAAGGAGGATCTGTTTTGGATTTTTGGGTTTCTGTTGGTGCATTAGGATGAAAGAGGAGCTGAGGGGAAAGAGGAAAAGAAAGGACAAGGGAGGAAAAGTTAGTCAGAGAATGAGGGAAAACAAGAGGAGAAGCGAGGGGAAAGAGAGCAGATTAAAGGGAAAGGAGCTGGAAGCAAGAAGTTGAAAAGAGAGAAGGGGGAAAACAGGAGATGGGGGAGAAAAGGAGAAAAAATAGAGGAGGAGGAAAGGAGGAAGAAAAGAGAGAGGAGCACATCACAGGGGAGACAAACAGGAGACCAACGAGTTGAGACAGGACAAGAACAGAGGAGAGGAGATGAGAAGAGAGTGGGGAGGAGAGGAGAGGGAGGAGAGGAAAGGGTGATGAAAGGGAGGAAAGGACTGCATCCAGAGACAGATAGACAGAGCTTTGAAGAGGCGGAGGAGGAGGTGGCAGAGGAGGAGGGGGGATAGACTGGGATCAGAGTGAGTGATGGATGAAACAGAAGGCAAAAGGACTGAGTGGTTGAAAGAAGGGAGACGCCTGGATGGAGGGATGGACGGGTTGTGGAAAAAACAGTGAGTGAACCACTCAGAGTGATGAAAGGAGAAAAGGAGCTGGACAACAAGAGGGGAGAAGCTGAAATGTGAAGGGAGAGAGAAAAGAAGTAGTTCTGTTTTTTCGAGAAGTCTGACACGTTTTAGTTACATTTTCTGTAAAAATGTGCACAAAACTTTAGTCGGAAAAGGGAAATTTGCAGTATAGTTTATAAAAGCAGGCGGACAAAAACACAGTCTGGGAGTTTGTGGTAAAGTGGAGGGCTCTGTACAGCATTGGCGGTAATAGGATGTGACAATTTTGCATAAACATATGCAAAATATTCCGACTTCTTTTAGAACTTAAACCTTAGTGAGGAAAAGTTAGACACAGACCATGTGGATTTATCGTCAAACAGTAATGAGTAGCGTGCACACAAGAGGGAACATTTAAATTTAGCTGTCGTGCCATGTCCATCTATCCATCCATTCCCATAACCGCTTATCTAACTTAAGGCGACCGACAGGGTGGATTTCTCCCAGCTGGACAGGTCACAAGTGCAACACTGGGCTCAGAAAAATGCCCGGTTACAACACAGCGTCTGCTTTGACATGATAAAAAAAATGTCGCACTTTGCTCTGAAATGAAACACAGCTGTTGTCAGAAATGCGTCTGAGAAAGTCATCGCCATACATGTGAGAAAGAGTTAATCAGTTATCCCTGAACATCATGGCAACAAACTCCACCTGTTTACTGACAACATTTTACTCTAATGCTGATGCTGTGGTGTGTTCAGGGTAAAGAGAGAGTGAGGGTGGAGAGTGCTGGGAGAGCAGCTGACATGGAGGTGAGTGACACATAAGAGCAAATATTGATAGTTAAAGGGGAAAAAACAGCAATATATTACAAAACACTATTAGAGATTATTGTCTTACACAGTATTTTGGAATTGGATTTCATATTTTGACTTATTACTGCACTCAGACCCAACGCAGTCTGATTAGTAAGATGTGTGTAAGTCACTAAATTCCATCTTGTATTATCTCAATAATCTACTGATTGTCTAAAACATAGCAACACACAGGAAGTGTTAGCTAGACTTGAGAAAATCTCCACATGGCAGTGTTAACTGTGACATTATGTTATAAATACTAATACTAATCTCAAAATGTATATATCTATTAAAACATGATCTAGAATCTATTAACATGTGTGGCTATTCTTCATGCACTCTATGCATGTGAATATAATCTGAATAAAGACCAATTCACACTTTTGCCTCCACAGTATTGTTTTAAACTCAACAGTAACTCATGAATTACTAATCAGTCAAGACCTCACATTATGTCAAACACTGATTGCTGGAATATTTCATCTTTAGTGGGGATAGTGTTGCCAATACGGATTATCATTTTACACATGTAAAGACATATAGATATCCACATATAGCTTTCATTTGTACGTGGAAATGATAAATAAATCCACCAGGATTAAGCTGTTTTCTTAACTCAGCAGTTTCTGTCATATTTCAGGCCTGTTTATAGAACAAAATGATTAGCTTTGGGTCTGATTTTAATGAGGGTGGTCTCTCCCTATGCAGCTACTCTCAAAAAAGCCAGAAATGGTTTTGAAGGTTGTCAAACTACATCTTTATTGATATATACCTAGTTCGTCATTAAGGGTAGAGGGGAGGTCGTCAGATGTTGTTTTCATGGGGGTAGATAAAGAAGGTAGTCAGAAATGCACAAAAGAAATGAACAGTATTAAACAGGCCAATATCAATAGTAGGTTCAATGTGTTACATTTCTAGGGAAGCAGACGCCAGGTTTCAGTGTATGATTTCAGAGAGGTTTGTGGTTATGACTTAGCTACGGCGTAACGTTCCTGCTGAATCATAAATCCCCTGTAAGCAGGCCATGTGTGGTAGCTCTGCTACTATTAGTGTGAATGTGCATGCAAATGCATTTTTGTTAACATTATATCTAGCCTGTTTAGTCTTTGCAAATAAATAGCCATGCTACATTTAAACTTGGTACCAGGAATATTGATAATATTCTATGGCACTGCAGGAAACCACAGTAACTGTTGCTATAAACTGCTGCTCAGCTTTAGTCTTGTATGAGTGACTTGTGTTGTTGTTGTTGGATAGTCTTTATATAACATCCAGAGAAAGTTTGAGTTTTTAAAATGCCTGGAGACTAATGTTCTTTATTTTAGTTTCACAATGATGGAAGTTTATCCCATGAAGGTTTGAAAGGGTGTTAAGAGATAAAATAAAAAATAAAAAAAGGGGGTAGTTTTTTTGTGAACCTGAAGAGGAACATTTAATCTGTTTACTGGAATTAAATTGTGAAGAAAGAACTTATTTGAGCCTCTTCTTGGTTTGTTTTTTCTCTTTGTTATTACTTCAAGTGGTGCCTTGCTGATAGGCATTTTAAGATGTGAAAAGGGGACACTTGTTTTACCAAGACTTAACCAGTAATTATACATAGAAACATACATACCTCCATAGTTAAACACTTATGTCTGCTTTGAAGACATCAAAAACATTCAGCTGGAGCATATTTTCAGGTCGTGCCAGATTTACTTCGTCTTTGAAGCACTAATTCTTAGCCTGCCAGAGAGCTAACCATCGTTAGCATGTGCTAATCCCCCATCACTTGACATGCGAGAGGTGCGAGAGGTGCTAGCCAGCTGTGCTAGCTTTTAAGCTTTAATACTCTGAGAGTGAGTGAGTGAGCTAGCGTTGAGCTAATCGGTCTTAATGCCATGCATATGGAGATGGCTAGCTACTATAGCAGCAGCTAATCCTAGTGGCTACAGGAACAACCTCAATCCCTTCACTTTTAAAGAATATGTCAATTTTAGCAACTACGGCATAAGATTAAGATTAAAGCAGGGGAATAAAAATAGTGCAAAGGAAAGACAAGAGATGGTAGGAGAGAAGATTGGGCATGTTATTTTGAAAGCATGCACTTGCTCATGTTCATTTCTAAGGTTTATTTATAATAATTATGTCTGAACAAAAGTGCAGAGATAAATATTATTTTATACAAAGGAAGCTTAAAGACAAAAGATGGAGATGCAAAAGAAATAAGGACTCAAAAGGAAAACAAATGAGGAAGTGAGAGAGACGACCTATTCTAAGCTAATCTTTCTGGGTTAAAGAGCAGCTAAATTACCAGTTTGAGACAAACACCAGAGGGTCTTTAGTGTGCCGAGTTACAGTGTGAGGACAGGAAATGATGTCATGCTGGTGTGGGCACAGAAGTATCTCAGTAGCTCTTATCTTTAAGTGCATGTGTGCGCCTCTACAAGTGCTTCACACTGAAGCACCTGCTGCTTGCTTTCTCTCCCTCAGTCTCTGAAATCACAGCCTTCAGACGGACCCCTCCTCCTCCTCTTCCATTTCCTCCCGCTCCTCCTCCTTCCGTCCGTCACATGTTATAAGCCGGAGAGGCAGTGCACTGACATGGGCCACAATCTCTCTATTGCTCTCTGTGTTTCAGGCAGGAAGCCACCAAGTGGCACAGCAGAGGCGAGCCACCTGTTCCTCCCTGGCAGAGGAGATCATGGAGGGATGAAAAGATGAAGGAGGGGGTAGAGAAGCAAAAAGGAAGAGCGGAGGAAGATGGAAGGGAGGAGTAACAAATTACAGATCATTATAAACAATTTAGAATAAAGGAACAAAAAAGGAAAAAAGAAACCAGGCAGAGAGGTAAAGAAAGGCAAAGGTAGAGAAAATGTTAAGAAGATAGAAGGGCAGCATAGTGAGGAACTGAAGGAGAAGGGGCGAAAGGGGAAACTGAGGACAGAGCAAGGGAAAGATGGAGCCATCAGGATAAGAGAAACTGGATGGATAGTAGGAGAAAAAAGAAACTGGCTGAAGGTAAGAAAGCAGAGAGATTGATGGTAAGGCAAAGGGATGAAAGGAGTTAAAAGGGAAAATGAAAGATTACAAAAAATCAACTGGAAGCAGAGACGGAGCGAAAGGATGTTGGAAGTGACAGGAGGCGACTCGAGGTGGAGAAAGCAGGGGACGCCTAATTACAATCCCTCCTCCCTCTCTCTTGACCTTGTCCTCTCTCCATTCATCACTCCAGCTCTTCCTCCCACAAACATCCTGTTATTTTTTCTGAACACCTCTTGAGCGGAGCAGTCGCCACGTCACTCTGCAGGCCACGAGTGATGCTTCGACTCGATGGCAAAAGAAAAGGAATCGTCCCTGACAGGGTTTAAACTGCACTCTGAAGGTCACCTTTGTGAATGAACAAATGACTTGTGTTGTGTTTACAGGAAGTTTAAAGATGCTTTCAGATTATAAACATGGCCAGTGACTGTACATATGTATTAGCACATATTCATAACACGATTTGATTGGTTAGTGGCAGCACGGGTGCAATAAAGCAGAACTTTTTTCAATTCTTTAACGCATACAAAGTGGAGCAGCAGGCATCATCCCATTCAAAGGATGAGTGGCAAGAAGGCGAAAGCCTGAAACCAGTATCTCTGAATGAATATGAAGAAAAATGCAAAACCTGTGCAGTGCTGGCAACCGCCTGTCCAAACTGGCAACGGAGATGAAGTGAAGACTGAAAGAAGGTGAAATAGTGTAAAACCACATGGATAGATTAATATATGCAGATATGCATGAACTAAATTTGATGGGTATAGTTTCTCTTTCTCTGACTCGCACACGCACGCACGCACACACACACACACACACACACACACACATATATATAGAGCATGTACAGGAAATGTGCAGGCTGCAAGCGCAACAAAGCTGTCATTTGCATGAGGAACGATGCGGAAGCGAAACTGAGACTCTTTATTGTACCGCACTTTACTCAGACACACCACTATTACTCTCCCTGTCTCTATTTTTCTCTCTCTCTCTCTCTCCCTCACACACACACACACACACACACACACACACACACACACACACACACACACACACACACACACACTGCTTTCCATGCCATTTGAATGCACAAACAAAGAAGCCAGTGGACTTCTGGTTACATGGAGGAAATGGGAACCAAACTAACTGCTGTTGTCTCGGCAATATTCATATCCCACTAATGCTATTCAAATTCATCACTCTGTTATCTCACTCATGCCCTGCACATACACACACATACACACACGCACATGGATGAATGCACACACACGCACATCAGGAGGGCAACCACTCACTCTGACATAGTACACACGATCGTCAGTCTGCCCTCGACAAGTGTGTGTGTGTATCAGACTCACTCTCCAATGTGATGCTGTCAAGGGCACAGCTTGCATCCGCTGTACCAAGCTGTGGTCACCATGGTTACAGAACATACACTTCTTCCTCTTCACCTCCTCTTTTTTTTTACAGTCTTTATGAGAGCACAGTATTTTGTCATAGTGGACGGGTGTGTTTCTCTCACTTCCTTGTCTGCTTTAACCAATGACTCAACAGATGTGAAGCTTTCACTGGTTTGCTGTTCATTACTGGTTTATCTGCTTACTTCCCAACTCACCGTTTAGCATGGTGTCCATTTGGTTCTCTTTTTTTTTAATTAAAATTTTCCTTTTATTATTTCACCTCACTTTTGTGGACTTTTTCTAACTTGTTTATGTGGTCTTGTCAGACTAGGTAAAAAAGTGTGGCTAATATTAGCAGCACTGGTATCGGCGACCTTCATTTTTCGCATTTTACCGTCCTCACATCTGTGCAGAAGTTCATTGATTCATTGTACAACATAAAATCTTTACTTTCTGAATGGCTTGTCTGCCACTTTCCACCACAGAGAAATGGAGCAGGTTGCAGCCTTCTGTCAGGCCTGGAGTCCAGGCTAGTGGTAAGTAGTATCATGAAATGTCAGGAACAAAAGTTTATTTGTGTTGTAGATTAATAAAGCTAGCAGGGAATCAACAGCGGTTTAATTTGAAAACTGCTGCTCCAGTTTTGAGTACATTACCATCAACTTGTGCCAAGCAAACAATGACCCACTTTTAGTAATACGTGCATAGAAATGTTCTCAACCTGCGCAAAACATGAATGTGTCATGATCCTGGGTCCTTTTGACCCAGCGTTTTGTGTTTTCTCTTCGCGATTTTGGTTCTGTTCTTCCTCTGGTTAGTGTTTACTCTGTTCTGCCCGTGTGTTCCTGTATCTAGTCCGCGTTTCTTAGTTTGTGTCCTTTCATGTGTAAGTTCCTGTATTATTGTGAAGGTCTGTGTCTTATGTGAGTGTTTTCAGTTTGCCTCCCTAGTCTCGTCATGTTAATTACTCCCAGCTGTGTCCCCACCTGTATGTAATCCCCCTGTGTTCTCTGAGTGTATTTAAGTTGTGTCTTCTGTCATAGTAGTTGCTGGTTCGTCTGTGTTGTTTCCCCTCGGTCTTCCTGCGTCTCTTGCGTATTTCCCCGGACCTCCCTGCATCCTCGTTTCTGGTTTGTGTTATTAGCTTACCCAGTTTAGGTTTCCAGTTTCTTGTTTTTCCACCAGTGCTGTTTTGTGCCCACCGTTGTAAATAAATATTCACCTGCACCAGAGCTGCCGCCTTTTGGGTCCTTTTCTACAACTCCACATGGCTTGCCCCGCAAACCGTGACAGAACGAACCAGCCACCATGGACCCAGCGGCAGTCAATCCGTCCGAGGAGCTCCAGGATGACATCGGCTACAATGTGGAGATCCTCCTCGGGCTGTGGCTGGAGAATCCTCCGTACGAGCTTCGCCGCGCCGTGGAAGGTCGGCTACAACGGCTCTTTTCCGGCCTGCCATGGCTACTAAATTCACTTCCTCTGACCATACAGGCTTTTCTCCGGCACACACCCCACCTTCTCTCAGCCACTCCTGCCTCGCTGCCCGACTCGCCGGATGCGATCTTGCCCGGCCCGTTGGAGCCGTCTGCAGGGAGGAAACGCCGATCGCGCCGCAAGCGCGCCACCCCACAGCTGGACGTTCGGACTTCTAATTCGCCGGCTGTGGTGAGTGAGGACTGCTTTCCATTTGCGGACTGTATGACTGTTCATTCAGGGGCGGTGTTCTGTGCGGCAGATGACTTTGTGAACAGCATATCACCTCCCCCGCAGCCACTCTCAGCTCAGTTAGCTCCCCCGCAGCCACTCTCAGCTCAGTTAGCTCCCGCGCAGCCACTCTCAGCCCAGTTAGCTCCCGCGCAGCCACTCTCAGCCCAGTTAGCTCCCGCGCAGCCACTCTCAGCCCAGTTAGCTCCCCCGCAGCCACTCTCAGCCCAGTTAGCTCCCCCGCAGCCAGTGCCACCCTCAGCTCCGTCTCCAGTGCCACCCTCAGCTCCGTCTCCAGTGCCACCCTCAGCTCCGTCTCCAGTGCCACCCTCAGCTCCGTCTCCAGTGCCACCCTCAGCTCCGTCTCCAGTGCCACCCTCAGCTCCGTCTCCAGTGCCACCCTCAGCTCAGTCTCCAGTGGCTCCAGTGCCGCCTGTAGCGCAGGCCCCAGTGGCTCCAGTGCCGCCTGTAGCGCAGGCCCCAGTGGCTCCAGTGCCGCCTGTAGCGCAGGCCCCAGTGGCTCCAGTGCCGCCTGTAGCGCAGGCCCCAGTAGCTCTGGCTCCAGCATTACCGGTTCCACTCGTTCACTCCGTGCAGGGAGAAAGCCTAAGTCCTACTCAAGGTGCTTTTCATGGTTCAGCCGCCATTGGCACTGTTTGCCGCTCCAGGGCTTCCCCAGAGGCTAGGTCCCAGTCCTCAGCTGATTCTGGACCCCTGGAGTTTAAGCAGCCACCTGGGAAGTGCCCCGTGTCAGTGCTGTCTGAGCAGGGCCAGTGCTCAGCACAGCACCCATTTCCTTCATGTCTGCCAGTGGACTCCATGCCTGCTGGCTTTGTGATGGCTTCTGCTGGAGGGTCCAAGGGGCCCGTCCAGCCTTTGTCTCGTATCTCCGCTGGAGGGTCCGAGGGACTGCTCCGGCCTTCGTCTCGTGTCTCCGCTGGAGGGTCCGACGGACCGCTCCGGCCTTTGTTTGCTGTTTCAGCTGGGGGGCCCGAGGAGCCCGTCCAGCAGCCTTCCTCGTCAGCTGGTGGTTCCGGAGAACCACACCAGCCTCACGCCGCGGCAGCTGGAGGGCCCGAGGAGCCTGTCCAGCCGCCACCTGCGGCTGCCTCGTCGTCGCCTGGTCCGGCTTCATCCGAGTCTTCGTCGTCGCCTGGTCCGGCTTCATCCGAGTCTTCGTCGTCGCCTGGTCCGGCTTCATTCGAGTCTTCGTCCTCGCCTGGTCCGGCTTCATTCGAGTCTTCGTCCTCGCCTGGTCCAGCTTCAGCCTGTGCTTCGCCTGGTCCGGCCTCATCAGAGTCTTCATCCTCGTCTGGTCCGGCCTCATCAGAGTCTTCATCCTCGTCTGGTCCGGCCTCATCAGAGTCTTCTGCTACGCCTGGTCCTGCGGCCTCTGCTTCTGCTACGCCTGGTCCTGCGGCCTCTGCTTCTGCCACGCCTGGTCCTGCGGCTGTTATGCCGCCGCCCAAGCCTCGTTCTGCACCTCGATATCGCCGGCCATTTTCCGGGCCACCTGCTGGACGTCACCGCCATCGGGGTCGGCCCCCTGAACTGCTCCGTGGTCTCCTTCGTCGCCGCCGTTGCCTTCCGCACGGCCGGCCCCCGGACCGCCATGGCCGCCGTTGCCTTCCGCACGGCCGGCCCCCGGACCGCCATCGCCTGAGTGGCCGCCGCTGCCTTCCGCACGGCCGGCCTCCCGAACTGTATCCACGTCGCCGCCGTTGCCGTCCGCATGGTCGGCCCCCCGAACTGTTTTGGACTCCTGTGCTGTCGGCCCCCTGGCCGGCCCCCCCGAACTGTTTTGGACTCCTGTGCTGTTGGCCCCCTGGCCGGCCCCCTGAACTGTTTTGGACTCCTGTGCTGTTGGCCCCCTGGCCGGCCCCCCGAACTGTTTTGGACTCCTGTGCTGTCGGCCCCCTGGCCGGCCCCCTGAACTGTTTTGGACTCCTGTGCTGTCGGCCCCCTGAACTCTTCTGTTTTGGACTCTGTTTTTTCCTGTGTTCTGGTGTGCTTCGTTTCTTTTGGTTTTGGGCTCGTTTTTTGTTTTTGTCTTTTGGCCTTCTGGTGCTCCGGTTTTGTTTTGCTTCGAGCCCTCCTTCCTGGGCCCCCGCCGCCTGCCCTGGTCGGGTTGTTTTCTGTTTTTTCTGGCTGTTTTGTTTCTTGTTGGGCTGTCTGGAGCCAGCCTTTGAGGGGGGGGTACTGTCATGATCCTGGGTCCTTTTGACCCAGCGTTTTGTGTTTTCTCTTCGCGATTTTGGTTCTGTTCTTCCTCTGGTTAGTGTTTACTCTGTTCTGCCCGTGTGTTCCTGTATCTAGTCCGCATTTCTTAGTTTGTGTCCTTTCATGTGTAAGTTCCTGTTTTATTGTGAAGGTCTGTGTCTTATGTGAGTGTTTTCAGTTTGCCTCCCTAGTCTCGTCATGTTAATTACTCCCAGCTGTGTCCCCACCTGTATGTAATCCCCCTGTGTTCTCTGAGTGTATTTAAGTTGTGTCTTCTGTCATAGTAGTTGCTGGTTCGTCTGTGTTTCCCCTCGGTCTCCCTGCGTCTCTTGCGTATTTCCCCGGACCTCCCTGCATCCTCGTTTCTGGTTTGTGTTATTAGCTTACCCAGTTTAGGTTTCCGGTTTCTTGTTTTTCCACCAGTGCTGTTTTGTGCCCACCGTTGTAAATAAATATTCACCTGCACCAGAGCTGCCGCCTTTTGGGTCCTTTTCTACAACTCCACACGGCTTGCCCCGCAAACCGTGACAGAATGAGCACATAAAATCACCACCAGATTTATGACGTATACATACCAGCCGGTTTTGCTCTTGCCACTGTGTTTATGTTGATATATCGGAGTCATCCTAAATCAACAGGCTTGTGCTCACTGTCTGCAATCTGCAGGATAAACTCCAGCTGAAGAAAATTAAATAATAATGTCTGAGGTGCAAGGGGGAAAGGGGGCAGCTGTCCAAAGTGTTTCCATGGAAGTGATGACCTTTAAAAAACTAAAAACTGATTTCCTCATTCATTTGTTTTTCTTGTTTTTATTACCAAAAACGTGTATTTGTAAATGCTGGACATTAAAATAGGAAGAAAAAACAAAGAAGGTAGAGACAACATAGATCCCACAGCCTAACATACAAAAAAGGCCATGTGTAAAAGCCATATAGCTACAAAATCGACACAATTTTAGGTTTGTGTAAACATTCACAGAAATGAAAAGCTAGCTTTATGCCAAATGAAGCTACTGCACAATGTGGAAGAAATCTAAAAAGAGAGAACTGCCCTCCAGTTCTCACAGTACCATCCCCTTTTTTCACCTCTTTATATCAACTAAGTCGCCAGTGACTCATAGAGGTGGGGAGAATTTTAGGGTTAAGCTACTGTCTCTTTTTTATGGAATTTTTACCTGTTTAGAAAACCTACACATAAAAGCTTTTAAAACTAAATCTGCCAAGCTAACATCATTCTACATTTTTCTTCTTCAACAAAACCCAACCCCTGACCTTAAACCGAGGAGAACCTTAGCTCAGGTGGCCTGGTGGATATTAAGAGGTTAAGAAGTTAATTGCATCAACATTACCCCTCCAAAATCTAAGAAATACTTTTTTGTGCTTTGTGCCACTTGCATTCAGTTTCTTTCACAGAAATTCGCGCACACAAGAAAACGGACATGCACGAAGACGCTGTCAGAACAGCTTGTAACTGTCTAGTGCAGCCGTTGACATTTGTCACCTTCGATATCCTCAAAAACCACCTGACACGCACAAGCACACGCAGACATCATATGCATTTTTGAGTGCACCCTGTGCAAGCACTGACGCACATCCTGTGCATGTCTTCTGCTCTGTGTTTGTTTGCATGAGTGTGTAACCTGGTGTGTGCAGAAATGACACAGTGTGAAGTTTAAAGGCCCACACGTTTATGCTTTGAGGTGCAGATAGTAATCTCTGCTTTACATGATCTATTTCTGTGCACGGTCCGCCTCAACCACACACACACACACACAGAAACAAAGACTCGTGGGTGACAACACATACAGTTATAGAAGAAAGCATGATGTGAGAGCCAGCGGGAGATAGAAAAGAGAAAGACGGAGGATTTTTGGATTACATAGTTCATCTCATCCTTGATACCAAGCCGCCTGTTTCACAGGAAGAGGAAGTGACACCGCTGACTCTCTCTCTCTCACACACACACACACACACACACACACACACACACACACACACACACACACACACACAGTTTCTTCTGCTATCCATCATATTTGCAACCAACACACATTTGAAAAGCAAAGAACGCAAAAGCCCAGTCCCTAATCTTCAGCCACACACTTCTTCCATCCATCATTTTTAGTGTAATCTTCACCGCAGCAGTCACTTCACGAGTCCTCCTTCATGAATTATCCTCCATCTGTTTATAGTCACTGCTGCATCAGTATTTTTCTTCCAGCACAAGCACTATTCTTGCACAGCTCCTTTACTCTACTACTCCGCTGCTTTGAACTCAAATGCAAAACATTTGTCCTTGGTGATCATTGTCAGGGGATGCTAGTGCTTATGACTGTTTTCTGTGTCTTGACCATTAACCTTCCCATTATTACTGGAAAAGGGGCTTATATCAACTACATTAAAACATTAATGGCCCACAAAAAAAATCATTTTCGACCTGACTTGCATATTAATTTTAATACAAAGCAGCTGTACAAGGTCGGGAATAAGATCTGCATTCAGTCTTTTGATGCTACAAAGCACATCATCTTTTTTTTTTCACACAGTAGTAGTGCGTTGAGGGAATGAATGCATTGTTCATCTGTGTTTTTCTAGTTTCTTGCACTATATGAGGCCGTGGAGGATGTTATTTAGAGGGTAAGCCAAGAATATCGCATAAAAAATTATGTCAAGATTTCTATTTGATTAAGAGAAAATCATAAGATTACACACTCGCTTTAAGATTTTTAAAAACTCAGCATCATGTTTCTTTGTGATCGTGGCATCAACTAGCAGAAAACTAATGTGTCATGTTCAGCATTGGGAAGTTATGTGTAGTACTTGTACTTTCCCTTCTTTAAAAAACCCCAACATGCTAAGTTTATGCTTCCTACGTCAGCGTCTTACAAGACAGATTAAGAATCTCTTTTGTTAGCATGTTCTGGTTTGACTTCCTGATAAAATAAAAGATCATTGGCAAGGACCACAACCTCAAACGGGTTATACAATGCTTACTGATAGGGAATGGTAGATGGATTTTAGGCCTCAGTTAAAGCCTTACACTGAGGTTTGGGGAAGGCGTCGCAGAGGATCAGTGGTGCTTCCCAAGCCAGGCAGATCCCTGTGGTACCAATGACGACAATAAACAGGCACACGAAGCGGGAAGGCATTTATATCCTGTACATAGCTTGTACTCACTACAGCCTGTACATACTTATAGTTATAGAATATTCACAACATACTTCATACCGTGTACATTATAACATACCATAATAGACCCATTTCTGTAATATACTCACATATCTATATTATTGCTAATATATATTGTAATATATCTATATCACTAAGCACTTCTGGATGGATGCAAACTGCATTTCGTTGCCCTGTACCTGTGCATGTGCAATGACAATAAAGTTGAATTCTATTCTATTCTATTCTATTATAGACATACAACTGGAAGAGGGGTTTATGAGATCTTGCTCCTGAATTTTGGATAAATTATCCCCAATTGAAAAGAAATGAGTAACGTGAACGAACGATCTGACAGCTTCCAATAACACTGAATTACCGGAGACATTAGCATGACAGTTGTTGTCCCACTGCTTCACCTAAACAGCCAGTCATCTGCTTTAGCTGCTTCAGGAAATATATTGCCAGGGGAGCATAATTACTCTTTATCATAGTAAACTTATAGAGCACCTCATTTTCCTCTTATTTGGTGTTCACAACACCATCTATTCAGCACATTGGTGGGATGAACCAGAAACATTGACCACGTCAATAAAACCTGAAAATTTAACGACTGTGCTCTTAATCTAGCTGGGCCTTTAACTAGTTTCCAGGATGGTTGCTGAGTGGGCAAGACTGCTATTATTATTATTATTATTATCTTAACAACACGTGTGCTGACTTATTTTTTTTCTTTACTTTGAATTTAGGAGACTTAAAGTGATAATTACTGTCAGCTGAAAACTATTGAAAAATTGTGTAATATTGAGAATTGTTTGGCTTTGCAAATATGACATTTTCAAAATTAAACAAGAAGGATAAAATTAATGCCAAAGGTTTTTTTTCTTGCATTCAAAATTTGTGATTATATTTATTGAGTAGTAATGATTTGTTTAATTCTGTACAACAATTAATTCTCAAGATCCTTTCAAAACGTTTCGGTATTAAACTGTATAAGAAGCCATGCAAAAGACATTTGTTATTTTCTTGTGTTTAGTCTTAGAAAAAGTATATTTGTCCTCAACAACTGGCATGAACAATTTTCTGGTACACACACACACACACACACACACACACACACACACATATACATATATATATATATATATATATATATATATATATATATATATATATATACATATATGATGTAAGTTTGTTTGTTTTTTTTTCTTTTTTTTTACATAAGCCTCATTTGTTTTTTTGGATTTTTTTTTGTATATCAACAGAAAAAGCCACGCCTTCTGTCAGTTGATGTCTGTCAATGACAGTTCCAGTAAAATGCGATGAGGTGATGTCATCATGAACTCAGAAGCTCAAACAGAGACATGAAGATAAGCTGTAACTTGACTTGTTTGGTAAAGGTATAAAACCTCAGGGCAGTAATTCCAGTTTGAGATGACAAAATCTGAGAATCAGTGACATGCATATGATGTCTGGCAATTCTGCACTTCTTGCTATGATACAAACCACTGCTGCCAGCCTGGGGTATATGTTTGCTTTTATTACACCAAATATTATTTTATTTCATTTTTCAGGCAGATTGGCCATCTTTGTGAAAGCAGAGTTAGAAGAGATGGGTATACATTTCCGTTGGATTTCCGTTGGATTTGGATCCTAACACAGCGTCTGCTTCTGCCTTTACTCACCATAATCAGCTCAGCTCGCAAAACTTTGGTCTTGGCAAACAAAAGCTCGACCTGATTATTGTGCGTGCGAGGAGGAAAATTAGATCATTTACCAAACAGTACAAAGCATGTTAATGAAAGAGAGTCACAGAAATGTGATTGCAGGCAGCGGGAACGTTAAAGTGAGCTCTATCATTTGCACTCCCAGCTGAGGTCGCACCTCCAATAACGAAGCTGGCCAGTTTCCCCGGCAACCAGCCGGGAGGAAACAGTTGAGAGTAATTCTGGTTAAATGAAAACAGCTCAAATGGCTCCTTGTCTTACCGTCTGTTTTTTCTTTATGAGCCTCCCTCTCTCGCTCATCACAGAAGAATCAGCCATTTTAAAAGACGGTTATTATTGCAGAGAAGCACGACTTCTTAAATGAAAACTCTACTCTTGCACAGATAGTTGAAATATTTTCAACTATTTTCAACATTTTTTCTACACAAACTGCATTTTTAAACAGTTTTCTTGACTTTTTTTTTTTTAATTAAAGTGACCTACTGTACTTTTCCTTATTATCTGCCATATAGAGTCTGTTAAAGTTGTGGATGCTCATATTAAACATGGCCAAAGTTTCAAATAATGAGGTCAGTGTAAGTTCAAATAATCCATGTGGCAGAAGTTTTGGCTTCAGACTGGTCGAAATGCTCCTTTTATGCTGAGTGATTTGACGACAAAGAGAGGATGTCCTTATATGGACATCTCTGACTATCTTCTTATTGGGGAGTTTTTCCTTTCCGCTGTTGCCACGTCTTTGCTCATAAGAGGTTGTGTAATTGTTGGGTTTTCTCTGTATTATTATAGGGTTCTTGCCGTAGAATATAAAGCATGCTGTGGTGACTGCTACTACTTTTGATATTGCAATAGGCAACCAGTCACTAGAAGCTGGCTTAAAGGGCAAAATGTCACCTGAGCTATAAATTTATTTATATTACTGAGTTTTAAATATCTTCATAGATAATCACTGACTTGTCAAAATTGACCTCTATTCATTGCACCCGAAATGTTTTACCTAAACTAGCTCATAAATTACTCTATTTTGTGCGCAATGACTGGATGTCATATATTATTTTACACTATCCGGTCGTTAAGTGATGACGTGACGAATCCTACTTCCGGGCCTAAAGTAGTCTGCGTTTAATATGGCTTTTGTGTTGTTAACATGTTTAATGTTTTGTATTTTCTTCTATTTAATCTCAAAAAGCTCCTAAAACAGTCAGTGATCACCGTTGACCTCCCTCGGCTTTTATTACCGCTAATCATTTATTTAAGCTCAGTTTTTAAAACCTTAGGATGTAACTACAGCCCAGCGCATGCAGCAGTATATGAATGACTAACCTCGTATTTTGGATGGATTATCTCAGTTGTTCTCCTGGCTGAAGTTTGGTCCTTTTACAGCATGCTGCCATGCGATTACATTTGTTCCTGACCACCGAGAACACTCACTTTAACTTTTATCGAGTGGAAAAAGGTTAGCTTGTTTATATTATGCTAACATAGCTGTGTCGCTAGCGGTCACGTAGCACATCATTATATACCAGCTAGCCAAACTCCAGTAACCCTACAAACGTCACTGCTGTTTAGTTTTCTGTCTTCATTTATGTTGGAAGTGAGAACAGAGCTGTGCATTTTAATTTGTTTCCAAAACCCCGCAGTCAGGACATGCTATATTGTATTTAGATAGAAGCTAGCGAGCTAACGCCCTGCTAACTTCTAACTCCGTTAAATGTCATAAATTCCGTTTTCATGGATGCCTGGATGTTAAACTCAGTTGTTACACCTGGTAGAGCAGACACTGATCATTTTATTAAAGATGAAAGACTTTAGACAGTTTTTCAACTCTCAGTAATGCCATAGTGATCGTTTGATATATGGACCTGCAGCGGAGTTTAGGCCCAGACACGGCTAGTGACGTCAGACTTTGCGACCGGGTAGTCGCGATATACAAGTACACAGTGGTTATTAGGTTTGTGGATCCTACCTGGTGCAACCGTTTGCTTTCTGGTCCGTTTATCAAGTCCACAAATTGCCCCTAGAGGAGAAAGACAGATGACAGAATTAGAGCATGATGGCACTCTTATGCAAAACTGCCAGTTTTAAACACACTTTGTGTGCTACATGCATACAAATGGCTGCCTCCTGCACTGGAGTCATGCTGATTTCTGACATATTGCCAAATGCCCATGCAGTCTGTATCGCAGTACGGTTGTGAAAAAAGCCCCCCACTGGACCGACAATATGAACATGGCTGGGGGATGTTTAACCCACCCACTGCCCAAAGCCACATTATCACCAAGATGTGACCCGCAGTATTTGCATAGTTTTGGCTTAGTGCTGCTTGTCCTGTAGTTCAAAACAGGAGAATCTTCAAAAAGCATGCAAATTTCCTTTTTGGCAGAGAGTTAAACATGACAATCAATATTTTTGTTCATCTTTGTCGATTAGGCTACACCCAGCAAAACCAGACATGTTATAAATAATCAAAATCTATGGGGGGCCTTAGAAATACTAAAAACGGCATTTGTATCACACTTGTCCTAAAAGGCCGGTCATCTGCGTTTGAGCAGTTAAAGCAATATTACTCTCTTTTTTTTTCATTAGATTTGGCAATTTTATATATGCAGCTTTTCCTTTCTGAACGGCTTCTTGGTCCACAAAAAACTGCCCTGGGGTTTTTTCAAAGATGACTGCCAAGTGGTGAGAAAAAAAGAGTAGAAATAATAATATTTCCCTTACAGCTCACTAATCTACAGCTCACCAATTAAAGCAGTTACACTGAGTCTATTTCATGCCTTTTAAACTGATGTGTAAAAATGATAAATTACTGTTTTAATTGGAGTATTGCTGAAGAGTACTTGGTAACCTTCAGTTGGTCGCCTAACAAACATCCAATGAAAATTATTTCCCTACAGCAAATAAGATTTTTAGTTTAGATAGATTAACTTTGTGGCAACAGTTTGGGGAAGGCCCTTTTCTGTTTCAGCATTACAATGTCTCCAGACATGAAGCCAGGTTCAAGAGGAAATGGTTTTCAAGTTTGGTGTGAAAACACTTGGCTGACATCAAGGCCATAAAACACTTTTGGGATGAACTGGAATGCGTGTTGTCAACCAGGTCTTTCATCCAGCAGCAGCGTTGTACTGAACCAGATTAAATCCCCGACTGAGGTGGGGAGAAGTTTATCCCAGGAGACCGACACCACACCTACCGCCAATTTAGAAACACCAGTTAACCTAACAAGCATGTCTTTGGACTGTAACAGGAAACTGGAGCACCCAGAGGAAACCCAGGCAGGCACATGCAAACTCAAAACAGAAATTTCTCAGCCATCTAGAAGGACAATTAATCTTCAGAAACAGTGGCCCCACATGAATCACAAGCCCCACTCTCCTTGATGAAAGTTCAGTGTTGCAGGGAATTATTACTTTCTGGCCGTCTCACCCTCAAAACACTCGGCAGCCTTGCTTTGGTATAGGATCATAACCAAAATACAACTAGTTGGCAACCAACTGAGTCAAGTGTCCAATTCCAAAGAGAGCCATCACAGACCAGACTCATCGGCACAGACTGACTCAGTCTGACTCCAGCGTGTTAACAGTTCTTCTGCATTTAGAAACTAGACAGCAGTTATTTTCAAAAACTCTTGCCCACAAGACTGACTGCAGTCCATCTGAGTTACACAAGGCACCCTGTGCAACTGCCTTGCGATCTATATGCAATCCAAAGATTTAAGGGAATCGGCAATGACTGATTTTTTCCTAGTTCTAAGGAGGTTTCTGTCCTATATTTCTTAATATCACTGAGCAAAGAGAGCAAAGGGTCTGCGCACTTATAAATTAATAAAAATGAGAAATAAGTCATTAAATATACTAAGGTGTCGTTTACCATAATTGGCAAGCCTGCCAGGTGAGTGCGTGGGAAACAAAAGTGCATTTGTGTTATTTCAGCAGTTACTGACAATTGAAAACTGTTCAGGTTTGAGGACGTCTCACATTTTCAGTCGTTTTTGAAGGTGAGAAAGTTATAAGACACTCTCGGCGCATGAATATCAGCGTAGAATTGAAATGGGTGTCAGCTAAAAACACACAGCAGCAATGCTTCTGTAATATCTTCAGAACAGCAGAGGTGACATGCTGATCCTGTGGTTTGTAATCATAAATTCCTAAAAACACGTCTTCAGTAGCTGAAGTCTCTGCTGCCATCTTAGAGGATTGGGAACATTTGACACTGCCATATCAAACCCCACAATGAATCCAGCAATAAGCAAATAAAAACACACGACATTCTGTCTTAGAGCTTCAGATCACTCATGTCATCTGTTTGTCATCTTGATTTTCGCTTTTCTTTTGTCACTTTTTTCTTTGGATGTGATGTTTTTCCATTGTTTTATTTTTTTTAAGCCCACTGGGGTTTCTGTTTAGTCTCACCTGCTGAGATTGGATTTTTTTTTCATCCCCAGATATTTTCTGAAGTGTTTTTATCTTTTGTATGGATATGCAAATCACTCACCCTAAACCTACAGTAGCAGCTGTCTCTGTGTTTTCACTGTGATAATATCAGACTGGGCAAACAAAGCCTGGGAACGGCACACCGATACCAGCTAGAGTGTTTAACGAAGTTTGTTCTTACAGATTTGCATTAACTTTTGATGAAAAACACAGGTTAGATTAAGCTGTAAAAGTAAATATCAATGCATAGTTCAATTATTATGATTTTTAAAAACCCAGACATTTGTGGTAGATCTTTTGTAATGAGCTTTAAGGGGGAAAAACCCTCATATGGATTACACATAATCAGTTTGCAATGTTTTTCTCATTCGAGTAATCATTTTTTAATCATTTTCATCATAATTTACCATTTAAAGTTTATCTGCTTACCCTAAATCTGTCCAACCTTCGTCACTTGGATTGACTACATTTCCCAAAATGCCTCTGGACACCCCCCAGAGAAAATGCCAGGGTTCAGCAGGGTTTTACCTACACTTGGACTCATCAGTGAAGTATGAAAGTGAGAGTTTCCCAGTGAGAGAAAGTGAGAAGTTTTTAATTGTGCAAACACTCATTGCAATGTATTCTGGTTCGGGTTTCGTTTCTGTGGGTGCAGATATTTAAATACTCCCGGTATGACTGCAGAGCGTCGGCACAAAATAGCGGCAGTAAATTCTGAGTGACTAACATCAGAAAGGGATGTATGTTGGTGTTTGAGATCACAGATTTTTAATCATTTTAAATCATATTATCATACTTAGACATCTAAGATTTAAAAAAAAATCAATACAAGCGAGCGTCTGGGTGTTAATGAAAGCAGGAGTTTGACTGTGTCATCTTACTTGTGAAGTAAGAAATAATTCCTACTACACTCATGATATGAAAGACTTGTATTTACTATTTACTGTTCACTGACCACTTTATTAGGTACACGTTGCTAGTACTGGATTACACACCCCTCTTGCCCCCTCGTGCTTTTCCCTTTTTTGGTGAGCTGATGTGAACTGTAACCTCAATTTCCTGTTCTTAGCTAACAAGAGTGGCAGACAGTGTGGTCTTCTG